>NW_027554421.1:0-364166 GCF_053574225.1 Canis aureus | reverse complement strand
GGGAAACGTTGTGAGAAAAGCATGTGGAATCGTTGTGCCTGAACCCACGTGTAT
Organism: Canis aureus; assembly: GCF_053574225.1. Lineage (NCBI taxonomy): Eukaryota > Metazoa > Chordata > Mammalia > Carnivora > Canidae > Canis > Canis aureus. The sequence continues at coordinate 364,112 of NW_027554421.1, read as the reverse complement.
CTGAGTTGAATACAGCGATTTCCAAAGTCCTTCTTCATCAGAGTGTAGCTAGGTTCCCATTCGAATGTCCGAGTGGGTAGCAGACATCTGCCTCCCATGTATACACACTTCTGAGAGTTGAGCTTATGGCCTGTAAGCCTACCTCCTGCCTGCAGCTACCTTTCGCTTCCAAAAGGCCTAGGCTCGCTGCTTCACCGAAGTGTTGGGAGAGGTAACTGGAATCTCCCGGCACACAAGACTAGTGCCACCAAGCTCAATCCAGCGATTTCCCAGTAATTCCTGGGGTAGACTGGTGCTACATACTAAGTTCCATATGTGAGAAGGTAGCTGAACGCCTTGTCCAAAATCATCTTACTGCTGAGAGTTGAGCTCACCCTCAGTCCCTCACAGTTCCACACTGCCTGCAGAGTGAGTTTCCCACGTCTTCACCAGAGACTTTTGCCAGAGGCTTCTGAGACGCAAGTTAACAATGCACACCTGGACGGTATTTCCAGGCGCAGTAGAGTGGTAATCTGGGAACCTCCTTACTCAGAATACTGCTACCTTCACACTGTCATAAGAATGCAGCTAGTTGAGAGCTGGCTTCTAGGCATGCTTCCCTGTGAGAGCTGAGGACAGGGCAGAACCCTCCCGCATCCTGCCTGACTGTAGACGTACCTGCTAACCTCCTTATGTTAGTGGCTGGGATGTGTTGCGGGAAAAGCATGTGTAAGCATTGGGCCTGAACTCCCGTGTATCTGAGTTGAATACAGCGATTTCCAACATCCTTCTTCAATAGGAGTGTAGCTAGGTTCCAACTCCCATGTCCGAGTGGGTAGCAGACATCTGCCTCCCATGCATACACACTTCTGAGAGTTGAGCTTATGGCCTATAACCCTACATCCTGCCTGCCGCTAACTTTCGCTTCCAAAAGGCCTAGGCTCGCTGCTTGACGCAAGTGTTGGGAGAGGTAACTGGAATCTCCCGGCACACAAGACGAGTGCCTCCAAGCTCAATCAAGCGATTTCCCAGTAATTCCTGGGGTAGACTGGTGCTACATACTAAGTTCCATATGTGAGAAGGTAGCTGAACGCCTTGTCCAAAATCATCTTACTGCTGAGAGTTGAGCTCACCCTCAGTCCCTCACAGTTCCACACTGCCTGCAGAGTGAGTTTCCCACGTCTTCACCAGAGACTTTTGCCAGAGGCTTCTGAGACGCAAGTTAACAATGCACACCTGGACGGTATCTCCAGGTGCAGTAGAGTGGTAATCTGGGAACCTCCTTACTCAGAATACTGCTACCTTCACACTGTCATAAGAATGCAGCTAGTTGAGAGCTGGCTTCTAGGCAAGCTTCCCTGTGAGAGCTGAGGACAGGGCAGAACCCTCCCGCATCCTGCCTGACTGTAGACGTATCTGCTAACCTCCTTATGTTAGTGGCTGGGATGGGTTGCGGGAAAAGCATGTGTAAGCATTGGGCCTGAACTCCCGTGTATCTGAGTTGAATACAGCGATTTCCAACATCCTTCTTCAATAGGAGTGTAGCTAGGTTCCAACTCCCATGTCCGAGTGGGTAGCAGACATCTGCCTCCCATGCATACACACTTCTGAGAGTTGAGCTTATGGCCTGTAACCCTACATCCTGCCTGCCGCTACTTTTCGCTTCCAAAAGGCCTAGGCTCGCTGCTTGACGCAAGTGTTGGGAGAGGTAACTGGAATCTCCCGGCACACAAGACGAGTGCCTCCAAGCTCAATCAAGCGATTTCCTAGTAATTCCTGGGGTAGACTGGTGCTACATACTAAGTTCCATACGTGAGTATGTAGTTGAACGCCTTGTCCAAAAACATCTTACTTCTCAGAGTTGAGCTCACCCTCAGTCCCTCAGAGTTCCACATTTCCTGCAGAGTGAGTTTCGCACGTCTTCACCAGAGACGTTTGCCAGAGGCTTCTGACACGCAAGTTAACAATGCAGACCTGGAGGGTATTTCCAGGTCCAGTAGAGTGGTAACCTGGGAACCTCCTGTCTCAGAATACTGCTACCTTCACCCTACCATAAGAATGCAGCTAGTTGACAGCTGGCTTCAAGGCCTGCTTCCCTGTGAGAGCTAAGGACAGGGCACAACCCTCCCGCATCCTGCTTGACTGTAGAAGGAGCTGCTAACGTCCTCATGTTAGTGGCAGGGAAACGTTGTGAGAAAAGCATGTGGAATCGTTGTGCCTGAACCCACGTGTATCTGAGTTGAATACAGCGATTTCCAAAGTCCTTCTTCATCAGAGTGTAGCTAGGTTCCCACTCGCATGTCTGAGTGGGTAGCAGACATCTGCCTCCCATGTATACACACTTCTGAGAGTTGAGCTTATGGCCTGTAAGCCTACCTCCTGCCTGCAGCTACCTTTCGCTTCTAAAAGGCCTAGGCTCGCTGCTTCACCGAAGTGTTGGGAGAGGTAACTGGAATCTCCCGGCACACAAGACTAGTGCCACCATGCTCAATCCAGCGATTTCCCAGTAATTCCTGGGGTAGACTGGTGCTACATACTAAGTTCCATATGTGAGAAGGTAGCTGAACGCCTTGTCCAAAATCATCTTACTGCTGAGAGTTGAGCTCACCCTCAGTCCCTCACAGTTCCACACTGCCTGCAGAGTGAGTTTCCCTCGTCTTCACCAGAGACTTTTGCCAGAGGCTTCTGAGACGCAAGTTAACAATGCACACCTGGACGGTATTTCCAGGCGCAGTAGAGTGGTAATCTGGGAACCTCCTTACTCAGAATACTGCTACCTTCACACTGTCATAAGAATGCAGCTAGTTGAGAGCTGGCTTCTAGGCATGCTTCCCTGTGAGAGCTGAGGACAGGGCAGAACCCTCCCGCATCCTGCCTGACTGTAGACGTACCTGCTAAACTCCTTATGTTAGTGGCTGGGATGGGTTGCGGGAAAAGCATGTGTAAGCATTGGGCCTGAACTCCCGTGTATCTGAGTTGAATACAGCGATTTCCAACATCCTTCTTCAATAGGAGTGTAGCTAGGTTCCAACTCCCATGTCCGAGTGGGTAGCAGACATCTGCCTCCCATGCATACACACTTCTGAGAGTTGAGCTTATGGCCTGTAACCCTACATCCTGCCTGCCGCTACCTTTCGCTTCCAAAAGGCCTAGGCTCGCTGCTTGACGCAAGTGTTGGGAGAGGTAACTGGAATCTCCCGGCACACAAGACGAGTGCCTCCAAGCTCAATCAAGCGATTTCCTAGTAATTCCTGGGGTAGACTGGTGCTACATACTAAGTTCCATACGTGAGTAGGTAGTTGAACGCCTTGCCCAAAAACATCTTACTTCTGAGAGTTGAGCTCACCCTCAGTCCCTCACAGTTCCACACTGCCTGCAGAGTGAGTTTCGCACGTCTTCACCAGAGACGTTTGCCAGAGGCTTCTGAGACGCAAGTTAACAATACAGACCTGGAGGGTATCTCCAGGTCCAGTAGAGTGGTAACCTGGGAACCTCCTCTCTCAGAATACTGCTACCTTCACCCTGCCATAAGAATGCAGCTAGTTGACAGCTGGCTTCAAGGCCTGCTTCCCTGTGAGAGCTAAAGACAGGGCACAACCCTCCCGCATCCTGCTTGACTGTAGAAGGAGCTGCTAACGTCCTCATGTTAGTGGCAGGGAAACGTTGTGAGAAAAGCATGTGGAATCGTTGTGCCTGAACTCACGTGTATCTGAGTTGAATACAGCGATTTCCAAAGTCCTTCTTCATCAGAGTGTAGCTAGGTTCCCACTCGCATGTCCGAGTGGGTAGCAGACATCTGCCTCCCATGTATACACACTTCTGAGAGTTGAGCTTATGGCCTGTAAGCCTACCTCCTGCCTGCAGCTACCTTTCGCTTCCAAAAGGCCTAGGCTCGCTGCTTCACCGAAGTGTTGGGAGAGGTAACTGGAATCTCCCGGCACACAAGACTAGTGCCTCCAAGCTCAATCCAGCGATTTCCCAGTAATTCCTGGGGTAGACTGGTGCTACATACTAAGTTCCATATGTGAGAAGGTAGCTGAACGCCTTGTCCAAAATCATCTAACTGCTGAGAGTTGAGCTCACCCTCAGTCCCTCACAGTTCCACACTGCCTGCAGAGTGAGTTTCCCACGTGTTCACCAGAGACTTTTGCCAGAGGCTTCTGAGACGCAAGTTAACAATGCACACCTGGACGGTATCTCCAGGTGCAGTAGAGTGGTAATCTGGGAACCTCCTTACTCAGAATACTGCTACCTTCACACTGTCATAAGAATGCAGCTAGTTGAGAGCTGGCTTCTAGGCAAGCTTCCCTGTGAGAGCTGAGGACAGGGCAGAACCCTCCCGCATCCTGCCTGACTGTAGACGTACCTGCTAACCTCCTTATGTTAGTGGCTGGGATGGGTTGCGGGAAAAGCATGTGTAAGCATTGGGCCTGAACTCCCGTGTATCTGAGTTGAATACAGCGATTTCCAACATCCTTCTTCAATAGGAGTGTAGCTAGGTTCCAACTCCCATGTCCGAGTGGGTAGCAGACATCTGCCTCCCATGCATACACACTTCTGAGAGGTGAGCTTATGGCCTGTAACCCTACATCCTGCCTGCCGCTACCTTTCGCTTCCAAAAGGCCTAGGCTCGCTGCTTGACGCAAGTGTTGGGAGAGGTAACTGGAATCTCCAGGCACACAAGACGAGTGCCTCCAAGCTCAATCAAGCGCTTTCCTAGTAATTCCTGGGGTAGACTGGTGCTACATACTAAGTTCCATACGTGAGTATGTAGTTGAACGCCTTGTCCAAAAACATCTTACTTCTCAGAGTTGAGCTCACCCTCAGTCCCTCACAGTTCCACACTGCCTGCAGAGTGAGTTTCGCACGTCTTCACCAGAGACGTTTGCCAGAGGCTTCTGAGACGCAAGTTAACAATGCAGACCTGGACGGTATCTCCAGGTCCAGTAGAGTGGTAACCTGGGAACCTCCTGTCTCAGAATCCTGCTACCTTCACCCTGCCAGAAGAATGCAGCTAGTTGACAGCTGGCTTCAAGGCCTGCTTCCCTGTGAGAGCTAAAGACAGGGCACAACCCTCCCGCATCCTGCTTGACTGTAGAAGGAGCTGCTAACGTCCTCATGTTAGTGGCAGGGAAACGTTGTGAGAAAAGCATGTGGAATCGTTGTGCCTGAACTCACGTGTATCTGAGTTGAATACAGCGATTTCCAAAGTCCTTCTTCATCAGAGTGTAGCTAGGTTCCCACTCGCATGTCCGAGTGGGTAGCAGACATCTGCCTCCCATGTATACACACTTCTGAGAGTTGAGCTTATGGCCTGTAAGCCTACCTCCTGCCTGCAGCTACCTTTCGCTTCCAAAAGGCCTAGGCTCGCTGCTTCACCGAAGTGTTGGGAGAGGTAACTGGAATCTCCCGGCACACAAGACTAGTGCCTCCAAGCTCAATCCAGCGATTTCCCAGTAATTCCTGGGGTAGACTGGTGCTACATACTAAGTTCCATATGTGAGAAGGTAGCTGAACGCCTTGTCCAAAATCATCTTACTGCTGAGAGTTGAGCTCACCCTCAGTCCCTCACAGTTCCACACTGCCTGCAGAGTGAGTTTCCCACGTCTTCACCAGAGACTTTTGCCAGAGGCTTCTGAGACGCAAGTTAACAATGCACACCTGGACGGTGTCTCCAGGTGCAGTAGAGTGGTAATCTGGGAACGTCCTTACTCAGAATACTGCTACCTTCACACTGTCATAAGAATGCAGCTAGTTGAGAGCTGGCTTCTAGGCAAGCTTCCCTGTGAGAGCTGAGGACAGGGCAGAACCCTCCCGCATCCTGCCTGACTGTAGACGTACCTGCTAACCTCCTTATGTTAGTGGCTGGGATGGGTTGCGGGAAAAGCATGTGTAAGCATTGGGCCTGAACTCCCGTGTATCTGAGTTGAATACAGCGATTTCCAACATCCTTCTTCAATAGGAGTGTAGCTAGGTTCCAACTCCCATGTCCGAGTGGGTAGCAGACATCTGCCTCCCATGCATACACACTTCTGAGAGTTGAGCTTATGGCCTGTAACCCTACATCCTGCCTGCCGCTACCTTTCGCTTCCAAAAGGCCTAGGCTCGCTGCTTGACGCAAGTGTTGGGAGAGGTAACTGGAATCTCGCGGCACACAAGACGAGTGCCTCCAAGCTCAATCAAGCGATTTCCTAGTAATTCCTGGGGTAGACTGGTGCTACATACTAAGTTCCATACGTGAGTATGTAGTTGAACGCCTTGTCCAAAAACATCTTACTTCTGAGAGTTGAGCTCACCCTCAGTCCCTCACAGTTCCACACTGCCTGCAGAGTTAGTTTCGCACGTCTTCACCAGAGACGTTTGCCAGAGGCTTCTGACACGCAAGTTAACAATGCAGACCTGGAGGGTATCTCCAGGTCCAGTAGAGTGGTAACCTGGGAACCTCCTGTCTCAGAATACTGCTACCTTCACCCTGCCATAAGAATGCAGCTAGTTGACAGCTGGCTTCAAGGCCTGCTTCCCTGTGAGAGCTAAAGACAGGGCACAACCCTCCCGCATCCTGCTTGACTGTAGAAGGAGCTGCTAACGTCCTCATGTTAGTGGCAGGGAAACGTTGTGAGAAAAGCATGTGGAATCGTTGTGCCTGAACCCACGTGTATCTGAGTTGAATACAGCGATTTCCAAAGTCCTTCTTCATCAGAGTGTAGCTAGGTTCCCACTCGCATGTCCGAGTGGGTAGCAGACATCTGCCTCCCATGTATACACACTTCTGAGAGTTGAGCTTATGGCCTGTAAGCCTACCTCCTGCCTGCAGCTACCTTTCGCTTCCAAAAGGCCTAGGCTCGCTGCTTCACCGAAGTGTTGGGAGAGGTAACTGGAATCTCCCGGCACACAAGACTAGTGCCACCAAGCTCAATCCAGCGATTTCCCAGTAATTCCTGGGGTAGACTGGTGCTACATACTAAGTTCCATATGTGAGAAGGTAGCTGAACGCCTTGTCCAAAATCATCTTACTGCTGAGAGTTGAGCTCACCCTCAGTCCCTCACAGTTCCACACTGCCTGCAGAGTGAGTTTCCCACGTCTTCACCAGAGACTTTTGCCAGAGGCTTCTGAGACGCAAGTTAACAATGCACACCTGGACGGTATCTCCAGGTGCAGTAGAGTGGTAATCTGGGAACCTCCTTACTCAGAATACTGCTACCTTCACACTGTCATAAGAATGCAGCTAGTTGAGAGCTGGCTTCTAGGCATGCTTCCCTGTGAGAGCTGAGGACAGGGCAGAACCCTCCCGCATCCTGCCTGACTGTAGACGTACCTGCTAACCTCCTTATGTTAGTGGCTGGGATGGGTTGTGGGAAAAGCATGTGTAAGCATTGGGCCTGAACTCCCGTGTATCTGAGTTGAATACAGCGATTTCCAACATCCTTCTTCAATAGGAGTGTAGCTAGGTTCCAACTCCCATGTCCGAGTGGGTAGCAGACGTCTGCCTCCCATGCATACACACTTCTGAGAGTTGAGCTTATGGCCTATAACCCTACATCCTGCCTGCCGCTACCTTTCGCTTCCAAAAGGCCTAGGCTCGCTGCTTGACGCAAGTGTTGGGAGAGGTAACTGGAATCTCCCGGCACACAAGACGAGTGCCTCCAAGCTCAATCAAGCGATTTCCTAGTAATTCCTGGGGTAGACTGGTGCTACATACTAAGTTCTATACGTGAGTATGTAGTTGAACGCCTTGTCCAAAAACATCTTACTTCTGAGAGTTGAGCTCACCCTCAGTCCCTCACAGTTCCACACTGCCTTCAGAGTGAGTTTCGCACGTCTTCACCAGAGACGTTTGCCAGAGGCTTCTGAGACGCAAGTTAACAATGCAGACCTGGAGGGTATCTCCAGGTCCAGTAGAGTGGTAACCTGGGAACCTCCTGTCTCAGAATCCTGCTACCTTCACCCTGCCATAAGAATGCAGCTAGTTGACAGCTGGCTTCAAGGCCTGCTTCCCTGTGAGAGCTAAGGACAGGGCACAACCCTCCCGCATCCTGCTTGACTGTAGAAGGAGCTGCTAACGTCCTCATGTTAGTGGCAGGGAAACGTTGTGAGAAAAGCATGTGGAATCGTTGTGCCTGAACCCACGTGTATCTGAGTTGAATACAGCGATTTCCAAAGTCCTTCTTCATCAGAGTGTAGCTAGGTTCCCACTCGCATGTCCGAGTGGGTAGCAGACATCTGCCTCCCATGTATACACACTTCTGAGAGTTGAGCTTATGGCCTGTAAGCCTACCTCTTGCCTGCAGCTACCTTTCGCTTCCAAAAGGCCTAGGCTCGCTGCTTCACCGAAGTGTTGGGAGAGGTAACTGGAATCTCCCGGCACACAAGACTAGTGCCTCCAAGCTCAATCCAGCGATTTCCCAGTAATTCCTGGGGTAGACTGGTGCTACATACTAAGTTCCATATGTGAGAAGGTAGCTGAACGCCTTGTCCAAAATCATCTTACTGCTGAGAGTTGAGCTCACCCTCAGTCCCTCACAGTTCCACACTGCCTGCAGAGTGAGTTTCCCACGTCTTCACCAGAGACTTTTGCCAGAGGCTTCTGAGACGCAAGTTAACAATGCACACCTGGACGGTATCTCCAGGTGCAGTAGAGTGGTAATCTGGGAACCTCCTTACTCAGAATACTGCTACCTTCACACTGTCATAAGAATGCAGCTAGTTGAGAGCTGGCTTCTAGGCAAGCTTCCCTGTGAGAGCTGAGGACAGGGCAGAACCCTCCCGCATCCTGCCTGACTGTAGACGTACCTGCTAACCTCCTTATGTTAGTGGCTGGGATGGGTTGCGGGAAAAGCATGTGTAAGCATTGGGCCTGAACTCCCGTGTATCTGAGTTGAATACAGCGATTTCCAACATCCTTCTTCAATAGGAGTGTAGCTAGGTTCCAACTCCCATGTCCGAGTGGGTAGCAGACATCTGCCTCCCATGCATACACACTTCTGAGAGTTGAGCTTATGGCCTGTAACCCTACATCCTGCCTGCCGCTACCTTTCGCTTCCAAAAGGCCTAGGCTCGCTGCTTGACGCAAGTGTTGGGAGAGGTAACTGGAATCTCCCGGCACACAAGACGAGTGCCTCCAAGCTCAATCAAGCGATTTCCTAGTAATTCCTGGGGTAGACTGGTGCTACATACTAAGTTCCATACGTGAGTATGTAGTTGAACGCCTTGTCCAAAAACATCTTACTTCTCAGAGTTGAGCTCACCCTCAGTCCCTCACAGTTCCACACTGCCTTCAGAGTGAGTTTCGCACGTCTTCACCAGAGACGTTTGCCAGAGGCTTCTGAGACGCAAGTTAACAATGCAGACCTGGAGGGTATCTCCAGGTCCAGTAGAGTGGTAACCTGGGAACCTCCTGTCTCAGAATCCTGCTACCTTCACCCTGCCATAAGAATGCAGCTAGTTGACAGCTGGCTTCAAGGCCTGCTTCCCTGTGAGAGCTAAGGACAGGGCACAACCCTCCCGCATCCTGCTTGACTGTAGAAGGAGCTGCTAACGTCCTCATGTTAGTGGCAGGGAAACGTTGTGAGAAAAGCATGTGGAATCGTTGTGCCTGAACCCACGTGTATCTGAGTTGAATACAGCGATTTCCAAAGTCCTTCTTCATCAGAGTGTAGCTAGGTTCCCACTCGCATGTCCGAGTGGGTAGCAGACATCTGCCTCCCATGTATACACACTTCTGAGAGTTGAGATTATGGCCTGTAAGCCTACCTCCTGCCTGCAGCTACCTTTCGCTTCCAAAAGGCCTAGGCTCGCTGCTTCACCGAAGTGTTGGGAGAGGTAACTGGAATCTCCCGGCACACAAGACTAGTGCCTCCAAGCTCAATCCAGCGATTTCCCAGTAATTCCTGGGGTAGACTGGTGCTACATACTAAGTTCCATATGTGAGAAGGTAGCTGAACGCCTTGTCCAAAATCATCTTACTGCTGAGAGTTGAGCTCACCCTCAGTCCCTCACAGTTCCACACTGCCTGCAGAGTGAGTTTCCCACGTCTTCACCAGAGACTTTTGCCAGAGGCTTCTGAGACGCAAGTTAACAATGCACACCTGGACGGTATCTCCAGGTGCAGTAGAGTGGTAATCTGGGAACCTCCTTACTCAGAATACTGCTACCTTCACACTGTCATAAGAATGCAGCTAGTTGAGAGCTGGCTTCTAGGCATGCTTCCCTGTGAGAGCTGAGGACAGGGCAGAACCCTCCCGCATCCTGCCTGACTGTAGACGTACCTGCTAACCTCCTTATGTTAGTGGCTGGGATGGGTTGTGGGAAAAGCATGTGTAAGCATTGGGCCTGAACTCCCGTGTATCTGAGTTGAATACAGCGATTTCCAACATCCTTCTTCAATAGGAGTGTAGCTAGGTTCCAACTCCCATGTCCGAGTGGGTAGCAGACGTCTGCCTCCCATGCATACACACTTCTGAGAGTTGAGCTTATGGCCTATAACCCTACATCCTGCCTGCCGCTACCTTTCGCTTCCAAAAGGCCTAGGCTCGCTGCTTGACGCAAGTGTTGGGAGAGGTAACTGGAATCTCCCGGCACACAAGACGAGTGCCTCCAAGCTCAATCAAGCGATTTCCTAGTAATTCCTGGGGTAGACTGGTGCTACATACTAAGTTCTATACGTGAGTATGTAGTTGAACGCCTTGTCCAAAAACATCTTACTTCTGAGAGTTGAGCTCACCCTCAGTCCCTCACAGTTCCACACTGCCTTCAGAGTGAGTTTCGCACGTCTTCACCAGAGACGTTTGCCAGAGGCTTCTGAGACGCAAGTTAACAATGCAGACCTGGAGGGTATCTCCAGGTCCAGTAGAGTGGTAACCTGGGAACCTCCTGTCTCAGAATCCTGCTACCTTCACCCTGCCATAAGAATGCAGCTAGTTGACAGCTGGCTTCAAGGCCTGCTTCCCTGTGAGAGCTAAGGACAGGGCACAACCCTCCCGCATCCTGCTTGACTGTAGAAGGAGCTGCTAACGTCCTCATGTTAGTGGCAGGGAAACGTTGTGAGAAAAGCATGTGGAATCGTTGTGCCTGAACCCACGTGTATCTGAGTTGAATACAGCGATTTCCAAAGTCCTTCTTCATCAGAGTGTAGCTAGGTTCCCACTCGCATGTCCGAGTGGGTAGCAGACATCTGCCTCCCATGTATACACACTTCTGAGAGTTGAGCTTATGGCCTGTAAGCCTACCTCTTGCCTGCAGCTACCTTTCGCTTCCAAAAGGCCTAGGCTCGCTGCTTCACCGAAGTGTTGGGAGAGGTAACTGGAATCTCCCGGCACACAAGACTAGTGCCTCCAAGCTCAATCCAGCGATTTCCCAGTAATTCCTGGGGTAGACTGGTGCTACATACTAAGTTCCATATGTGAGAAGGTAGCTGAACGCCTTGTCCAAAATCATCTTACTGCTGAGAGTTGAGCTCACCCTCAGTCCCTCACAGTTCCACACTGCCTGCAGAGTGAGTTTCCCACGTCTTCACCAGAGACTTTTGCCAGAGGCTTCTGAGACGCAAGTTAACAATGCACACCTGGACGGTATCTCCAGGTGCAGTAGAGTGGTAACCTGGGAACCTCCTGTCTCAGAATACTGCTACCTTCACACTGTCATAAGAATGCAGCTAGTTGAGAGCTGGCTTCTAGGCAAGCTTCCCTGTGAGAGCTGAGGACAGGGCAGAACCCTCCCGCATCCTGCCTGACTGTAGACGTACCTGCTAACCTCCTTATGTTAGTGGCTGGGATGGGTTGCGGGAAAAGCATGTGTAAGCATTGGGCCTGAACTCCCGTGTATCTGAGTTGAATACAGCGATTTCCAACATCCTTCTTCAATAGGAGTGTAGCTAGGTTCCAACTCCCATGTCCGAGTGGGTAGCAGACATCTGCCTCCCATGCATACACACTTCTGAGAGTTGAGCTTATGGCCTGTAACCCTACATCCTGCCTGCCGCTACCTTTCGCTTCCAAAAGGCCTAGGCTCGCTGCTTGACGCAAGTGTTGGGAGAGGTAACTGGAATCTCCCGGCACACAAGACGAGTGCCTCCAAGCTCAATCAAGCGATTTCCTAGTAATTCCTGGGGTAGACTGGTGCTACATACTAAGTTCCATACGTGAGTATGTAGTTGAACGCCTTGTCCAAAAACATCTTACTTCTGAGAGTTGAGCTCACCCTCAGTCCCTCACAGTTCCACACTGCCTGCAGAGTGAGTTTCGCACGTCTTCACCAGAGACGTTTGCCAGAGGCTTCTGAGACGCAAGTTAACAATGCAGACCTGGAGGGTATCTCCAGGTCCAGTAGAGTGGTAACCTGGGAACCTCCTGTCTCAGAATCCTGCTACCTTCACCCTGCCATAAGAATGCAGCTAGTTGACAGCTGGCTTCAAGGCCTGCTTCCCTGTGAGAGCTAAGGACAGGGCACAACCCTCCCGCATCCTGCTTGACTGTAGAAGGAGCTGCTAACGTCCTCATGTTAGTGGCAGGGAAACGTTGTGAGAAAAGCATGTGGAATCGTTGTGCCTGAACCCACGTGTATCTGAGTTGAATACAGCGATTTCCAAAGTCCTTCTTCATCAGAGTGTAGCTAGGTTCCCACTCGCATGTCCGAGTGGGTAGCAGACATCTGCCTCCCATGTATACACACTTCTGAGAGTTGAGATTATGGCCTGTAAGCCTACCTCCTGCCTGCAGCTACCTTTCGCTTCCAAAAGGCCTAGGCTCGCTGCTTCACCGAAGTGTTGGGAGAGGTAACTGGAATCTCCCGGCACACAAGACTAGTGCCTCCAAGCTCAATCCAGCGATTTCCCAGTAATTCCTGGGGTAGACTGGTGCTACATACTAAGTTCCATATGTGAGAAGGTAGCTGAACGCCTTGTCCAAAATCATCTTACTGCTGAGAGTTGAGCTCACCCTCAGTCCCTCACAGTTCCACACTGCCTGCAGAGTGAGTTTCCCACGTCTTCACCAGAGACTTTTGCCAGAGGCTTCTGAGACGCAAGTTAACAATGCACACCTGGACGGTATCTCCAGGTGCAGTAGAGTGGTAATCTGGGAACCTCCTTACTCAGAATACTGCTACCTTCACACTGTCATAAGAATGCAGCTAGTTGAGAGCTGGCTTCTAGGCAAGCTTCCCTGTGAGAGCTGAGGACAGGGCAGAACCCTCCCGCATCCTGCCTGACTGTAGACGTACCTGCTAACCTCCTTATGTTAGTGGCTGGGATGGGTTGCGGGAAAAGCATGTGTAAGTATTGGGCCTGAACTCCCGTGTATCTGAGTTGAATACAGCGATTTCCAACATCCTTCTTCAATAGGAGTGTAGCTAGGTTCCAACTCCCATGTCCGAGTGGGTAGCAGACATCTGCCTCCCATGCATACACACTTCTGAGAGTTGAGCTTATGGCCTGTAACCCTACATCCTGCCTGCCGCTACCTTTCGCTTCCAAAAGGCCTAGGCTCGCTGCTTGACGCAAGTGTTGGGAGAGGTAACTGGAATCTCCCGGCACACAAGACGAGTGCCTCCAAGCTCAATCAAGCGATTTCCTAGTAATTCCTGGGGTAGACTGGTGCTACATACTAAGTTCCATACGTGAGTATGTAGTTGAACGCCTTGTCCAAAAACATCTTACTTCTCAGAGTTGAGCTCACCCTCAGTCCCTCAGAGTTCCACACTGCCTGCAGAGTGAGTTTCGCACGTCTTCACCAGAGACGTTTGCCAGAGGCTTCTGACACGCAAGTTAACAATGCAGACCTGGAGGGTATCTCCAGGTCCAGTAGAGTGGTAACCTGGGAACCTCCTGTCTCAGAATACTGCTACATTCACCCTACCATAAGAATGCAGCTAGTTGACAGCTGGCTTCAAGGCCTGCTTCCCTGTGAGAGCTAAGGACAGGGCACAACCCTCCCGCATCCTGCTTGACTGTAGAAGGAGCTGCTAACGTCCTCATGTTAGTGGCAGGGAAACGTTGTGAGAAAAGCATGTGGAATCGTTGTGCCTGAACCCACGTGTATCTGAGTTGAATACAGCGATTTCCAAAGTCCTTCTTCATCAGAGTGTAGCTAGGTTCCCACTCGCATATCTGAGTGGGTAGCAGACATCTGCCTCCCATGTATACACACTTCTGAGAGTTGAGCTTATGGCCTGTAAGCCTACCTCCTGCCTGCAGCTACCTTTCGCTTCCAAAAGGCCTAGGCTCGCTGCTTCACCGAAGTGTTGGAAGAGGTAACTGGAATCTCCCGGCACACAAGACTAGTGCCACCAAGCTCAATCCAGCGATTTCCCAGTAATTCCTGGGGTAGACTGGTGCTACATACTAAGTTCCATATGTGAGAAGGTAGCTGAACGCCTTGTCCAAAATCATCTTACTGCTGAGAGTTGAGCTCACCCTCAGTCCCTCACAGTTCCACACTGCCTGCAGAGTGAGTTTCCCACGTCTTCACCAGAGACTTTTGCCAGAGGCTTCTGAGACGCAAGTTAACAATGCACACCTGGACGGTATCTCCAGTTGCAGTAGAGTGGTAATCTGGGAACCTCCTTACTCAGAATACTGCTACCTTCACACTGTCATAAGAATGCAGCTAGTTGAGAGCTGGCTTCTAGGCATGCTTCCCTGTGAGAGCTGAGGACAGGGCAGAACCCTCCCGCATCCTGCCTGACTGTAGACGTACCTGCTAACCTCCTTATGTTAGTGGCTGGGATGGGTTGTGGGAAAAGCATGTGTAAGCATTGGGCCTGAACTCCCGTGTATCTGAGTTGAATACAGCGATTTCCAACATCCTTCTTCAATAGGAGTGTAGCTAGGTTCCAACTCCCATGTCCGAGTGGGTAGCAGACATCTGCCTCGCATGCATACACACTTCTGAGAGTTGAGCTTATGGCCTATAACCCTACATCCTGCATGCCGCTACCTTTCGCTTCCAAAAGGCCTAGGCTCGTTGCTTGACGCAAGTGTTGGGAGAGGTAACTGGAATCTCCCGGCACACAAGACGAGTGCCTCCAAGCTCAATCAAGCGATTTCCTAGTAATTCCTGGGGTAGACTGGTGCTACATACTAAGTTCCATACGTGAGTATGTAGTTGAACGCCTTGTCCAAAAACATCTTACTTCTCAGAGTTGAGCTCACCCTCAGTCCCTCACAGTTCCACACTGCCTTCAGAGTGAGTTTCGCACGTCTTCACCAGAGACGTTTGCCAGAGGCTTCTGAGACGCAAGTTAACAATGCAGACCTGGAGGGTATCTCCAGGTCCAGTAGAGTGGTAACCTGGGAACCTCCTGTCTCAGAATCCTGCTACCTTCACCCTGCCATAAGAATGCAGCTAGTTGACAGCTGGCTTCAAGGCCTGCTTCCCTGTGAGAGCTAAGGACAGGGCACAACCCTCCCGCATCCTGCTTGACTGTAGAAGGAGCTGCTAACGTCCTCATGTTAGTGGCAGGGAAACGTTGTGAGAAAAGCATGTGGAATCGTTGTGCCTGAACCCACGTGTATCTGAGTTGAATACAGCGATTTCCAAAGTCCTTCTTCATCAGAGTGTAGCTAGGTTCCCACTCGCATGTCCGAGTGGGTAGCAGACATCTGCCTCCCATGTATACACACTTCTGAGAGTTGAGCTTATGGCCTGTAAGCCTACCTCCTGCCTGCAGCTACCTTTCGCTTCCAAAAGGCCTAGGCTCGCTGCTTCACCGAAGTGTTGGGAGAGGTAACTGGAATCTCCCGGCACACAAGACTAGTGCCTCCAAGCTCAATCCAGCGATTTCCCAGTAATTCCTGGGGTAGACTGGTGCTACATACTAAGTTCCATATGTGAGAAGGTAGCTGAACGCCTTGTCCAAAATCATCTTACTGCTGAGAGTTGAGCTCACCCTCAGTCCCTCACAGTTCCACACTGCCTGCAGAGTGAGTTTCCCACGTCTTCACCAGAGACTTTTGCCAGAGGCTTCTGAGACGCAAGTTAACAATGCACACCTGGACGGTATCTCCAGGTGCAGTAGAGTGGTAATCTGGGAACCTCCTTACTCAGAATACTGCTACCTTCACACTGTCATAAGAATGCAGCTAGTTGAGAGCTGGCTTCTAGGCAAGCTTCCCTGTGAGAGCTGAGGACAGGGCAGAACCCTCCCGCATCCTGCCTGACTGTAGACGTACCTGCTAACCTCCTTATGTTAGTGGCTGGGATGGGTTGCGGGAAAAGCATGTGTAAGCATTGGGCCTGAACTCCCGTGTATCTGAGTTGAATACAGCGATTTCCAACATCCTTCTTCAATAGGAGTGTAGCTAGGTTCCAACTCCCATGTCCGAGTGGGTAGCAGACATCTGCCTCCCATGCATACACACTTCTGAGAGTTGAGCTTATGGCCTGTAACCCTACATCCTGCCTGCCGCTACCTTTCGCTTCCAAAAGGCCTAGGCTCGCTGCTTGACGCAAGTGTTGGGAGAGGTACCTGGAATCTCCCGGCACACAAGACGAGTGCCTCCAAGCTCAATCAAGCGATTTCCTAGTAATTCCTGGGGTAGACTGGTGCTACATACTAAGTTCCATACGTGAGTATGTAGTTGAACGCCTTGTCCAAAAACATCTTACTTCTCAGAGTTGAGCTCACCCTCAGTCCCTCAGAGTTCCACACTGCCTGCAGAGTGAGTTTCGCACGTCTTCACCAGGGACGTTTGCCAGAGGCTTCTGACACGCAAGTTAACAATGCAGACCTGGAGGGTATCTCCAGGTCCAGTAGAGTGGTAACCTGGGAACCTCCTGTCTCAGAATACTGCTACCTTCACCCTACCATAAGAATGCAGCTAGTTGACAGCTGGCTTCAAGGCCTGCTTCCCTGTGAGAGCTAAGGACAGGGCACAACCCTCCCGCATCCTGCTTGACTGTAGAAGGAGCTGCTAACGTCCTCATGTTAGTGGCAGGGAAACGTTGTGAGAAAAGCATGTGGAATCGTTGTGCCTGAACCCACGTGTATCTGAGTTGAATACAGCGATTTCCAAAGTCCTTCTTCATCAGAGTGTAGCTAGGTTCCCACTCGCATATCTGAGTGGGTAGCAGACATCTGCCTCCCATGTATACACACTTCTGAGAGTTGAGCTTATGGCCTGTAAGCCTACCTCCTGCCTGCAGCTACCTTTCGCTTCCAAAAGCCCTAGGCTCGCTGCTTCACCGAAGTGTTGGGAGAGGTAACTGGAATCTCCCGGCACACAAGACTAGTGCCACCAAGCTCAATCCAGCGATTTCCCAGTAATTCCTGGGGTAGACTGGTGCTACATACTAAGTTCCATATGTGAGAAGGTAGCTGAACGCCTTGTCCAAAATCATCTTACTGCTGAGAGTTGAGCTCACCCTCAGTCCCTCACAGTTCCACACTGCCTGCAGAGTGAGTTTCCCACGTCTTCACCAGAGACTTTTGCCAGAGGCTTCTGAGACGCAAGTTAACAATGCACACCTGGACGGTATCTCCAGGTGCAGTAGAGTGGTAATCTGGGAACCTCCTTACTCAGAATACTGCTACCTTCACACTGTCATAAGAATGCAGCTAGTTGAGAGCTGGCTTCTAGGCATGCTTCCCTGTGAGAGCTGAGGACAGGGCAGAACCCTCCCGCATCCTGCCTGACTGTAGACGTACCTGCTAACCTCCTTATGTTAGTGGCTGGGATGGGTTGTGGGAAAAGCATGTGTAAGCATTGGGCCTGAACTCCCGTGTATCTGAGTTGAATACAGCGATTTCCAACATCCTTCTTCAATAGGAGTGTAGCTAGGTTCCAACTCCCATGTCCGAGTGGGTAGCAGACATCTGCCTCCCATGCATACACACTTCTGAGAGTTGAGCTTATGGCCTATAACCCTACATCCTGCCTGCCGCTACCTTTCGCTTCCAAAAGGCCTAGGCTCGCTGCTTGACGCAAGTGTTGGGAGAGGTAACTGGAATCTCCCGGCACACAAGACGAGTGCCTCCAAGCCCAATCAAGCGATTTGCTAGTAATTCCTGGGGTAGACTGGTGCTACATACTAAGTTCCATACGTGAGTATGTAGTTGAACGCCTTGTCCAAAAACATCTTACTTCTGAGAGTTGAGCTCACCCTCAGTCCCTCACAGTTCCACACTGCCTTCAGAGTGAGTTTCGCACGTCTTCATCAGAGACGTTTGCCAGAGGCTTCTGAGACGCAAGTTAACAATGCAGACCTGGAGGGTATCTCCAGGTCCAGTAGAGTGGTAACCTGGGAACCTCCTGTCTCAGAATCCTGCTACCTTCACCCTGCCATAAGAATGCAGCTAGTTGACAGCTGGCTTCAAGGCCTGCTTCCCTGTGAGAGCTAAGGACAGGGCACAACCCTCCCGCATCCTGCTTGACTGTAGAAGGAGCTGCTAACGTCCTCATGTTAGTGGCAGGGAAACGTTGTGAGAAAAGCATGTGGAATCGTTGTGCCTGAACCCACGTGTATCTGAGTTGAATACAGCGATTTCCAAAGTCCTTCTTCATCAGAGTGTAGCTAGGTTCCCACTCGCATGTCCGAGTGGGTAGCAGACATCTGCCTCCCATGTATACACACTTCTGAGAGTTGAGCTTATGGCCTGTAAGCCTACCTCTTGCCTGCAGCTACCTTTCGCTTCCAAAAGGCCTAGGCTCGCTGCTTCACCGAAGTGTTGGGAGAGGTAACTGGAATCTCCCGGCACACAAGACTAGTGCCTCCAAGCTCAATCCAGCGATTTCCCAGTAATTCCTGGGGTAGACTGGTGCTACATACTAAGTTCCATATGTGAGAAGGTAGCTGAACGCCTTGTCCAAAATCATCTTACTGCTGAGAGTTGAGCTCACCCTCAGTCCCTCACAGTTCCACACTGCCTGCAGAGTGAGTTTCCCACGTCTTCACCAGAGACTTTTGCCAGAGGCTTCTGAGACGCAAGTTAACAATGCACACCTGGACGGTATCTCCAGGTGCAGTAGAGTGGTAATCTGGGAACCTCCTTACTCAGAATACTGCTACCTTCACACTGTCATAAGAATGCAGCTAGTTGAGAGCTGGCTTCTAGGCAAGCTTCCCTGTGAGAGCTGAGGACAGGGCAGAACCCTCCCGCATCCTGCCTGACTGTAGACGTACCTGCTAACCTCCTTATGTTAGTGGCTGGGATGGGTTGCGGGAAAAGCATGTGTAAGCATTGGGCCTGAACTCCCGTGTATCTGAGTTGAATACAGCGATTTCCAACATCCTTCTTCAATAGGAGTGTAGCTAGGTTCCAACTCCCATGTCCGAGTGGGTAGCAGACATCTGCCTCCCATGCATACACACTTCTGAGAGTTGAGCTTATGGCCTGTAACCCTACATCCTGCCTGCCGCTACCTTTCGCTTCCAAAAGGCCTAGGCTCGCTGCTTGACGCAAGTGTTGGGAGAGGTAACTGGAATCTCCCGGCACACAAGACGAGTGCCTCCAAGCTCAATCAAGCGATTTCCTAGTAATTCCTGGGGTAGACTGGTGCTACATACTAAGTTCCATACGTGAGTATGTAGTTGAACGCCTTGTCCAAAAACATCTTACTTCTCAGAGTTGAGCTCACCCTCAGTCCCTCACAGTTCCACACTGCCTTCAGAGTGAGTTTCGCACGTCTTCACCAGAGACGTTTGCCAGAGGCTTCTGAGACGCAAGTTAACAATGCAGACCTGGAGGGTATCTCCAGGTCCAGTAGAGTGGTAACCTGGGAACCTCCTGTCTCAGAATCCTGCTACCTTCACCCTGCCAGAAGAATGCAGCTAGTTGACAGCTGGCTTCAAGGCCTGCTTCCCTGTGAGAGCTAAGGACAGGGCACAACCCTCCCGCATCCTGCTTGACTGTAGAAGGAGCTGCTAACGTCCTCATGTTAGTGGCAGGGAAACGTTGTGAGAAAAGCATGTGGAATCGTTGTGCCTGAACCCACGTGTATCTGAGTTGAATACAGCGATTTCCAAAGTCCTTCTTCATCAGAGTGTAGCTAGGTTCCCACTCGCATGTCTGAGTGGGTAGCAGACATCTGCCTCCCATGTATACACACTTCTGAGAGTTGAGCTTATGGCCTGTAAGCCTACCTCCTGCCTGCAGCTACCTTTCGCTTCCAAAAGGCCTAGGCTCGCTGCTTCACCGAAGTGTTGGGAGAGGTAACTGGAATCTCCCGGCACACAAGACTAGTGCCACCAAGCTCAATCCAGCGATTTCCCAGTAATTCCTGGGGTAGACTGGTGCTACATACTAAGTTCCATATGTGAGAAGGTAGCTGAACGCCTTGTCCAAAATCATCTTACTGCTGAGAGTTGAGCTCACCCTCAGTCCCTCACAGTTCCACACTGCCTGCAGAGTGAGTTTCCCACGTCTTCACCAGAGACTTTTGCCAGAGGCTTCTGAGACGCAAGTTAACAATGCACACCTGGACGGTATCTCCAGGTGCAGTAGAGTGGTAATCTGGGAACCTCCTTACTCAGAATACTGCTACCTTCACACTGTCATAAGAATGCAGCTAGTTGAGAGCTGGCTTCTAGGCATGCTTCCCTGTGAGAGCTGAGGACAGGGCAGAACCCTCCCGCATCCTGCCTGACTGTAGACGTACCTGCTAACCTCCTTATGTTAGTGGCTGGGATGGGTTGTGGGAAAAGCATGTGTAAGCATTGGGCCTGAACTCCCGTGTATCTGAGTTGAATACAGCGATTTCCAACATCCTTCTTCAATAGGAGTGTAGCTAGGTTCCAACTCCCATGTCCGAGTGGGTAGCAGACATCTGCCTCCCATGCATACACACTTCTGAGAGTTGAGCTTATGGCCTATAACCCTACATCCTGCCTGCCGCTACCTTTCGCTTCCAAAAGGCCTAGGCTCGCTGCTTGACGCAAGTGTTGGGAGAGGTAACTGGAATCTCCCGGCACACAAGACGAGTGCCTCCAAGCCCAATCAAGCGATTTGCTAGTAATTCCTGGGGTAGACTGGTGCTACATACTAAGTTCCATACGTGAGTATGTAGTTGAACGCCTTGTCCAAAAACATCTTACTTCTGAGAGTTGAGCTCACCCTCAGTCCCTCACAGTTCCACACTGCCTTCAGAGTGAGTTTCGCACGTCTTCATCAGAGACGTTTGCCAGAGGCTTCTGAGACGCAAGTTAACAATGCAGACCTGGAGGGTATCTCCAGGTCCAGTAGAGTGGTAACCTGGGAACCTCCTGTCTCAGAATCCTGCTACCTTCACCCTGCCATAAGAATGCAGCTAGTTGACAGCTGGCTTCAAGGCCTGCTTCCCTGTGAGAGCTAAGGACAGGGCACAACCCTCCCGCATCCTGCTTGACTGTAGAAGGAGCTGCTAACGTCCTCATGTTAGTGGCAGGGAAACGTTGTGAGAAAAGCATGTGGAATCGTTGTGCCTGAACCCACGTGTATCTGAGTTGAATACAGCGATTTCCAAAGTCCTTCTTCATCAGAGTGTAGCTAGGTTCCCACTCGCATGTCCGAGTGGGTAGCAGACATCTGCCTCCCATGTATACACACTTCTGAGAGTTGAGCTTATGGCCTGTAAGCCTACCTCTTGCCTGCAGCTACCTTTCGCTTCCAAAAGGCCTAGGCTCGCTGCTTCACCGAAGTGTTGGGAGAGGTAACTGGAATCTCCCGGCACACAAGACTAGTGCCTCCAAGCTCAATCCAGCGATTTCCCAGTAATTCCTGGGGTAGACTGGTGCTACATACTAAGTTCCATATGTGAGAAGGTAGCTGAACGCCTTGTCCAAAATCATCTTACTGCTGAGAGTTGAGCTCACCCTCAGTCCCTCACAGTTCCACACTGCCTGCAGAGTGAGTTTCCCACGTCTTCACCAGAGACTTTTGCCAGAGGCTTCTGAGACGCAAGTTAACAATGCACACCTGGACGGTATCTCCAGGTGCAGTAGAGTGGTAATCTGGGAACCTCCTTACTCAGAATACTGCTACCTTCACACTGTCATAAGAATGCAGCTAGTTGAGAGCTGGCTTCTAGGCAAGCTTCCCTGTGAGAGCTGAGGACAGGGCAGAACCCTCCCGCATCCTGCCTGACTGTAGACGTACCTGCTAACCTCCTTATGTTAGTGGCTGGGATGGGTTGCGGGAAAAGCATGTGTAAGCATTGGGCCTGAACTCCCGTGTATCTGAGTTGAATACAGCGATTTCCAACATCCTTCTTCAATAGGAGTGTAGCTAGGTTCCAACTCCCATGTCCGAGTGGGTAGCAGACATCTGCCTCCCATGCATACACACTTCTGAGAGTTGAGCTTATGGCCTGTAACCCTACATCCTGCCTGCCGCTACCTTTCGCTTCCAAAAGGCCTAGGCTCGCTGCTTGACGCAAGTGTTGGGAGAGGTAACTGGAATCTCCCGGCACACAAGACGAGTGCCTCCAAGCTCAATCAAGCGATTTCCTAGTAATTCCTGGGGTAGACTGGTGCTACATACTAAGTTCCATACGTGAGTATGTAGTTGAACGCCTTGTCCAAAAACATCTTACTTCTCAGAGTTGAGCTCACCCTCAGTCCCTCACAGTTCCACACTGCCTTCAGAGTGAGTTTCGCACGTCTTCACCAGAGACGTTTGCCAGAGGCTTCTGAGACGCAAGTTAACAATGCAGACCTGGAGGGTATCTCCAGGTCCAGTAGAGTGGTAACCTGGGAACCTCCTGTCTCAGAATCCTGCTACCTTCACCCTGCCATAAGAATGCAGCTAGTTGACAGCTGGCTTCAAGGCCTGCTTCCCTGTGAGAGCTAAGGACAGGGCACAACCCTCCCGCATCCTGCTTGACTGTAGAAGGAGCTGCTAACGTCCTCATGTTAGTGGCAGGGAAACGTTGTGAGAAAAGCATGTGGAATCGTTGTGCCTGAACCCACGTGTATCTGAGTTGAATACAGCGATTTCCAAAGTCCTTCTTCATCAGAGTGTAGCTAGGTTCCCACTCGCATGTCCGAGTGGGTAGCAGACATCTGCCTCCCATGTATACACACTTCTGAGAGTTGAGCTTATGGCCTGTAAGCCTACCTCCTGCCTGCAGCTACCTTTCGCTTCCAAAAGGCCTAGGCTCGCTGCTTCACCGAAGTGTTGGGAGAGGTAACTGGAATCTCCCGGCACACAAGACTAGTGCCTCCAAGCTCAATCCAGCGATTTCCCAGTAATTCCTGGGGTAGACTGGTGCTACATACTAAGTTCCATATGTGAGAAGGTAGCTGAACGCCTTGTCCAAAATCATCTTACTGCTGAGAGTTGAGCTCACCCTCAGTCCCTCACAGTTCCACACTGCCTGCAGAGTGAGTTTCCCACGTCTTCACCAGAGACTTTTGCCAGAGGCTTCTGAGACGCAAGTTAACAATGCACACCTGGACGGTATCTCCAGGTGCAGTAGAGTGGTAATCTGGGAACCTCCTTACTCAGAATACTGCTACCTTCACACTGTCATAAGAATGCAGCTAGTTGAGAGCTGGCTTCTAGGCAAGCTTCCCTGTGAGAGCTGAGGACAGGGCAGAACCCTCCCGCATCCTGCCTGACTGTAGACGTACCTGCTAACCTCCTTATGTTAGTGGCTGGGATGGGTTGCGGGAAAAGCATGTGTAAGCATTGGGCCTGAACTCCCGTGTATCTGAGTTGAATAGAGCGATTTCCAACATCCTTCTTCAATAGGAGTGTAGCTAGGTTCCAACTCCCATGTCCGAGTGGGGAGCAGACATCTGCCTCCCATGCATACACACTTCTGAGAGTTGAGCTTATGGCCTGTAACCCTACATCCTGCCTGCCGCTACCTTTCGCTTCCAAAAGGCCTAGGCTCGCTGCTTGACGCAAGTGTTGGGAGAGGTAACTGGAATCTCCCGGCACACAAGACGAGTGCCTCCAAGCTCAATCAAGCGATTTCCTAGTAATTCCTGGGGTAGACTGGTGCTACATACTAAGTTCCATACGTGAGTATGTAGATGAACGCCTTGTCCAAAAACATCTTACTTCTCAGAGTTGAGCTCACCCTCAGTCCCTCAGAGTTCCACACTGCCTGCAGAGTGAGTTTCGCACGTCTTCACCAGAGACGTTTGCCAGAGGCTTCTGACACGCAAGTTAACAATGCAGACCTGGAGGGTATCTCCAGGTCCAGTAGAGTGGTAACCTGGGAACCTCCTGTCTCAGAATACTGCTACCTTCACCCTACCATAAGAATGCAGCTAGTTGACAGCTGGCTTCAAGGCCTGCTTCCCTGTGAGAGCTAAGGACAGGGCACAACCCTCCCGCATCCTGCTTGACTGTAGAAGGAGCTGCTAACGTCCTCATGTTAGTGGCAGGGAAACGTTGTGAGAAAAGCATGTGGAATCGTTGTGCCTGAACCCACGTGTATCTGAGTTGAATACAGCGATTTTCAAAGTCCTTCTTCATCAGAGTGTAGCTAGGTTCCCACTCGCATGTCCGAGTGGGTAGCAGACATCTGCCTCCCATGTATACACACTTCTGAGAGTTGAGCTTATGGCCTGTAAGCCTACCTCCTGCCTGCAGCTACCTTTCGCTTCCAAAAGGCCTAGGCTCGCTGCTTCACCGAAGTGTTGGGAGAGGTAACTGGAATCTCCCGGCACACAAGACTAGTGCCACCAAGCTCAATCCAGCGATTTCCCAGTAATTCCTGGTGTAGACTGGTGCTACATACTAAGTTCCATATGTGAGAAGGTAGCTGAACGCCTTGTCCAAAATCATCTTACTGCTGAGAGTTGAGCTCACCCTCAGTCCCTCACATTTCCACACTGCCTGCAGAGTGAGTTTCGCACGTCTTCACCAGAGACTTTTGCCAGAGGCTTCTGAGACGCAAGTTAACAATGCACACCTGGACGGTATTTCCAGGCGCAGTAGAGTGGTAATCTGGGAACCTCCTTACTCAGAATACTGCTACCTTCACACTGTCATAAGAATGCAGCTAGTTGAGAGCTGGCTTCTAGGCATGCTTCCCTGTGAGAGCTGAGGACAGGGCAGAATCCTCCCGCATCCTGCCTGACTGTAGACGTACCTGCTAACCTCCTTATGTTAGTGGCTGGGATGGGTTGCAGGAAAAGCATGTGTAAGCATTGGGCCTGAACTCCCGTGTATCTGAGTTGAATACAGCGATTTCCAACATCCTTCTTCAATAGGAGTGTAGCTAGGTTCCAACTCCCATGTCCGAGTGGGTAGCAGACATCTGCCTCCCATGCATACACACTTCTGAGAGTTGAGCTTATGGCCTGTAACCCTACATCCTGCCTGCCGCTACCTTTCGCTTCCAAAAGGCCTAGGCTCGCTGCTTGACGCAAGTGTTGGGAGAGGTAACTGGAATCTCCCGGCACACAAGACGAGTGCCTCCAAGCTCAATCAAGCGATTTCCTAGTAATTCCTGGGGTAGACTGGTGCTACATACTAAGTTCCATACGTGAGTAGGTAGTTGAACGCCTTGCCCAAAAACATCTTACTTCTGAGAGTTGAGCTCACCCTCAGTCCCTCACAGTTCCACACTGCCTGCAGAGTGAGTTTCGCACGTCTTCACCAGAGACGTTTGCCAGAGGCTTCTGAGACGCAAGTTAACAATACAGACCTGGAGGGTATCTCCAGGTCCAGTAGAGTGGTAACCTGGGAACCTCCTCTCTCAGAATACTGCTACCTTCACCCTGCCATAAGAATGCAGCTAGTTGACAGCTGGCTTCAAGGTCTGCTTCCCTGTGAGAGCTAAAGACAGGGCACAACCCTCCCGCATCCTGCTTGACTGTAGAAGGAGCTGCTAACGTCCTCATGTTAGTGGCAGGGAAACGTTGTGAGAAAAGCATGTGGAATCGTTGTGCCTGAACCCACGTGTATCTGAGTTGAATACAGCGATTTCCAAAGTCCTTCTTCATCAGAGTGTAGCTAGGTTCCCACTCGCATGTCCGAGTGGGTAGCAGACATCTGCCTCCCATGTATACACACTTCTGAGAGTTGAGCTTATGGCCTGTAAGCCTACCTCCTGCCTGCAGCTACCTTTCGCTTCCAAAAGGCCTAGGCTCGCTGCTTCACCGAAGTGTTGGGAGAGGTAACTGGAATCTCCCGGCACACAAGACTAGTGCCTCCAAGCTCAATCCAGCGATTTCCCAGTAATTCCTGGGGTAGACTGGTGCTACATACTAAGTTCCATATGTGAGAAGGTAGCTGAACGCCTTGTCCAAAATCATCTTACTGCTGAGAGTTGAGCTCACCCTCAGTCCCTCACAGTTCCACACTGCCTGCAGAGTGAGTTTCCCTCGTCTTCACCAGAGACTTTTGCCAGAGGCTTCTGAGACGCAAGTTAACAATGCACACCTGGACGGTATCTCCAGGTGCAGAAGAGTGGTAATCTGGGAACCTCCTTACTCAGAATACTGCTACCTTCACACTGTCATAAGAATGCAGCTAGTTGAGAGCTGGTTTCTAGGCATGCTTCCCTGTGAGAGCTGAGGACAGGGCAGAACCCTCCCGCATCCTGCCTGACTGTAGACGTACCTGCTAACCTCGTTATGTTAGTGGCTGGGATGGGTTGCGGGAAAAGCATGTGTAAGCATTGGGCCTGAACTCCCGTGTATCTGAGTTGAATACAGCGATTTCCAACATCCTTCTTCAATAGGAGTGTAGCTAGGTTCCAACTCCCATGTCCGAGTGGGTAGCAGACATCTGCCTCCCATGCATACACACTTCTGAGAGTTGAGCTTATGGCCTATAACCCTACATCCTGCCTGCCGCTACCTTTCGCTTCCAAAAGGCCTAGGCTCGCTGCTTGACGCAAGTGTTGGGAGAGGTAACTGGAATCTCCCGGCACACAAGACGAGTGCCTCCAAGCTCAATCAAGCGATTTCCTAGTAATTCCTGGGGTAGACTGGTGCTACATACTAAGTTCCATACGTGAGTATGTAGTTGAACGCCTTGTCCAAAAACATCTTACTTCTCAGAGTTGAGCTCACCCTCAGTCCCTCACAGTTCCACACTGCCTTCAGAGTGAGTTTCGCACGTCTTCACCAGAGACGTTTGCCAGAGGCTTCTGAGACGCAAGTTAACAATGCAGACCTGGAGGGTATCTCCAGGTCCAGTAGAGTGGTAACCTGGGAACCTCCTGTCTCAGAATCCTGCTACCTTCACCCTGCCATAAGAATGCAACTAGTTGACAGCTGGCTTCAAGGCCTGCTTCCCTGTGAGAGCTAAGGACAGGGCACAACCCTCCCGCATCCTGCTTGACTGTAGAAGGAGCTGCTAACGTCCTCATGTTAGTGGCAGGGAAACCTTGTGAGAAAAGCATGTGGAATCGTTGTGCCTGAACCCACGTGTATCTGAGTTGAATACAGCGATTTCCAAAGTCCTTCTTCATCAGAGTGTAGCTAGGTTCCCACTCGCATGTCCGAGTGGGTAGCAGACATCTGCCTCCCATGTATACACACTTCTGAGAGTTGAGCTTATGGCCTGTAAGCCTACCTCTTGCCTGCAGCTACCTTTCGCTTCCAAAAGGCCTAGGCTCGCTGCTTCACCGAAGTGTTGGGAGAGGTAACTGGAATCTCCCGGCACACAAGACTAGTGCCACCAAGCTCAATCCAGCGATTTCCCAGTAATTCCTGGGGTAGACTGGTGCTACATACTAAGTTCCATATGTGAGAAGGTAGCTGAACGCCTTGTCCAAAATCATCTTACTGCTGAGAGTTGAGCTCACCCTCAGTCCCTCACAGTTCCACACTGCCTGCAGAGTGAGTTTCCCACGTCTTCACCAGAGACTTTTGCCAGAGGCTTCTGAGACGCAAGTTAACAATGCACACCTGGACGGTATCTCCAGGTGCAGTAGAGTGGTAATCTGGGAACCTCCTTACTCAGAATACTGCTACCTTCACACTGTCATAAGAATGCAGCTAGTTGAGAGCTGGCTTCTAGGCAAGCTTCCCTGTGAGAGCTGAGGACAGGGCAGAACCCTCCCGCATCCTGCCTGACTGTAGACGTACCTGCTAACCTCCTTATGTTAGTGGCTGGGATGGGTTGCGGGAAAAGCATGTGTAAGCATTGGGCCTGAACTCCCGTGTATCTGAGTTGAATACAGCGATTTCCAACATCCTTCTTCAATAGGAGTGTAGCTAGTTTCCAACTCCCATGTCCCAGTGGGTAGCAGACATCTGCCTCCCATGCATACACACTTCTGAGAGTTGAGCTTATGGCCTGTAACCCTACATCCTGCCTGCCGCTACCTTTCGCTTCCAAAAGGCCTAGGCTCGCTGCTTGACGCAAGTGTTGGGAGAGGTAACTGGAATCTCGCGGCACACAAGACGAGTGCCTCCAAGCTCAATCAAGCGATTTCCTAGTAATTCCTGGGGTAGACTGGTGCTACATACTAAGTTCCATACGTGAGTATGTAGTTGAACGCCTTGTCCAAAAACATCTTACTTCTCAGAGTTGAGCTCACCCTCAGTCCCTCACAGTTCCACACTGCCTTCAGAGTGAGTTTCGCACGTCTTCACCAGAGACGTTTGCCAGAGGCTTCTGAGACGCAAGTTAACAATGCAGACCTGGAGGGTATCTCCAGGTCCAGTAGAGTGGTAACCTGGGAACCTCCTGTCTCAGAATCCTGCTACCTTCACCCTGCCATAAGAATGCAGCTAGTTGACAGCTGGCTTCAAGGCCTGCTTCCCTGTGAGAGCTAAGGACAGGGCACAACCCTCCCGCATCCTGCTTGACTGTAGAAAGAGCTGCTAACGTCCTCATGTTAGTGGCAGGGAAACGTTGTGAGAAAAGCATGTGGAATCGTTGTGCCTGAACCCACGTGTATCTGAGTTGAATACAGCGATTTCCAAAGTCCTTCTTCATCAGAGTGTAGCTAGGTTCCCACTCGCATGTCCGAGTGGGTAGCAGACATCTGCCTCCCATGTATACACACTTGTGAGAGTTGAGCTTATGGCCTGTAAGCCTACCTCCTGCCTGCAGCTACCTTTCGCTTCCAAAAGGCCTAGGCTCGCTGCTTCACCGAAGTGTGGGAGAGGTAACTGGAATCTCCCGGCACACAAGACTAGTGCCACCAAGCTCAATCCAGCGATTTCCCAGTAATTCCTGGGGTAGACTGGTGCTACATACTAAGTTCCATATGTGAGAAGGTAGCTGAACGCCTTGTCCAAAATCATCTTACTGCTGAGAGTTGAGCTCACCCTCAGTCCCTCACAGTTCCACACTGCCTGCAGAGTGAGTTTCCCTCGTCTTCACCAGAGACTTTTGCCAGAGGCTTCTGAGACGCAAGTTAACAATGCACACCTGGACGGTATCTCCAGGTGCAGAAGAGTGGTAATCTGGGAACCTCCTTACTCAGAATACTGCTACCTTCACACTGTCATAAGAATGCAGCTAGTTGAGAGCTGGCTTCTAGGCATGCTTCCCTGTGAGAGCTGAGGACAGGGCAGAACCCTCCCGCATCCTGCCTGACTGTAGACGTACCTGCTAACCTCCTTATGTTAGTGGCTGGGATGGGTTGCGGGAAAAGCATGTGTAAGCATTGGGCCTGAACTCCCGTGTATCTGTGTTGAATACAGCGATTTCCAACATCCTTCTTCAATAGGAGTGTAGCTAGGTTCCAACTCCCATGTCCGAGTGGGTAGCAGACATCTGCCTCCCATGCATACACACTTCTGAGAGTTGAGCTTATGGCCTATAACCCTACATCCTGCCTGCCGCTACATTTCGCTTCCAAAAGGCCTAGGCTCGCTGCTTGACGCAAGTGTTGGGAGAGGTAACTGGAATCTCCCGGCACACAAGACGAGTGCCTCCAAGCACAATCAAGCGATTTCCTAGTAATTCCTGGGGTAGACTGGTGCTACATACTAAGTTCCATACGTGAGTATGTAGTTGAACGCCTTGTCCAAAAACATCTTACTTCTCAGAGTTGAGCTCACCCTCAGTCCCTCACAGTTCCACACTGCCTGCAGAGTGAGTTTCGCACGTCTTCACCAGAGACGTTTGCCAGAGGCTTCTGAGACGCAAGTTAACAATGCAGACCTGGAGGGTATCTCCAGGTCCAGTAGAGTGGTAACCTGGGAACCTCCTGTGTCAGAATCCTGCTACCTTCACCCTGCCATAAGAATGCAGCTAGTTGACAGCTGGCTTCAAGGCCTGCTTCCCTGTGAGAGCTAAGGACAGGGCACAACCCTCCCGCATCCTGCTTGACTGTAGAAGGAGCTGCTAACGTCCTCATGTTAGTGGCAGGGAAACGTTGTGAGAAAAGCATGTGGAATCGTTGTGCCTGAACCCACGTGTATCTGAGTTGAATACAGCGATTTCCAAAGTCCTTCTTCATCAGAGTGTTGCTAGGTTCCCACTCGCATGTCCGAGTGGGTAGCAGACATCTGCCTCCCATGTATACACACTTCTGAGAGTTGAGCTTATGGCCTGTAAGCCTACCTCCTGCCTGCAGCTACCTTTCGCTTCCAAAAGGCCTAGGCTCGCTGCTTCACCGAAGTGTTGGGAGAGGTAACTGGAATCTCCCGGCACACAAGACTAGTGCCTCCAAGCTCAATCCAGCGATTTCCCAGTAATTCCTGGGGTAGACTGGTGCTACATACTAAGTTCCATATGTGAGAAGGTAGCTGAACGCCTTGTCCAAAATCATCTTACTGCTGAGAGTTGAGCTCACCCTCAGTCCCTCACAGTTCCACACTGCCGGCAGAGTGAGTTTCCCACGTCTTCACCAGAGACTTTTGCCAGAGGCTTCTGAGACGCAAGTTAACAATGCACACCTGGACGGTATCTCCAGGTGCAGTAGAGTGGTAATCTGGGAACCTCCTTACTCAGAATACTGCTACCTTCACACTGTCATAAGAATGCAGCTAGTTGAGAACTGGCTTCTAGGCAAGCTTCCCTGTGAGAGCTGAGGACAGGGCAGAACCCTCCCGTATCCTGCCTGACTGTAGACGTACCTGCTAACCTCCTTATGTTAGTGGCTGGGATGGGTTGCGGGAAAAGCATGTGTAAGCATTGGGCCTGAACTCCCGTGTATCTGAGTTGAATACAGCGATTTCCAACATCCTTCTTCAATAGGAGTGTAGCTAGGTTCCAACTCCCATGTCCGAGTCGGTAGCAGACATCTGCCTCCCATGCATACACACTTCTGAGAGTTGAGCTTATGGCCTGTAACCCTACATCCTGCCTGCCGCTACCTTTCGCTTCCAAAAGGCCTAGGCTCGCTGCTTGACGCAAGTGTTGGGAGAGGTAACTGGAATCTCCCGGCACACAAGACGAGTGCCTCCAAGCTCAATCAAGCGATTTCCTAGTAATTCCTGGAGTAGACTGGTGCTACATACTAAGTTCCATACGTGAGTATGTAGTTGAACGCCTTGTCCAAAAACATCTTACTTCTCAGAGTTGAGCTCACCCTCAGTCCCTCAGAGTTCCACACTGCCTGCAGAGTGAGTTTCGCACGTCTTCACCAGAGACGTTTGCCAGAGGCTTCTGACACGCAAGTTAACAATGCAGACCTGGAGGGTATCTCCAGGTCCAGTAGAGTGGTAACATGGGAACCTCCTGTCTCAGAATACTGCTACCTTCACCCTACCATAAGAATGCAGCTAGTTGACAGCTGGCTTCAAGGCCTGCTTCCCTGTGAGAGCTAAGGACAGGGCACAAAGCTCCCGCATCCTGCTTGACTGTAGAAGGAGCTGCTAACGTCCTCATGTTAGTGGCAGGGAAACGTTGTGAGAAAAGCATGTGGAATCGTTGTGCCTGAACCCACGTGTATCTGAGTTGAATACAGCGATTTCCAAAGTCCTTCTTCATCAGAGTGTAGCTAGGTTCCCACTCGCATGTCCGAGTGGGTAGCAGACATCTGCCTCCCATGTATACACACTTCTGAGAGTTGAGCTTATGGCCTGTAAGCCTACCTCCTGCCTGCAGCTACCTTTCGCTTCCAAAAGGCCTAGGCTCGCTGCTTCACCGAAGTGTTGGGAGAGGTAACTGGAATCTCCCGGCACACAAGACTAGTGCCACCAAGCTCAATCCAGCGATTTCCCAGTAATTCCTGGGGTAGACTGGTGCTACATACTAAGTTCCATATGTGAGAAGGTAGCTGAACGCCTTGTCCAAAATCATCTTACTGCTGAGAGTTGAGCTCACCCTCAGTCCCTCACAGTTCCACACTGCCTGCAGAGTGAGTTTCCCACGTCTTCACCAGAGACTTTTGCCAGAGGCTTCTGAGACGCAAGTTAACAATGCACACCTGGACGGTATCTCCAGGTGCAGTAGAGTGGTAATCTGGGAACCTCCTTACTCAGAATACTGCTACCTTCACACTGTCATAAGAATGCAGCTAGTTGAGAGCTGGCTTCTAGGCATGCTTCCCTGTGAGAGCTGAGGACAGGGCAGAACCCTCCCGCATCCTGCCTGACTGTAGACGTACCTGCTACCCTCCTTATGTTAGTGGCTGGGATGGGTTGCGGGAAAAGCATGTGTAAGCATTGGGCCTGAACTCCCGTGTATCTGAGTTGAATACAGCGATTTCCAACATCCTTCTTCAATAGGAGTGTAGCTAGGTTCCAACTCCCATGTCCGAGTGGGTAGCAGACATCTGCCTCCCATGCATACACACTTCTGAGAGTTGAGCTTATGGCCTGTAACCCTACATCCTGCCTGCCGCTACCTTTCGCTTCCAAAAGGCCTAGGCTCGCTGCTTGACGCAATTGTTGGGAGAGGTAACTGGAATCTCCCGGCACACAAGACGAGTGCCTCCAAGCTCAATCAAGCGATTTCCTAGTAATTCCTGGGGTAGACTGGTGCTACATACTAAGTTCCATACGTGAGTAGGTAGTTGAACGCCTTGCCCAAAAACATCTTACTTCTGAGAGTTGAGCTCACCCTCAGTCCCTCACAGTTCCACACTGCCTGCAGAGTGAGTTTCGCACGTCTTCACCAGAGACGTTTGCCAGAGGCTTCTGAGACGCAAGTTAACAATACAGACCTGGAGGGTATCTCCAGGTCCA
Source organism: Canis aureus (assembly GCF_053574225.1). Classification (NCBI taxonomy): domain Eukaryota; kingdom Metazoa; phylum Chordata; class Mammalia; order Carnivora; family Canidae; genus Canis; species Canis aureus. The sequence goes on along the minus strand of NW_027554421.1, from coordinate 331,163 downwards.
GTAGAGTGGTAACCTGGGAACCTCCTCTCTCAGAATACTGCTACCTTCACCCTGCCATAAGAATGCAGCTAGTTGACAGCTGGCTTCATGGCCTGCTTCCCTGTGAGAGCTAAAGACAGGGCACAACCCTCCCGCATCCTGCTTGACTGTAGAAGGAGCTGCTAACGTCCTCATGTTAGTGGCAGGGAAACGTTGTGAGAAAAGCATGTGGAATCGTTGTGCCTGAACTCACGTGTATCTGAGTTGAATACAGCGATTTCCAAAGTCCTTCTTCATCAGAGTGTAACTAGGTTCCCACTCGCATGTCCGAGTGGGTAGCAGACATCTGCCTCCCATGTATACACACTTGTGAGAGTTGAGCTTATGGCCTGTAAGCCTACCTCCTGCCTGCAGCTACCTTTCGCTTCCAAAAGGCCTAGGCTCGCTGCTTCACCGAAGTGTTGGGAGAGGTAACTGGAATCTCCCGGCACACAAGACTAGTGCCTCCAAGCTCAATCCAGCGATTTCCCAGTAATTCCTGGGGTAGACTGGTGCTACATACTAAGTTCCATATGTGAGAAGGTAGCTGAACGCCTTGTCCAAAATCATCTTACTGCTGAGAGTTGAGCTCACCCTCAGTCCTTCACAGTTCCACACTGCCTGCAGAGTGAGTTTCCCACGTCTTCACCAGAGACTTTTGCCAGAGGCTTCTGAGACGCAAGTTAACAATGCACACCTGGACGTTATCTCCAGGTGCAGTAGAGTGGTAATCTGGGAACGTCCTTACTCAGAATACTGCTACCTTCACACTGTCATAAGAATGCAGCTAGTTGAGAGCTGGCTTCTAGGCAAGCTTCCCTGTGAGAGCTGAGGACAGGGCAGAACCCTCCCGCATCCTGCCTGACTGTAGACGTACCTGCTAACCTCCTTATGTTAGTGGCTGGGATGGGTTGCGGGAAAAGCATGTGTAAGCATTGGGCCTGAACTCCCGTGTATCTGAGTTGAATACAGCGATTTCCAACATCCTTCTTCAATAGGAGTGTAGCTAGGTTCCAACTCCCATGTCCGAGTGGGTAGCAGACATCTGCCTCCCATGCATACACACTTCTGAGAGTTGAGCTTATGGCCTGTAACCCTACATCCTGCCTGCCGCTACCTTTCGCTTCCAAAAGGCCTAGGCTCGCTGCTTGACGCAAGTGTTGGGAGAGGTAACTGGAATCTCCCGGCACACAAGACGAGTGCCTCCAAGCTCAATCAAGCGATTTCCTAGTAATTCTTGGGGTAGACTGGTGCTACATACTAAGTTCCATACGTGAGTATGTAGTTGAACGCCTTGTCCAAAAACATCTTACTTCTGAGAGTTGAGCTCACCCTCAGTCCCTCACAGTTCCACACTGCCTTCAGAGTGAGTTTCGCAAGTCTTCACCAGAGACGTTTGCCAGAGGCTTCTGAGACGCAAGTTAACAATGCAGACCTGGAGGGTATCTCCAGGTCCAGTAGAGTGGTAACCTGGGAACCTCCTGTCTCAGAATCCTGCTACCTTCACCCTGCCATAAGAATGCAGCTAGTTGACAGCTGGCTTCAAGGCCTGCTTCCCTGTGAGAGCTAAGGACAGGGCACAACCCTCCCGCATCCTGCTTGACTGTAGAAGGAGCTGCTAACGTCCTCATGTTAGTGGCAGGGAAACGTTGTGAGAAAAGCATGTGGAATCGTTGTGCCTGAACCCACGTGTATCTGAGTTGAATACAGCGATTTCCAAAGTCCTTCTTCATCAGAGTGTAGCTAGGTTCCCACTCGCATGTCCGAGTGGGTAGCAGACATCTGCCTCCCATGTATACACACTTCTGAGAGTTGAGCTTATGGCCTGTAAGCCTACCTCCTGCCTGCAGCTACCTTTCGCTTCCAAAAGGCCTAGGCTCGCTGCTTCACCGAAGTGTTGGGAGAGGTAACTGGAATCTCCCGGCACACAAGACTAGTGCCACCAAGCTCAATCCAGCGATTTCCCAGTAATTCCTGGGGTAGACTGGTGCTACATACTAAGTTCCATATGTGAGAAGGTAGCTGAACGCCTTGTCCAAAATCATCTTACTGCTGAGAGTTGAGCTCACCCTCAGTCCCTCACAGTTCCACACTGCCTGCAGAGTGAGTTTCCCACGTCTTCACCAGAGACTTTTGCCAGAGGCTTCTGAGACGCAAGTTAACAATGCACACCTGGACGGTATCTCCAGGTGCAGTAGAGTGGTAATCTGGGAACCTCCTTACTCAGAATACTGCTACCTTCACACTGTCATAAGAATGCAGCTAGTTGAGAGCTGGCTTCTAGGCAAGCTTCCCTGTGAGAGCTGAGGACAGGGCAGAACCCTCCCGCATCCTGCCTGACTGTAGACGTACCTGCTAACCTCCTTATGTTAGTGGCTGGGATGGGTTGCGGGAAAAGCATGTGTAAGCATTGGGCCTGAACTCCCGTGTATCTGAGTTGAATAGAGCGATTTCCAACATCCTTCTTCAATAGGAGTGTAGCTAGGTTCCAACTCCCATGTCCGAGTGGGTAGCAGACATCTGCCTCCCATGCATACACACTTCTGAGAGTTGAGCTTATGGCCTGTAACCCTACATCCTGCCTGCCGCTACCTTTCGCTTCCAAAAGGCCTAGGCTCGCTGCTTGACGCAAGTGTTGGGAGAGGTAACTGGAATCTCCCGGCACACAAGACGAGTGCCTCCAAGCTCAATCAAGCGATTTCCTAGTAATTCCTGGGGTAGACTGGTGCTACATACTAAGTTCCATACGTGAGTATGTAGTTGAACGCCTTGTCCAAAAACATCTTACTTCTCAGAGTTGAGCTCACCCTCAGTCCCTCAGAGTTCCACACTGCCTGCAGAGTGAGTTTCGCACGTCTTCAACAGAGACGTTTGCCAGAGGCTTCTGAGACGCAAGTTAACAATGCAGACCTGGAGGGTATCTCCAGGTCCAGTAGAGTGGTAACCTGGGAACCTCCTGTCTCAGAATACTGCTACCTTCACCCTACCATAAGAATGCAGCTAGTTGACAGCTGGCTTCAAGGCCTGCTTCCCTGTGAGAGCTAAGGACAGGGCACAAAGCTCCCGCATCCTGCTTGACTGTAGAAGGAGCTGCTAACGTCCTCATGTTAGTGGCAGGGAAACGTTGTGAGAAAAGCATGTGGAATCGTTGTGCCTGAACCCACGTGTATCTGAGTTGAATACAGCGATTTCCAAAGTCCTTCTTCATCAGAGTGTAGCTAGGTTCCCACTCGCATGTCCGAGTGGGTAGCAGACATCTGCCTCCCATGTATACACACTTCTGAGAGTTGAGCTTATGGCCTGTAAGCCTACCTCCTGCCTGCAGCTACCTTTCGCTTCCAAAAGGCCTAGGCTCGCTGCTTCACCGAAGTGTTGGGAGAGGTAACTGGAATCTCCCGGCACACAAGACTAGTGCCACCAAGCTCAATCCAGCGATTTCCCAGTAATTCCTGGGGTAGACTGGTGCTACATACTAAGTTCCATATGTGAGAAGGTAGCTGAACGCCTTGTCCAAAATCATCTTACTGCTGAGAGTTGAGCTCACCCTCAGTCCTTCACAGTTCCACACTGCCTGCAGAGTGAGTTTCCCACGTCTTCACCAGAGACTTTTGCCAGAGGCTTCTGAGACGCAAGTTAACAATGCACACCTGGACGGTATCTCCAGGTGCAGTGGAGTGGTAATCTGGGAACCTCCTTACTCAGAATACTGCTACCTTCACACTGTCATAAGAATGCAGCTAGTTGAGAGCTGGCTTCTAGGCATGCTTCCCTGTGAGAGCTGAGGACAGGGCAGAACCCTCCCGCATCCTGCCTGACTGTAGACGTACCTGCTACCCTCCTTATGTTAGTGGCTGGGATGGGTTGCGGGAAAAGCATGTGTAAGCATTGGGCCTGAACTCCCGTGTATCTGAGTTGAATACAGCGATTTCCAACATCCTTCTTCAATAGGAGTGTAGCTAGGTTCCAACTCCCATGTCCGAGTGGGTAGCAGACATCTGCCTCCCATGCATACACACTTCTGAGAGTTGAGCTTATGGCCTGTAACCCTACATCCTGCCTGCCGCTACCTTTCGCTTCCAAAAGGCCTAGGCTCGCTGCTTGACGCAAGTGTTGGGAGAGGTAACTGGAATCTCCCGGCACACAAGACGAGTGCCTCCAAGCTCAATCAAGCGATTTCCTAGTAATTCCTGGGGTAGACTGGTGCTACATACTAAGTTCCATACGTGAGTAGGTAGTTGAACGCCTTGCCCAAAAACATCTTACTTCTGAGAGTTGAGCTCACCCTCAGTCCCTCACAGTTCCACACTGCCTGCAGAGTGAGTTTCGCACGTCTTCACCAGAGACGTTTGCCAGAGGCTTCTGAGACGCCAGTTAACAATGCAGACCTGGAGGGTATCTCCAGGTCCAGTAGAGTGGTAACCTGGGAACCTCCTGTCTCAGAATCCTGCTACCTTCACCCTGCCAGAAGAATGCAGCTAGTTGACAGCTGGCTTCAAGGCCTGCTTCCCTGTGAGAGCTAAGGACAGGGCACAACCCTCCCGCATCCTGCTTGACTGTAGAAGGAGCTGCTAACGTCCTCATGTTAGTGGCAGGGAAACGTTGTGAGAAAAGCATGTGGAATCGTTGTGCCTGAACCCACGTGTATCTGAGTTGAATACAGCGATTTCCAAAGTCCTTCTTCATCAGAGTGTAGCTAGGTTCCCACTCGCATGTCCGAGTGGGTAGCAGACATCTGCCTCCCATGTATACACACTTCTGAGAGTTGAGCTTATGGCCTGTAAGCCTACCTCCTGCCTGCAGCTACCTTTCGCTTCCAAAAGGCCTAGGCTCGCTGCTTCACCGAAGTGTTGGGAGAGGTAACTGGAATCTCCCGGCACACAAGACTAGTGCCTCCAAGCTCAATCCAGCGATTTCCCAGTAATTCCTGGGGTAGACTGGTGCTACATACTAAGTTCCATATGTGAGAAGGTAGCTGAACGCCTTGTCCAAAATCATCTTACTGCTGAGAGTTGAGCTCACCCTCAGTCCCTCACAGTTCCACACTGCCTGCAGAGTGAGCTTCCCACGTCTTCACCAGAGATGTTTTCCAGAAGCTTCTGAGACGCAAGTTAACAATGCACACCTGGACGGTATCTCCAGGTGCAGTAGAGTGGTAATCTGGGAACCTCCTTACTCAGAATACTGCTACCTTCACACTGTCATAAGAATGCAGCTAGTTGAGAGCTGGCTTCTAGGCAAGCTTCCCTGTGAGAGCTGAGGACAGGGCAGAACCCTCCCGCATCCTGCCTGACTGTAGACGTACCTGCTAACCTCCTTATGTTAGTGGCTGGGATGGGTTGCGGGAAAAGCATGTGTAAGCATTGGGCCTGAACTCCCGTGTATCTGAGTTGAATACAGCGATTTCCAACATCCTTCTTCAATAGGAGTGTAGCTAGGTTCCAACTCCCATGTCCGAGTGGGTAGCAGACATCTGCCTCCCATGCATACACACTTCTGAGAGTTGAGCTTATGGCCTGTAACCCTACATCCTGCCTGCCGCTACCTTTCGCTTCCAAAAGGCCTAGGCTCGCTGCTTGACGCAAGTGTTGGGAGAGGTAACTGGAATCTCCCGGCACACAAGACGAGTGCCTCCAAGCTCAATCAAGCGATTTCCTAGTAATTCCTGGGGTAGACTGGTGCTACATACTAAGTTCCATACGTGAGTATGTAGTTGAACGCCTTGTCCAAAAACATCTTACTTCTGAGAGTTGAGCTCACCCTCAGTCCCTCACAGTTCCACACTGCCTGTAGAGTGAGTTTCGCACGTCTTCACCAGAGACGTTTGCCAGAGGCTTCTGACACGCAAGTTAACAATGCAGACCTGGAGGGTATCTCCAGGTCCAGTAGAGTGGTAACCTGGGAACCTCCTGTCTCAGAATACTGCTACCTTCACCCTACCATAAGAATGCAGCTAGTTGACAGCTGGCTTCAAGGCCTGCTTCCCTGTGAGAGCTAAGGACAGGGCACAACCCTCCCGCATCCTGCTTGACTGTAGAAGGAGCTGCTAACGTCCTCATGTTAGTGGCAGGGAAACGTTGTGAGAAAAGCATGTGGAATCGTTGTGCCTGAACCCACGTGTATCTGAGTTGAATACAGCGATTTCCAAAGTCCTTCTTCATCAGAGTGTAGCTAGGTTCCCACTCGCATGTCCGAGTGGGTAGCAGACATCTGCCTCCCATGTATACACACTTCTGAGAGTTGAGCTTATGGCCTGTAAGCCTACCTCCTGCCTGCAGCTACCTTTCGCTTCCAAAAGGCCTAGGCTCGCTGCTTCACCGAAGTGTTGGGAGAGGTAACTGGAATCTCCCGGCACACAAGACTAGTGCCTCCAAGCTCAATCCAGCGATTTCCCAGTAATTCCTGGGGTAGACTGGTGCTACATACTAAGTTCCATATGTGAGAAGGTAGCTGAACGCCTTGTCCAAAATCATCTTACTGCTGAGAGTTGAGCTCACCCTCAGTCCCTCACAGTTCCACACTGCCTGCAGAGTGAGCTTCCCACGTCTTCACCAGAGACGTTTTCCAGAAGCTTCTGAGACGCAAGTTAACAATGCACACCTGGACGGTATCTCCAGGTGCAGTAGAGTGGTAATCTGGGAACGTCCTTACTCAGAATACTGCTACCTTCACACTGTCATAAGAATGCAGCTAGTTGAGAGCTGGCTTCTAGGCAAGCTTCCCTGTGAGAGCTGAGGACAGGGCAGAACCCTCCCGCATCCTGCCTGACTGTAGACGTACCTGCTAACCTCCTTATGTTAGTGGCTGGGATGGGTTGCGGGAAAAGCATGTGTAAGCATTGGGCCTGAACTCCCGTGTATCTGAGTTGAATAGAGCGATTTCCAACATCCTTCTTCAATAGGAGTGTAGCTAGGTTCCAACTCCCATGTCCGAGTGGGTAGCAGACATCTGCCTCCCATGCATACACACTTCTGAGAGTTGAGCTTATGGCCTGTAACCCTACATCCTGCCTGCCGCTACCTTTCGCTTCCAAAAGGCCTAGGCTCGCTGCTTGACGCAAGTGTTGGGAGAGGTAACTGGAATCTCCCGGCACACAAGACGAGTGCCTCCAAGCTCAATCAAGCGATTTCCTAGTAATTCCTGGGGTAGACTGGTGCTACATACTAAGTTAGATACGTGAGTATGTAGTTGAACGCCTTGTCCAAAAACATCTTACTTCTGAGAGTTGAGCTCACCCTCAGTCCCTCACAGTTCCACACTGCCTGCAGAGTGAGTTTCGCACGTCTTCACCAGAGACGTTTGCCAGAGGCTTCTGAGACGCAAGTTAACAATGCAGACCTGGAGGGTATCTCCAGGTCCAGTAGAGTGGTAACCTGGGAACCTCCTGTCTCAGAATACTGCTACCTTCACACTGTCATAAGAATGCAGCTAGTTGAGAGCTGGCTTCTAGGCATGCTTCCCTGTGAGAGCTGAGGACAGGGCAGAACCCTCCCGCATCCTGCCTGACTGAAGACGTACCTGCTAACCTCCTTATGTTAGTGGCTGGGATAGGTTGTGGGAAAAGCATCTGTAAGCATTGGGCCTGAACTCCCGTGTATCTGAGTTGAATACAGCGATTTCCAAAGTCCTTCTTCATCAGAGTGTAGCTAGGTTCCCACTCACATGTCCGAGTGGGTAGCACACATCTGCCTCCCATGTATACACACTTCTGAGAGTTGAGCTTATGGCCTGTAAGCCTACCTCCTGCCTGCAGCTACCTTTCGCTTCCAAAAGGCCTAGGCTCGCTGCTTGACGCAAGTGTTGGGAGAGGTAACTGGAATCTCCCGGCACATAAGACTAGTGCCACCAAGCTCAATCCAGCGATTTCCCAGTAATTCCTGGGGTAGACTGGTGCTACATACTAAGTTCCATATGTGAGAAGGTAGCTGAACGCCTTGTCCAAAATCATCTTACTGCTGAGAGTTGAGCTCACCCTCAGTCCCTCACAGTTCCACACTGCCTGCAGAGTGAGCTTCCCACGTCTTCACCAGAGACGTTTTCCAGAAGCTTCTGAGACGCAAGTTAACAATGCACACCTGGACGGTATCTCCAGGTGCAGTAGAGTGGTAATCTGGGAACCTCCTTACTCAGAATACTGCTACCTTCACACTGTCATAAGAATGCAGCTAGTTGAGAGCTGGCTTCTAGGCAAGCTTCCCTGTGAGAGCTGAGGACAGGGCAGAACCCTCCCGCATCCTGCCTGACTGTAGACGTACCTGCTAACCTCCTTATGTTAGTGGCTGGGATGGGTTGCGGGAAAAGCATGTGTAAGCATTGGGCCTGAACTCCCGTGTATCTGAGTTGAATACAGCGATTTCCAACATCCTTCTTCAATAGGAGTGTAGCTAGGTTCCAACTCCCATGTACGAGTGGGTAGCAGACATCTGCCTCCCATGCATACACACTTCTGAGAGTTGAGCTTATGGCCTGTAACCCTACATCCTGCCTGCCGCTACCTTTCGCTTCCAAAAGGCCTAGGCTCGCTGCTTGACGCAAGTGTTGGGAGAGGTAACTGGAATCTCCCGGCACACAAGACGAGTGCCTCCAAGCTCAATCAAGCGATTTCCTAGTAATTCCTGGGGTAGACTGGTGCTACATACTAAGTTCCATACGTGAGTATGTAGTTGAACGCCTTGTCCAAAAACATCTTACTTCTCAGAGTTGAGCTCACCCTCAGTCCCTCACAGTTCCACACTGCCTGCAGAGTGAGTTTCGCACGTCTTCACCAGAGACGTTTGCCAGAGGCTTCTGAGACGCAAGTTAACAATGCAGACCTGGAGGGTATCTCCAGGTCCAGTAGAGTGGTAACCTGGGAACCTCCTGTCTCAGAATACTGCTACCTTCACCCTGCCATAAGAATGCAGCTAGTTGACAGCTGGCTTCAAGGCCTGCTTCCCTGTGAGAGCTAAGGACAGGGCACAACCCTCCCGCATCCTGCTTGACTGTAGAAGGAGCTGCTAACGTCCTCATGTTAGTGGCAGGGAAACGTTGTGAGAAAAGCATGTGGAATCGTTGTGCCTGAACCCACGTGTATCTGAGTTGAATACAGCGATTTCCAAAGTCCTTCTTCATCAGAGTGTAGCTAGGTTCCCACTCGCATGTCCGAGTGGGTAGCAGACATCTGCCTCCCATGTATACACACTTCTGAGAGTTGAGCTTATGGCCTGTAAGCCTACCTCCTGCCTGCAGCTACCTTTCGCTTCCAAAAGGCCTAGGCTCGCTGCTTGACGCAAGTGTTGGGAGAGGTAACTGGAATCTCCCGGCACACAAGACTAGTGCCACCAAGCTCAATCCAGCGATTTCCCAGTAATTCCTGGGGTAGACTGGTGCTACATACTAAGTTCCATATGTGAGAAGGTAGCTGAACGCCTTGTCCAAAATCATCTTACTGCTGAGAGTTGAGCTCACCCTCAGTCCCTCACAGTTCCACACTGCCTGCAGAGTGAGTTTCCCACGTCTTCACCAGAGACTTTTGCCAGAGGCTTCAGAGACGCAAGTTAACAATGCACACCTGGACGGTATCTCCAGGTGCAGTAGAGTGGTAATCTGGGAACCTCCTTACTCAGAATACTGCTACCTTCACACTGTCATAAGAATGCAGCTAGTTGAGAGCTGGCTTCTAGGCATGCTTCCCTGTGAGAGCTGAGGACAGGGCAGAACCCTCCCGCATCCTGCCTGACTGTAGACGTACCTGCTAACCTCCTTATGTTAGTGGCTGGGATAGGTTGTGGGAAAAGCATGTGTAAGCATTGGGCCTGAACTCCCGTGTATCTGAGTTGAATACAGCGATTTCCAAAGTCCTTCTTCATCAGAGTGTAGCTAGGTTCCCACTCACATGTCCGAGTGGGTAGCACACATCTGCCTCCCATGTATACACACTTCTGAGAGTTGAGCTTATGGCCTGTAAGCCTACCTCCTGCCTGCAGCTACCTTTCGCTTCCAAAAGGCCTAGGCTCGCTGCTTGACGCAAGTGTTGGGAGAGGTAACTGGAATCTCCCGGCACACAAGACTAGTGCCACCAAGCTCAATCCAGCGATTTCCCAGTAATTCCTGGGGTAGACTGGTGCTACATACTAAGTTCCATATGTGAGAAGGTAGCTGAACGCCTTGTCCAAAATCATCTTACTGCTGAGAGTTGAGCTCACCCTCAGTCCCTCACAGTTCCACACTGCCTGCAGAGTGAGTTTCCCACGTCTTCACCAGAGACTTTTGCCAGAGGCTTCTGAGACGCAAGTTAACAATGCACACCTGGACGGTATCTCCAGGTGCAGTAGAGTGGTAATCTGGGAACCTCCTTACTCAGAATACTGCTACCTTCACACTGTCATAAGAATGCAGCTAGTTGAGAGCTGGCTTCTAGGCAAGCTTCCCTGTGAGAGCTGAGGACAGGGCAGAACCCTCCCGCATCCTGCCTGACTGTAGACGTACCTGCTAACCTCCTTATGTTAGTGGCTGGGATGGGTTGCGGGAAAAGCATGTGTAAGCATTGGGCCTGAACTCCCGTGTATCTGAGTTGAATAGAGTGATTTCCAACATCCTTCTTCAATAGGAGTGTAGCTAGGTTCCAACTCCCATGTCCGAGTGGGTAGCAGACATCTGCCTCCCATGCATACACACTTCTGAGAGTTGAGCTTATGGCCTGTAACCCTACATCCTGCCTCCCGCTACCTTTCGCTTCCAAAAGGCCTAGGCTCGCTGCTTGACGCAAGTGTTGGGAGAGGTAACTGGAATCTCCCGGCACACAAGACGAGTGCCTCCAAGCTCAATCAAGCGATTTCCTAGTAATTCCTGGGGTAGACTGGTGCTACATACTAAGTTCCATACGTGAGTATGTAGATGAACGCCTTGTCCAAAAACATCTTACTTCTGAGAGTTGAGCTCACCCTCAGTCCCTCACAGTTCCACACTCCCTGCAGAGTGAGTTTCGCACGTCTTCACCAGAGACGTTTGCCAGAGGCTTCTGAGACGCAAGTTAACAATGCAGACCTGAAGGGTATCTCCAGGTGCAGTAGAGTGGTAACCTGGGAACCTCCTGTCTCAGAATACTGCTACCTTCACACTGTCATAAGAATGCAGCTAGTTGAGAGCTGGCTTCTAGGCATGCTTCCCTGTGAGAGCTGAGGACAGGGCAGAACCCTCCCGCATCCTGCCTGACTGTAGACGTACCTGCTAACCTCCTTATGTTAGTGGCTGGGATAGGTTGTGGGAAAAGCATGTGTAAGCATTGGGCCTGAACTCCCGTGTATCTGAGTTGAATACAGCGATTTCCAAAGTCCTTCTTCATCAGAGTGTAGCTAGGTTCCCACTCACATGTCCGAGTGGGTAGCACACATCTGCCTCCCATGTATACACACTTCTGAGAGTTGAGCTTATGGCCTGTAAGCCTACCTCCTGCCTGCAGCTACCTTTCGCTTCCAAAAGGCCTAGGCTCGCTGCTTGACGCAAGTGTTGGGAGAGGTAACTGGAATCTCCCGGCACACAAGACTAGTGCCACCAAGCTCAATCCAGCGATTTCCCAGTAATTCCTGGGGTAGACTGGTGCTACATACTAAGTTCCATATGTGAGAAGGTAGCTGAACGCCTTGTCCAAAATCATCTTACTGCTGAGAGTTGAGCTCACCCTCAGTCCCTCACAGTTCCACACTGCCTGCAGAGTGAGTTTCCCACGTCTTCACCAGAGACTTTTGCCAGAAGCTTCTGAGACGCAAGTTAACAATGCACACCTGGACGGTATCTCCAGGTGCAGTAGAGTGGTAATTTGGGAACCTCCTTACTCAGAATACTGCTACCTTCACACTGTCATAAGAATGCAGCTAGTTGAGAGCTGGCTTCTAGGCAAGCTTCCCTGTGAGAGCTGAGGACAGGGCAGAACCCTCCCGCATCCTGCCTGACTGTAGACGTACCTGCTAACCTCCTTATGTTAGTGGCTGGGATGGGTTGCGGGAAAAGCATGTGTAAGCATTGGGCCTGAACTCCCGTGTATCTGAGTTGAATACAGCGATTTCCAACATCCTTCTTCAATAGGAGTGTAGCTAGGTTCCAACTCCCATGTCCGAGTGGGTAGCAGACATCTGCCTCCCATGCATACACACTTCTGAGAGTTGAGCTTATGGCCTGTAACCCTACATCCTGCCTGCCGCTACCTTTCGCTTCCAAAAGGCCTAGGCTCGCTGCTTGACGCAAGTGTTGGGAGAGGTAACTGGAATCTCCCGGCACACAAGACGAGTGCCTCCAAGCTCAATCAAGCGATTTCCTAGTAATTCCTGGGGTAGACTGGTGCTACATACTAAGTTCCATACGTGAGTATGTAGTTGAACGCCTTGTCCAAAAACATCTTACTTCTCAGAGTTGAGCTCACCCTCAGTCCCTCACAGTTCCACACTGCCTGCAGAGTGAGTTTCGCACGTCTTCACCAGAGACGTTTGCCAGAGGCTTCTGAGACGCAAGTTAACAATGCAGACCTGGAGGGTATCTCCAGGTCCAGTAGAGTGGTAACCTGGGAACCTCCTGTCTCAGAATACTGCTACCTTCACCCTGCCATAAGAATGCAGCTAGTTGACAGCTGGCTTCAAGGCCTGCTTCCCTGTGAGAGCTAAGGACAGGGCACAACCCTCCCGCATCCTGCTTGACTGTAGAAGGAGCTGCTAACGTCCTCATGTTAGTGGCAGGGAAACGTTGGGAGAAAAGCATGTGGAATCGTTGTGCCTGAACCCACGTGTATCTGAGTTGAATACAGCGATTTCCAAAGTCCTTCTTCATCAGAGTGTAGCTAGGTTCCCACTCGCATGTCCGAGTGGGTAGCAGACATCTGCCTCCCATGTATACACACTTCTGAGAGTTGAGCTTATGGCCTGTAAGCCTACCTCCTGCCTGCAGCTACCTTTCGCTTCCAAAAGGCCTAGGCTCGCTGCTTCACCGAAGTGTTGGGAGAGGTAACTGGAATCTCCCGGCACACAAGACTAGTGCCACCAAGCTCAATCCAGCGATTTCCCAGTAATTCCTGGGGTAGACTGGTGCTACATACTAAGTTCCATATGTGAGAAGGTAGCTGAACGCCTTGTCCAAAATCATCTTACTGCTGAGAGTTGAGCTCACCCTCAGTCCCTCACAGTTCCACACTGCCTGCAGAGTGAGTTTCCCACGTCTTCACCAGAGACTTTTGCCAGAGGCTTCTGAGACGCAAGTTAACAATGCACACCTGGACGGTATCTCCAGGTGCAGTAGAGTGGTAATCTGGGAACCTCCTTACTCAGAATACTGCTACCTTCACACTGTCATAAGAATGCAGCTAGTTGAGAGCTGGCTTCTAGGCATGCTTCCCTGTGAGAGCTGAGGACAGGGCAGAACCCTCCCGCATCCTGCCTGACTGTAGACGTACCTGCTAACCTCCTTATGTTAGTGGCTGGGATGGGTTGTGGGAAAAGCATGTGTAAGCATTGGGCCTGAACTCCCGTGTATCTGAGTTGAATAGAGCGATTTCCAACATCCTTCTTCAATAGGAGTGTAGCTAGGTTCCAACTCCCATGTCCGAGTGGGTAGCAGACATCTGCCTCCCATGCATACACACTTCTGAGAGTTGAGCTTATGGCCTATAACCCTACATCCTGCCTGCCGCTACCTTTCGCTTCCAAAAGGCCTAGGCTCGCTGCTTGACGCAAGTGTTGGGAGAGGTAACTGGAATCTCCCGGCACACAAGACGAGTGCCTCCAAGCTCAATCAAGCGATTTCCTAGTAATTCCTGGGGTAGACTGGTGCTACATACTAAGTTCCATACGTGAGTATGTAGTTGAACGCCTTGTCCAAAAACATCTTACTTCTGAGAGTTGAGCTCACCCTCAGTCCCTCACAGTTCCACACTGCCTTCAGAGTGAGTTTCGCACGTCTTCACCAGAGACGTTTGCCAGTGGCTTCTGAGACGCAAGTTAACAATGCAGACCTGGAGGGTATCTCCAGGTCCAGTAGAGTGGTAACCTGGGAACCTCCTGTCTCAGAATCCTGCTACCTTCACCCTGCCATAAGAATGCAGCTAGTTGACAGCTGGCTTCAAGGCCTGCTTCCCTGTGAGAGCTAAGGACAGGGCACAACCCTCCCGCATCCTGCTTGACTGTAAAAGGAGCTGCTAACGTCCTCATGTTAGTGGCAGGGAAACGTTGTGAGAAAAGCATGTGGAATCGTTGTGCCTGAACCCACGTGTATCTGAGTTGAATACAGCGATTTCCAAAGTCCTTCTTCATCACAGTGTAGCTAGGTTCCCACTCGCATGTCCGAGTGGTTAGCAGACATCTGCCTCCCATGTATACACACTTCTGAGAGTTGAGCTTATGGCCTGTAAGCCTACCTCCTGCCTGCAGCTACCTTTCGCTTCCAAAAGGCCTAGGCTCGCTGCTTCACCGAAGTGTTGGGAGAGGTAACTGGAATCTCCCGGCACACAAGACTAGTGCCTCCAAGCTCAATCCAGCGATTTCCCAGTAATTCCTGGGGTAGACTGGTGCTACATACTAAGTTCCATATGTGAGAAGGTAGCTGAACGCCTTGTCCAAAATCATCTTACTGCTGAGAGTTGAGCTCACCCTCAGTCCCTCACAGTTCCACACTGCCTGCAGAGTGAGTTTCCCACGTCTTCACCAGAGACTTTTGCCAGAGGCTTCTGAGACGCAAGTTAACAATGCACACCTGGACGGTATCTCCAGGTGCAGTAGAGTGGTAATCTGGGAACCTCCTTACTCAGAATACTGCTACCTTCACACTGTCATAAGAATGCAGCTAGTTGAGAGCTGGCTTCTAGGCAAGCTTCCCTGTGAGAGCTGAGGACAGGGCAGAACCCTCCCGCATCCTGCCTGACTGTAGACGTACCTGCTAACCTCCTTATGTTAGTGGCTGGGATGGGTTGCGGGAAAAGCATGTGTAAGCATTGGGCCTGAACTCCCGTGTATCTGAGTTGAATACAGCGATTTCCAACATCCTTCTTCAATAGGAGTGTAGCTAGGTTCCAACTCCCATGTCCGAGTGGGTAGCAGACCTCTGCCTCCCATGCATACACACTTCTGAGAGTTGAGCTTATGGCCTGTAACCCTACATCCTGCCTGCCGCTACCTTTCGCTTCCAAAAGGCCTAGGCTCGCTGCTTGACGCAAGTGTTGGGAGAGGTAACTGGAATCTCCCGGCACACAAGACGAGTGCCTCCAAGCTCAATCAAGCGATTTCCTAGTAATTCCTGGGGTAGACTGGTGCTACATACTAAGTTCCATACGTGAGTATGTAGTTGAACGCCTTGTCCAAAAACATCTTACTTCTCAGAGTTGAGCTCACCCTCAGTCCCTCACAGTTCCATACTGCCTTCAGAGTGAGTTTCGCACGTCTTCACCAGAGACGTTTGCCAGAGGCTTCTGAGACGCAAGTTAACAATGCAGACCTGGAGGGTATCTCCAGGTCCAGTAGAGTGGTAACCTGGGAACCTCCTGTCTCAGAATCCTGCTACCTTCACCCTGCCATAAGAATGCAGCTAGTTGACAGCTGGCTTCAAGGCCTGCTTCCCTGTGAGAGCTAAGGACAGGGCACAACCCTCCCGCATCCTGCTTGACTGTAGAAGGAGCTGCTAACGTCCTCATGTTAGTGGCAGGGAAACGTTGTGAGAAAAGCATGTGGAATCGTTGTGCCTGAACCCACGTGTATCTGAGTTGAATACAGCGATTTCCAAAGTCCTTCTTCATCAGAGTGTAGCTAGGTTCCCACTCGCATGTCCGAGTGGGTAGCAGACATCTGCCTCCCATGTATACACACTTCTGAGAGTTGAGCTTATGGCCTGTAAGCCTACCTCCTGCCTGCAGCTACCTTTCGCTTCCAAAAGGCCTAGGCTCGCTGCTTCACCGAAGTGTTGGGAGAGGTAACTGGAATCTCCCGGCACACAAGACTAGTGCCACCAAGCTCAATCCAGCGATTTCCCAGTAATTCCTGGGGTAGACTGGTGCTACATACTAAGTTCCATATGTGAGAAGGTAGCTGAACGCCTTGTCCAAAATCATCTTACTGCTGAGAGTTGAGCTCACCCTCAGTCCCTCACAGTTCCACACTGCCTGCAGAGTGAGTTTCCCACGTCTTCACCAGAGACTTTTGCCAGAGGCTTCTGAGACGCAAGTTAACAATGCACACCTGGACGGTATCTCCAGGTGCAGTAGAGTGGTAATCTGGGAACGTCCTTACTCAGAATACTGCTACCTTCACACTGTCATAAGAATGCAGCTAGTTGAGAGCTGGCTTCTAGGCAAGCTTCCCTGTGAGAGCTGAGGACAGGGCAGAACCCTCCCGTATCCTGCCTGACTGTAGACGTACCTGCTAACCTCCTTATGTTAGTGGCTGGGATGGGTTGCGGGAAAAGCATGTGTAAGCATTGGGCCTGAACTCCCGTGTATCTGAGTTGAATACAGCGATTTCCAACATCCTTCTTCAATACGAGTGTAGCTAGGTTCCAACTCCCATGTCCGAGTGGGTAGCAGACATCTGCCTCCCATGCATACACACTTCTGAGAGTTGAGCTTATGGCCTATAACCCTACATCCTGCCTGCCGCTACCTTTCGCTTCCAAAAGGCCTAGGCTCGCTGCTTGACGCAAGTGTTGGGAGAGGTAACTGGAATCTCCCGGCACACAAGACGAGTGCCTCCAAGCTCAATCAAGCGATTTCCTAGTAATTCCTGGGGTAGACTGGTGCTACATACTAAGTTCCATACGTGAGTATGTAGTTGAACGCCTTGTCCAAAAACATCTTACTTCTGAGAGTTGAGCTCACCCTCAGTCCCTCACAGTTCCACACTGCCTGCAGAGTGAGTTTCGCACGTCTTCACCAGAGACGTTTGCCAGAGGCTTCTGACACGCAAGTTAACAATGCAGACCTGGAGGGTATCTCCAGGTCCAGTAGAGTGGTAACCTGGGAACCTCCTGTCTCAGAATACTGCTACCTTCACACTGTCATAAGAATGCAGCTAGTTGAGAGCTGGCTTCTAGGCATGCTTCCCTGTGAGAGCTGAGGACAGGGCAGAACCCTCCCGCATCCTGCCTGACTGTAGACGTACCTGCTAACCTCCTTATGTTAGTGGCTGGGATAGGTTGTGGGAAAAGCATGTGTAAGCATTGGGCCTGAACTCCCGTGTATCTGAGTTGAATACAGCGATTTCCAAAGTCCTTCTTCATCAGAGTGTAGCTAGGTTCCTACTCACATGTCCGAGTGGGTAGCACACATCTGCATCCCATGTATACACACTTCTGAGAGTTGAGCTTATGGCCTGTAAGCCTACCTCCTGCCTGCAGCTACCTTTCGCTTCCAAAAGGCCTAGGCTCGCTGCTTGACGCAAGTGTTGGGAGAGGTAACTGGAATCTCCCGGCACACAAGACTAGTGCCACCAAGCTCAATCCAGCGATTTCCCAGTAATTCCTGGGGTAGACTGGTGCTACATACTAAGTTCCATATGTGAGAAGGTAGCTGAACGCCTTGTCCAAAATCATCTTACTGCTGAGAGTTGAGCTCACCCTCAGTCCCTCACAGTTCCACACTGCCTGCAGAGTGAGTTTCCCACGTCTTCACCAGAGACTTTTGCCAGAGGCTTCTGAGACGCAAGTTAACAATGCACACCTGGACGGTATCTCCAGGTGCAGTAGAGTGGTAATCTGGGAACCTCCTTACTCAGAATACTGCTACCTTCACACTGTAATAAGAATGCAGCTAGTTGAGAGCTGGCTTCTAGGCAAGCTTCCCTGTGAGAGCTGAGGAGAGGGCAGAACCCTCCCGCATCCTGCCTGACTGTAGACGTACCTGCTAACCTCCTTATGTTAGTGGCTGGGATGGGTTGCGGGAAAAGCATGTGTAAGCATTGGGCCTGAACTCCCGTGTATCTGAGTTGAATACAGCGATTTCCAACATCCTTCTTCAATAGGAGTGTAGCTAGGTTCCAACTCCCATGTCCGAGTGGGTAGCAGACATCTGCCTCCCATGCATACACACTTCTGAGAGTTGAGCTTATGGCCTGTAACCCTACATCCTGCCTGCCGCTACCTTTCGCTTCCAAAAGGCCTAGGCTCGCTGCTTGACGCAAGTGTTTGGAGAGGTAACTGGAATCTCCCGGCACACAAGACGAGTGCCTCCAAGCTCAATCAAGCGATTTCCTAGTAATTCCTGGGGTAGACTGGTGCTACATACTAAGTTCCATACGTGAGTATGTAGTTGAACGCCTTGTCCAAAAACATCTTACTTCTCAGAGTTGAGCTCACCCTCAGTCCCTCACAGTTCCACACTGCCTGCAGAGTGAGTTTCGCACGTCTTCACCAGAGACGTTTGCCAGAGGCTTCTGAGACGCAAGTTAACAATGCAGACCTGGAGGGTATCTCCAGGTCCAGTAGAGTGGTAACCTGGGAACCTCCTGTCTCAGAATCCTGCTACCTTCACCCTGCCATAAGAATGCAGCTAGTTGACAGCTGGCTTCAAGGCCTGCTTCCCTGTGAGAGCTAAGGACAGGGCACAAAGCTCCCGCATCCTGCTTGACTGTAGAAGGAGCTGCTAACGTCCTCATGTTAGTGGCAGGGAAACGTTGTGAGAAAAGCATGTGGAATCGTTGTGCCTGAACCCACGTGTATCTGAGTTGAATACAGCGATTTCCAAAGTCCTTCTTCATCAGAGTGTAGCTAGGTTCCCACTCGCATGTCCGAGTGGGTAGCAGACATCTGCCTCCCATGTATACACACTTCTGAGAGTTGAGCTTATGGCCTGTAAGCCTACCTCCTGCCTGCAGCTACCTTTCGCTTCCAAAAGGCCTAGGCTCGCTGCTTCACCGAAGTGTTGGGAGAGGTAACTGGAATCTCCCGGCACACAAGACTAGTGCCACCAAGCTCAATCCAGCGATTTCCCAGTAATTCCTGGGGTAGACTGGTGCTACATACTAAGTTCCATATGTGAGAAGGTAGCTGAACGCCTTGTCCAAAATCATCTTACTGCTGAGAGTTGAGCTCACCCTCAGTCCCTCACAGTTCCACACTGCCTGCAGAGTGAGTTTCCCACGTCTTCACCAGAGACTTTTGCCAGAGGCTTCTGAGACGCAAGTTAACAATGCACACCTGGACGGTATCTCCAGGTGCAGTAGAGTGGTAATCTGGGAACCTCCTTACTCAGAATACTGCTACCTTCACACTGTCATAAGAATGCAGCTAGTTGAGAGCTGGCTTCTAGGCATGCTTCCCTGTGAGAGCTGAGGACAGGGCAGAACCCTCCCGCATCCTGCCTGACTGTAGACGTACCTGCTAACCTCCTTATGTTAGTGGCTGGGATAGGTTGTGGGAAAAGCATGTGTAAGCATTGGGCCTGAACTCCCGTGTATCTGAGTTAAATACAGCGATTTCCAAAGTCCTTCTTCATCAGAGTGTAGCTAGGTTCCCACTCGAATGTCCGAGTGGGTAGCACACATCTGCCTCCCATGTATACACACTTCTGAGAGTTGAGCTTATGGCTTGTAACCCTACCTCCTGCCTGCAGCTACCTTTCGCTTCCAAAAGGCCTAGGCTCGCTGCTTGACGCAAGTGTTGGGAGAGGTAACTGGAATCTCCCGGCACACAAGACTAGTGCCACCAAGCTCAATCCAGCGATTTCCCAGTAATTCCTGGGGTAGACTGGTGCTACATACTAAGTTCCATATGTGAGAAGGTAGCTGAACGCCTTGTCCAAAATCATCTTACTGCTGAGAGTTGAGCTCACCCTCAGTCCCTCACAGTTCCACACTGCCTGCAGAGTGAGCTTCCCACGTCTTCACCAGAGACGTTTGCCAGAGGCTTCTGAGACGCAAGTTAACAATGCACACCTGGACGGTATCTCCAGGTGCAGTAGAGTGGTAATCTGGGAACCTCCTTACTCAGAATACTGCTACCTTCACACTGTCATAAGAATGCAGCTAGTTGAGAGCTGGCTTCTAGGCATGCTTCCCTGTGAGAGCTGAGGACAGGGCAGAACCCTCCCGCATCCTGCCTGACTGTAGACGTACCTGCTAACCTCCTTATGTTAGTGGCTGGGATAGGTTGTGGGAAAAGCATGTGTAAGCATTGGGCCTGAACTCCCGTGTATCTGAGTTGAATACAGCGATTTCCAAAGTCCTTCTTCATCAGAGTGTAGCTAGGTTCCCACTCACATGTCCGAGTGGGTAGCACACATCTGCCTCCCATGTATACACACTTCTGAGAGTTGAGCTTATGGCCTGTAAGCCTACCTCCTGCCTGCAGCTACCTTTCGCTTCCAAAAGGCCTAGGCTCGCTGCTTGACGCAAGTGTTGGGAGAGGTAACTGGAATCTCCCGGCACACAAGACTAGTGCCACCAAGCTCAATCCAGCGATTTCCCAGTAATTCCTGGGGTAGACTGGTGCTACATACTAAGTTCCATATGTGAGAAGGTAGCTGAACGCCTTGTCCAAAATCATCTTACTGCTGAGAGTTGAGCTCACCCTCAGTCCCTCACAGTTCCACACTGCCTGCAGAGTGAGTTTCCCACGTCTTCACCAGAGACTTTTGCCAGAGGCTTCTGAGACGCAAGTTAACAATGCACACCTGGACGGTATCTCCAGGTGCAGTAGAGTGGTAATCTGGGAACCTCCTTCCTCAGAACACTGCTACCTTCACACTGTCATAAGAATGCAGCTAGTTGAGAGCTGGCTTCTAGGCATGCTTCCCTGTGAGAGCTGAGGACAGGGCAGAACCCTCCCACATCCTGCCTGACTGTAGACTTACCTGCTAACCTCCTTATGTTAGTGGCTGGGATAGGTTGTGGGAAAAGCATGTGTAAGCATTGGGCCTGAACTCCCGTGTATCTGAGTTGAATACAGCGATTTCCAAAGTCCTTCTTCATCAGAGTGTAGCTAGGTTCCCACTCACATGTCCGAGTGGGTAGAAGACATCTGCCTCCCATGTATACACACTTCTGAGAGTTGAGCTTATGGCCTGTAAGCCTACCTCCTGCCTGCAGCTACCTTTCGCTTCCAAAAGGCCTAGGCTCGCTGCTTGACGCAAGTGTTGGGAGAGGTAACTGGAATCTCCCGGCACACAAGACTAGTGCCACCAAGCTCAATCCAGCGATTTCCCAGTAATTCCTGGGGTAGACTGGTGCTACATACTAAGTTCCATATGTGAGAAGGTAGCTGAACGCCTTGTCCAAAATCATCTTACTGCTGAGAGTTGAGCTCACCCTCAGTCCCTCACAGTTCCACACTGCCTGCAGAGTGAGTTTCCCACGTCTTCACCAGAGACTTTTGCCAGAGGCTTCTGAGACGCAAGTTAACAATGCACACCTGGACGGTATCTCCAGGTGCAGTAGAGTGGTAATCTGGGAACCTCCTTACTCAGAATACTGCTACCTTCACACTGTATTAAGAATGCAGCTAGTTGAGAGCTGGCTTCTAGGCAAGCTTCCCTGTGAGAGCTGAGGACAGGGCAGAACCCTCCCGCATCCTGCCTGACTGTAGACGTACCTGCTAACCTCCTTATGTTAGTGGCTGGGATGGGTTGCGGGAAAAGCATGTGTAAGCATTGGGCCTGAACTCCCGTGTATCTGAGTTGAATAGAGCGATTTCCAACATCCTTCTTCAATAGGAGTGTAGCTAGGTTCCAACTCCCATGTCCGAGTGGGTAGCAGACATCTGCCTCCCATGCATACACACTTCTGAGAGTTGAGCTTATGGCCTGTAACCCTACATCCTGCCTGCCGCTACCTTTCGCTTCCAAAAGGCCTAGGCTCGCTGCTTGACGCAAGTGTTGGGAGAGGTAACTGGAATCTCCCGGCACACAAGACGAGTGCCTCCAAGCTCAATCAA
This sequence comes from Canis aureus, assembly GCF_053574225.1. Taxonomy (NCBI): domain Eukaryota; kingdom Metazoa; phylum Chordata; class Mammalia; order Carnivora; family Canidae; genus Canis; species Canis aureus. Next base: position 309,278 of record NW_027554421.1, on the reverse strand, counting down.
GCGATTTCCTAGTAATTCCTGGGGTAGACTGGTGCTACATACTAAGTTAGATACGTGAGTATGTAGTTGAACGCCTTGTCCAAAAACATCTTACTTCTGAGAGTTTAGCTCACCCTCAGTCCCTCACAGTTCCACACTGCCTGCAGAGTGAGTTTCGCACGTCTTCACCAGAGACGTTTGCCAGAGGCTTCTGAGACGCAAGTTAACAATGCAGACCTGGAGGGTATCTCCAGGTCCAGTAGATTGGTAACCTGGGAACCTCCTGTCTCAGAATACTGCTACCTTCACACTGTCATAAGAATGCAGCTAGTTGAGAGCTGGCTTCTAGGCATGCTTCCCTGTGAGAGCTGAGGACAGGGCAGAACCCTCCCGCATCCTGCCTGACTGTAGACGTACCTGCTAACCTCCTTATGTTAGTGGCTGGGATAGGTTGTGGGAAAAGCATGTGTAAGCATTGGGCCTGAACTCCCGTGTATCTGAGTTGAATACAGCGATTTCCAAAGTCCTTCTTCATCAGAGTGTAGCTAGGTTCCTACTCACATGTCCGAGTGGGTAGCACACATCTGCCTCCCATGTATACACACTTCTGAGAGTTGAGCTTATGGCCTGTAAGCCTACCTCCTGCCTGCAGCTACCTTTCGCTTCCAAAAGGCCTAGGCTCGCTGCTTGACGCAAGTGTTGGGAGAGGTAACTGGAATCTCCCGGCACACAAGACTAGTGCCACCAAGCTCAATCCAGCGATTTCCCAGTAATTCCTGGGGTAGACTGGTGCTACATACTAAGTTCCATATGTGAGAAGGTAGCTGAACGCCTTGTCCAAAATCATCTTACTGCTGAGAGTTGAGCTCACCCTCAGTCCCTCACAGTTCCACACTGCCTGCAGAGTGAGTTTCCCACGTCTTCACCAGAGACTTTTGCCAGAGGCTTCTGAGACGCAAGTTAACAATGCACACCTGGACGGTATCTCCAGGTGCAGTAGAGTGGTAATCTGGGAACCTCCTTACTCAGAATACTGCTACCTTCACACTGTCATAAGAATGCAGCTAGTTGAGAGCTGGCTTCTAGGCAAGCTTCCCTGTGAGAGCTGAGGACAGGGCAGAACCCTCCCGCATCCTGCCTGACTGTAGACGTACCTGCTAACCTCCTTATGTTAGTGGCTGGGATGGGTTGCGGGAAAAGCATGTGTAAGCATTGGGCCTGAACTCCCGTGTATCTGAGTTGAATAGAGCGATTTCCAACATCCTTCTTCAATAGGAGTGTAGCTAGGTTCCAACTCCCATGTCCGAGTGGGTAGCAGACATCTGCCTCCCATGCATACACACTTCTGAGAGTTGAGCTTATGGCCTGTAACCCTACATCCTGCCTGCCGCTACCTTTCGCTTCCAAAAGGCCTAGGCTCGCTGCTTGACGCAAGTGTTGGGAGAGGTAACTGGAATCTCCCGGCACACAAGACGAGTGCCTCCAAGCTCAATCAAGCGATTTCCTAGTAATTCCTGGGGTAGACTGGTGCTACATACTAAGTTCCATACGTGAGTATGTAGATGAACGCCTTGTCCAAAAACATCTTACTTCTGAGAGTTGAGCTCACCCTCAGTCCCTCACAGTTCCACACTGCCTGCAGAGTGAGTTTCGCACGTCTTCACCAGAGACGTTTGCCAGAGGCTTCTGAGACGCAAGTTAACAATGCAGACCTGGAGGGTATCTCCAGGTCCAGTAGAGTGGTAACCTGGGAACCTCCTGTCTCAGAATACTGCTACCTTCACACTGTCATAAGAATGCAGCTAGTTGAGAGCTGGCTTCTAGGCATGCTTCCCTGTGAGAGCTGAGGACAGGGCAGAACCCTCCCGCATCCTGCCTGACTGTAGACGTACCTGCTAAACTCCTTATGTTAGTGGCTGGGATAGGTTGTGGGAAAAGCATGTGTAAGCATTGGGCCTGAACTCCCGTGTATCTGAGTTGAATACAGCGATTTCCAAAGTCCTTCTTCATCAGAGTGTAGCTAGGTTCCCACTCACATGTCCGAGTGGTTAGCACACATCTGCCTCCCATGTATACACACTTCTGAGAGTTGAGCTTATGGCCTGTAAGCCTACCTCCTGCCTGCAGCTACCTTTCGCTTCCAAAAGGCCTAGGCTCGCTGCTTGACGCAAGTGTTGGGAGAGGTAACTGGAATCTCCCGGCACACAAGACTAGTGCCACCAAGCTCAATCCAGCGATTTCCCAGTAATTCCTGGGGTAGACTGGTGCTACATACTAAGTTCCATATGGGAGAAGGTAGCTGAACGCCTTGTCCAAAATCATCTTACTGCTGAGAGTTGAGCTCACCCTCAGTCCCTCACAGTTCCACACTGCCTGCAGAGTGAGTTTCCCACGTCTTCACCAGAGACTTTTGCCAGAAGCTTCTGAGACGCAAGTTAACAATGCACACCTGGACGGTATCTCCAGGTGCAGTAGAGTGGTAATCTGGGAACCTCCTTACTCAGAATACTGCTACCTTCACACTGTCATAAGAATGCAGCTAGTTGAGAGCTGGCTTCTAGGCAAGCTTCCCTGTGAGAGCTGAGGACAGGGCAGAACCCTCCCGCATCCTGCCTGACTGTAGACGTACCTGCTAACCTCCTTATGTTAGTGGCTGGGATGGGTTGCGGGAAAAGCATGTGTAAGCATTGGGCCTGAACTCCCGTGTATCTGAGTTGAATAGAGCGATTTCCAACATCCTTCTTCAATAGGAGTGTAGCTAGGTTCCAACTCCCATGTCCGAGTGGGTAGCAGACATCTGCCTCCCATGCATACACACTTCTGAGAGTTGAGCTTATGGCCTGTAACCCTACATCCTGCCTGCCGCTACCTTTCGCTTCCAAAAGGCCTAGGCTCGCTGCTTGACGCAAGTGTTGGGAGAGGTAACTGGAATCTCCCGGCACACAAGACGAGTGCCTCCAAGCTCAATCAAGCGATTTCCTAGTAATTCCTGGGGTAGACTGGTGCTACATACTAAGTTCCATACGTGAGTATGTAGTTGAACGCCTTGTCCAAAAACATCTTACTTCTCAGAGTTGAGCTCACCCTCAGTCCCTCACAGTTCCACACTGCCTGCAGAGTGAGTTTCGCACGTCTTCACCAGAGACGTTTGCCAGAGGCTTCTGAGACGCAAGTTAACAATGCAGACCTGGAGGGTATCTCCAGGTCCAGTAGAGTGGTAACCTGGGAACCTCCTGTCTCAGAATACTGCTACCTTCACCCTGCCATAAGAATGCAGCTAGTTGACAGCTGGCTTCAAGGCCTGCTTCCCTGTGAGAGCTAAGGACAGGGCACAACCCTCCCGCATCCTGCTTGACTGTAGAAGGAGCTGCTAACGTCCTCATGTTAGTGGCAGGGAAACGTTGGGAGAAAAGCATGTGGAATCGTTGTGCCTGAACCCACGTGTATCTGAGTTGAATACAGCGATTTCCAAAGTCCTTCTTCATCAGAGTGTAGCTAGGTTCCCACTCGCATGTCCGAGTGGGTAGCAGACATCTGCCTCCCATGTATACACACTTCTGAGAGTTGAGCTTATGGCCTGTAAGCCTACCTCCTGCCTGCAGCTACCTTTCGCTTCCAAAAGGCCTAGGCTCGCTGCTTGACGCAAGTGTTGGGAGAGGTAACTGGAATCTCCCGGCACACAAGACTAGTGCCACCAAGCTCAATCCAGCGATTTCCCAGTAATTCCTGGGGTAGACTGGTGCTACATACTAAGTTCCATATGTGAGAAGGTAGCTGAACGCCTTGTCCAAAATCATCTTACTGCTGAGAGTTGAGCTCACCCTCAGTCCCTCACAGTTCCACACTGCCTGCAGAGTGAGTTTCCCACGTCTTCACCAGAGACTTTTGCCAGAGGCTTCTGAGACGCAAGTTAACAATGCACACCTGGACGGTATCTCCAGGTGCAGTAGAGTGGTAATCTGGGAACCTCCTTACTCAGAATACTGCTACCTTCACACTGTCATAAGAATGCAGCTAGTTGAGAGCTGGCTTCTAGGCAAGCTTCCCTGTGAGAGCTGAGGACAGGGCAGAACCCTCCCGCATCCTGCCTGACTGTAGACGTACCTGCTAACCTCCTTATGTTAGTGGCTGGGATGGGTTGCGGGAAAAGCATGTGTAAGCATTGGGCCTGAACTCCCGTGTATCTGAGTTGAATAGAGCGATTTCCAACATCCTTCTTCAATAGGAGTGTAGCTAGGTTCCAACTCCCATGTCCGAGTGGGTAGCAGACATCTGCCTCCCATGCATACACACTTCTGAGAGTTGAGCTTATGGCCTGTAACCCTACATCCTGCCTGCCGCTACCTTTCGCTTCCAAAAGGCCTAGGCTCGCTGCTTGACGCAAGTGTTGGGAGAGGTAACTGGAATCTCCCGGCACACAAGACGAGTGCCTCCAAGCTCAATCAAGCGATTTCCTAGTAATTCCTGGGGTAGACTGGTGCTACATACTAAGTTCCATACGTGAGTATGTAGTTGAACGCCTTGTCCAAAAACATCTTACTTCTGAGAGTTGAGCTCACCCTCAGTCCCTCACAGTTCCACACTGCCTGCAGAGTGAGTTTCGCACGTCTTCACCAGAGACGTTTGCCAGAGGCTTCTGAGACGCAAGTTAACAATGCAGACCTGGAGGGTATCTCCAGGTCCAGTAGAGTGGTAACCTGGGAACCTCCTGTCTCAGAATACTGCTACCTTCACCCTGCCATAAGAATGCAGCTAGTTGACAGCTGGCTTCAAGGTCTGCTTCCCTGTGAGAGCTAAGGACAGGGCACAACCCTCCCGCATCCTGCTTGACTGTAGAAGGAGCTGCTAACGTCCTCATGTTAGTGGCAGGGAAACGTTGGGAGAAAAGCATGTGGAATCGTTGTGCCTGAACCCACGTGTATCTGAGTTGAATACAGCGATTTCCAAAGTCCTTCTTCATCAGAGTGTAGCTAGGTTCCCACTCGCATGTCCGAGTGGGTAGCAGACATCTGCCTCCCATGTATACACACTTCTGAGAGTTGAGCTTATGGCCTGTAAGCCTACCTCCTGCCTGCAGCTACCTTTCGCTTCCAAAAGGCCTAGGCTCGCTGCTTCACCGAAGTGTTGGGAGAGGTAACTGGAATCTCCCGGCACACAAGACTAGTGCCACCAAGCTCAATCCAGCGATTTCCCAGTAATTCCTGGGGTAGACTGGTGCTACATACTAAGTTCCATATGTGAGAAGGTAGCTGAACGCCTTGTCCAAAATCATCTTACTGCTGAGAGTTGAGCTCACCCTCAGTCCCTCACAGTTCCACACTGCCTGCAGAGTGAGTTTCCCACGTCTTCACCAGAGACTTTTGCCAGAGGCTTCTGAGACGCAAGTTAACAATGCACACCTGGACGGTATCTCCAGGTGCAGTAGAGTGGTAATCTGGGAACCTCCTTACTCAGAATACTGCTACCTTCACACTGTCATAAGAATGCAGCTAGTTGAGAGCTGGCTTCTAGGCATGCTTCCCTGTGAGAGCTGAGGACAGGGCAGAACCCTCCCGCATCCTGCCTGACTGTAGACGTACCTGCTAACCTCCTTATGTTAGTGGCTGGGATAGGTTGTGGGAAAAGCATGTGTAAGCATTGGGCCTGAACTCCCGTGTATCTGAGTTGAATACAGCGATTTCCAAAGTCATTCTTCATCAGAGTGTAGCTAGGTTCCCACTCGAATGTCCGAGTGGGTAGCACACATCTGCCTCCCATGTATACACACTTCTGAGAGTTGAGCTTATGGCCTGTAAGCCTACCTCCTGCCTGCAGCTACCTTTCGCTTCCAAAAGGCCTAGGGTCGCTGCTTCACCGAAGTGTTGGGAGAGGTAACTGGAATCTCCCGGCACACAAGACTAGTGCCACCAAGCTCAATCCAGCGATTTCCCAGTAATTCCTGGGGTAGACTGGTGCTACATACTAAGTTCCATATGTGAGAAGGTAGCTGAACGCCTTGTCCAAAATCATCTTACTGCTGAGAGTTGAGCTCACCCTCAGTCCCTCACAGTTCCACACTGCCTGCAGAGTGAGCTTCCCACGTCTTCACCAGAGACGTTTGCCAGAGGCTTCTGAGACGCAAGTTAACAATGCACACCTGGACGGTATCTCCAGGTGCAGTAGAGTGGTAATCTGGGAACCTCCTTACTCAGAATACTGCTACCTTCACACTGTCATAAGAATGCAGCTAGTTGAGAGCTGGCTTCTAGGCATGCTTCCCTGTGAGAGCTGAGGACAGGGCAGAACCCTCCCGCATCCTGCCTGACTGTAGACGTACCTGCTAACCTCCTTATGTTAGTGGCTGGGATAGGTTGTGGGAAAAGCATGTGTAAGCATTGGGCCTGAACTCCCGTGTATCTGAGTTGAATACAGCGATTTCCAAAGTCCTTCTTCATCAGAGTGTAGCTAGGTTCCCACTCACATGTCCGAGTGGGTAGCACACATCTGCCTCCCATGTATACACACTTCTGAGAGTTGAGCTTATGGCCTGTAAGCCTACCTCCTGCCTGCAGCTACCTTTCGCTTCCAAAAGGCCTAGGCTCGCTGCTTGACGCAAGTGTTGGGAGAGGTAACTGGAATCTCCCGGCACACAAGACTAGTGCCACCAAGCTCAATCCAGCGATTTCCCAGTAATTCCTGGGGTAGACTGGTGCTACATACTAAGTTCCATATGTGAGAAGGTAGCTGAACGCCTTGTCCAAAATCATCTTACTGCTGAGAGTTGAGCTCACCCTCAGTCCCTCACAGTTCCACACTGCCTGCAGAGTGAGTTTCCCACGTCTTCACCAGAGACTTTTGCCAGAGGCTTCTGAGACGCAAGTTAACAATGCACACCTGGACGGTATCTCCAGGTGCAGTAGAGTGGTAATCTGGGAACCTCCTTACTCAGAATACTGCTACCTTCACACTGTCATAAGAATGCAGCTAGTTGAGAGCTGGCTTCTAGGCAAGCTTCCCTGTGAGAGCTGAGGACAGGGCAGAACCCTCTTGCATCCTGCCTGACTGTAGACGTACCTGCTAACCTCCTTATGTTAGTGGCTGGGATGGGTTGCGGGAAAAGCATGTGTAAGCATTGGGCCTGAACTCCCGTGTATCTGAGTTGAATAGAGCGATTTCCAACATCCTTCTTCAATAGGAGTGTAGCTAGGTTCCAACTCCCATGTCCGAGTGGGTAGCAGACATCTGCCTCCCATGCATACACACTTCTGAGAGTTGAGCTTATGGCCTGTAACCCTACATCCTGCCTGCCGCTACCTTTCGCTTCCAAAAGGCCTAGGCTCGCTGATTGACGCAAGTGTTGGGAGAGGTAACTGGAATCTCCCGGCACACAAGACGAGTGCCTCCAAGCTCAATCAAGCGATTTCCTAGTAATTCCTGGGGTAGACTGGTGCTACATACTAAGTTCCATACGTGAGTATGTAGATGAACGCCTTGTCCAAAAACATCTTACTTCTGAGAGTTGAGCTCACCCTCAGTCCCTCACAGTTCCACACTGCCTGCAGAGTGAGTTTCGCACGTCTTCACCAGAGACGTTTGCCAGAGGCTTCTGAGACGCAAGTTAACAATGCAGACCTGGAGGGTATCTCCAGGTCCAGTAGAGTGGTAACCTGGGAACCTCCTGTCTCAGAATACTGCTACCTTCACACTGTCATAAGAATGCAGCTAGTTGAGAGCTGGCTTCTAGGCATGCTTCCCTGTGAGAGCTGAGGACAGGGCAGAACCCTCCCGCATCCTGCCTGACTGTAGACGTACCTGCTAACCTCCTTATGTTAGTGGCTGGGATAGGTTGTGGGAAAAGCATGTGTAAGCATTGGGCCTGAACTCCCGTGTATCTGAGTTGAATACAGCGATTTCCAAAGTCCTTCTTCATCAGAGTGTAGCTAGGTTCCCACTCACATGTCCGAGTGGGTAGCACACATCTGCCTCCCATGTATACACACTTCTGAGAGTTGAACTTATGGCCTGTAAGCCTACCTCCTGCCTGCAGCTACCTTTCGCTTCCAAAAGGCCTAGGCTCTCTGCTTGACGCAAGTGTTGGGAGAGGTAACTGGAATCTCCCGGCACACAAGACTAGTGCCACCAAGCTCAATCCAGCGATTTCCCAGTAATTCCTGGGGTAGACTGGTGCTACATACTAAGTTCCATATGTGAGAAGGTAGCTGAACGCCTTGTCCAAAATCATCTTACTGCTGAGAGTTGAGCTCACCCTCAGTCCCTCACAGTTCCACACTGCCTGCAGAGTGAGTTTCCCACGTCTTCACCAGAGACTTTTGCCAGAAGCTTCTGAGACGCAAGTTAACAATGCACACCTGGACGGTATCTCCAGGTGCAGTAGAGTGGTAATCTGGGAACCTCCTTACTCAGAATACTGCTACCTTCACACTGTCATAAGAATGCAGCTAGTTGAGAGCTGGCTTCTAGGCAAGCTTCCCTGTGAGAGCTGAGGACAGGGCAGAACCCTCCCGCATCCTGCCTGACTGTAGACGTACCTGCTAACCTCCTTATGTTAGTGGCTGGGATGGGTTGCGGGAAAAGCATGTGTAAGCATTGGGCCTGAACTCCCGTGTATCTGAGTTGAATAGAGCGATTTCCAACATCCTTCTTCAATAGGAGTGTAGCTAGGTTCCAACTCCCATGTCCGAGTGGGTAGCAGACATCTGCCTCCCATGCATACACACTTCTGAGAGTTGAGCTTATGGCCTGTAACCCTACATCCTGCCTGCCGCTACCTTTCGCTTCCAAAAGGCCTAGGCTCGCTGCTTGACGCAAGTGTTGGGAGAGGTAACTGGAATCTCCCGGCACACAAGACGAGTGCCTCCAAGCTCAATCAAGCGATTTCCTAGTAATTCCTGGGGTAGACTGGTGCTACATACTAAGTTCCATACGTGAGTATGTAGTTGAACGCCTTGTCCAAAAACATCTTACTTCTCAGAGTTGAGCTCACCCTCAGTCCCTCACAGTACCACACTGCCTGCAGAGTGAGTTTCGCACGTCTTCACCAGAGACGTTTGCCAGAGGCTTCTGAGACGCAAGTTAACAATGCAGACCTGGAGGGTATCTCCAGGTCCAGTAGAGTGGTAACCTGGGAACCTCCTGTCTCAGAATACTGCTACCTTCACCCTGCCATAAGAATGCAGCTAGTTGACAGCTGGCTTCAAGGCCTGCTTCCCTGTAGAGCTAAGGACAGGGCACAACCCTCCCGCATCCTGCTTGACTGTAGAAGGAGCTGCTAACGTCCTCATGTTAGTGGCAGGGAAACGTTGGGAGAAAAGCATGTGGAATCGTTGTGCCTGAACCCACGTGTATCTGAGTTGAATACAGCGATTTCCAAAGTCCTTCTTCATCAGAGTGTAGCTAGGTTCCCACTCGCATGTCCGAGTGGGTAGCAGACATCTGCCTCCCATGTATACACACTTCTGAGAGTTGAGCTTATGGCCTGTAAGCCTACCTCCTGCCTGCAGCTACCTTTCGCTTCCAAAAGGCCTAGGCTCGCTGCTTCACCGAAGTGTTGGGAGAGGTAACTGGAATCTCCCGGCACACAAGACTAGTGCCACCAAGCTCAATCCAGCGATTTCCCAGTAATTCCTGGGGTAGACTGGTGCTACATACTAAGTTCCATATGTGAGAAGGTAGCTGAACGCCTTGTCCAAAATCATCTTACTGCTGAGAGTTGAGCTCACCCTCAGTCCCTCACAGTTCCACACTGCCTGCAGAGTGAGTTTCCCACGTCTTCACCAGAGACTTTTGCCAGAGGCTTCTGAGACGCAAGTTAACAATGCACACCTGGACGGTATCTCCAGGTGCAGTAGAGTGGTAATCTGGGAACCTCCTTACTCAGAATACTGCTACCTTCACACTGTCATAAGAATGCAGCTAGTTGAGAGCTGGCTTCTAGGCATGCTTCCCTGTGAGAGCTGAGGACAGGGCAGAACCCTCCCGCATCCTGCCTGACTGTAGACGTACCTGCTAACCTCCTTATGTTAGTGGCTGGGATAGGTTGTGGGAAAAGCATGTGTAAGCATTGGGCCTGAACTCCCGTGTATCTGAGTTGAATACAGCGATTTCCAAAGTCATTCTTCATCAGAGTGTAGCTAGGTTCCCACTCGAATGTCCGAGTGGGTAGCACACATCTGCCTCCCATGTATACACACTTCTGAGAGTTGAGCTTATGGCCTGTAAGCCTACCTCCTGTCTGCAGCTACCTTTCGCTTCCAAAAGGCCTAGGGTCGCTGCTTCACCGAAGTGTTGGGAGAGGTAACTGGAATCTCCCGGCACACAAGACTAGTGCCACCAAGCTCAATCCAGCGATTTCCCAGTAATTCCTGGGGTAGACTGGTGCTACATACTAAGTTCCATATGTGAGAAGGTAGCTGAACGCCTTGTCCAAAATCATCTTACTGCTGAGAGTTGAGCTCACCCTCAGTCCCTCACAGTTCCACCCTGCCTGCAGAGTGAGCTTCCCACGTCTTCACCAGAGACGTTTGCCAGAGGCTTCTGAGACGCAAGTTAACAATGCACACCTGGACGGTATCTCCAGGTGCAGTAGAGTGGTATTCTGGGAACCTCCTTACTCAGAATACTGCTACCTTCACACTGTCATAAGAATGCAGCTAGTTGAGAGCTGGCTTCTAGGCATGCTTCCCTGTGAGAGCTGAGGACAGGGCAGAACCCTCCCGCATCCTGCCTGACTGTAGACGTACTGCTAACCTCCTTATGTTAGTGGCTGGGATAGGTTGTGGGAAAAGCATGTGTAAGCATTGGGCCTGAACTCCCGTGTATCTGAGTTGAATACAGCGATTTCCAAAGTCCTTCTTCATCAGAGTGTAGCTAGGTTCCCACTCACATGTCCGAGTGGGTAGCACACATCTGCCTCCCATGTATACACACTTCTGAGAGTTGAGCTTATGGCCTGTAAGCCTACCTCCTGCCTGCAGCTACCTTTCGCTTCCAAAAGGCCTAGGCTCGCTGCTTGACGCAAGTGTTGGGAGAGGTAACTGGAATCTCCCGGCACACAAGACTAGTGCCACCAAGCTCAATCCAGCGATTTCCCAGTAATTCCTGGGGTAGACTGGTGCTACATACTAAGTTCCATATGTGAGAAGGTAGCTGAACGCCTTGTCCAAAATCATCTTACTGCTGAGAGTTGAGCTCACCCTCAGTCCCTCACAGTTCCACACTGCCTGCAGAGTGAGTTTCCCACGTCTTCACCAGAGACTTTTGCCAGAGGCTTCTGAGACGCAAGTTAACAATGCACACCTGGACGGTATCTCCAGGTGCAGTAGAGTGGTAATCTGGGAACCTCCTTACTCAGAATACTGCTACCTTCACACTGTCATAAGAATGCAGCTAGTTGAGAGCTGGCTTCTAGGCAAGCTTCCCTGTGAGAGCTGAGGACAGGGCAGAACCCTCCCGCATCCTGCCTGACTGTAGACGTACCTGCTAACCTCCTTATGTTAGTGGCTGGGATGGGTTGCGGGAAAAGCATGTGTAAGCATTGGGCCTGAACTCCCGTGTATCTGAGTTGAATAGAGCGATTTCCAACATCCTTCTTCAATAGGAGTGTAGCTAGGTTCCAACTCCCATATCCGAGTGGGTAGCAGACATCTGCCTCCCATGCATACACACTTCTGAGAGTTGAGCTTATGGCCTGTAACCCTACATCCTGCCTGCCGCTACCTTTCGCTTCCAAAAGGCCTAGGCTCGCTGCTTGACGCAAGTGTTGGGAGAGGTAACTGGAATCTCCCGTCACACAAGACGAGTGCCTCCAAGCTCAATCAAGCGATTTCCTAGTAATTCCTGGGGTAGACTGGTGCTACATACTATTTAGATACGTGAGTATGTAGTTGAACGCCTTGTCCAAAAACATCTTACTTCTGAGAGTTGAGCTCACCCTCAGTCCCTCACAGTTCCACACTGCCTGCAGAGTGAGTTTCGCACGTCTTCACCAGAGACGTTTGCCAGAGGCTTCTGAGACGCAAGTTAACAATGCAGACCTGGAGGGTATCTCCAGGTCCAGTAGAGTGGTAACCTGGGAACCTCCTGTCTCAGAATACTGCTACCTTCACACTGTCATAAGAATGCAGCTAGTTGAGAGCTGGCTTCTAGGCATGCTTCCCTGTGAGAGCTGAGGACAGGGCAGAACCCTCCCACATCCTGCCTGACTGTAGACGTACCTGCTAACCTCCTTATGTTAGTGGCTGGGATAGGTTGTGGGAAAAGCATCTGTAAGCATTGGGCCTGAACTCCCGTGTATCTGAGTTGAATACAGCGATTTCCAAAGTCCTTCTTCATCAGAGTGTAGCTAGGTTCCCACTCACATGTCCGAGTGGGTAGCACACATCTGCCTCCCATGTATACACACTTCTGAGAGTTGAGCTTATGGCCTGTAAGCCTACCTCCTGCCTGCAGCTACCTTTCGCTTCCAAAAGGCCTAGGCTCGCTGCTTGACGCAAGTGTTGGGAGAGGTAACTGGAATCTCCCGGCACACAAGACTAGTGCCACCAAGCTCAATCCAGCGATTTCCCAGTAATTCCTGGGGTAGACTGGTGCTACATACTAAGTTCCATATGTGAGAAGGTAGCTGAACGCCTTGTCCAAAATCATCTTACTGCTGAGAGTTGAGCTCACCCTCAGTCCCTCACAGTTCCACACTGCCTGCAGAGTGAGCTTCCCACGTCTTCACCAGAGACGTTTTCCAGAAGCTTCTGAGACGCAAGTTAACAATGCACACCTGGACGGTATCTCCAGGTGCAGTAGAGTGGTAATCTGGGAACCTCCTTACTCAGAATACTGCTACCTTCACACTGTCATAAGAATGCAGCTAGTTGAGAGCTGGCTTCTAGGCAAGCTTCCCTGTGAGAGCTGAGGACAGGGCAGAACCCTCCCGCATCCTGCCTGACTGTAGACGTACCTGCTAACCTCCTTATGTTAGTGGCTGGGATGGGTTGCGGGAAAAGCATGTGTAAGCATTGGGCCTGAACTCCCGTGTATCTGAGTTGAATAGAGCGATTTCCAACATCCTTCTTCAATAGGAGTGTAGCTAGGTTCCAACTCCCATGTACGAGTGGGTAGCAGACATCTGCCTCCCATGCATACACACTTCTGAGAGTTGAGCTTATGGCCTGTAACCCTACATCCTGCCTGCCGCTAACTTTCGCTTCCAAAAGGCCTAGGCTCGCTGCTTGACGCAAGTGTTGGGAGAGGTAACTGGAATCTCCCGGCACACAAGACGAGTGCCTCCAAGCTCAATCAAGCGATTTCCTAGTAATTCCTGGGGTAGACTGGTGCTACATACTAAGTTCCATACGTGAGTATGTAGTTGAACGCCTTGTCCAAAAACATCTTACTTCTCAGAGTTGAGCTCACCCTCAGTCCCTCACAGTTCCACACTGCCTGCAGAGTGAGTTTCGCACGTCTTCACCAGAGACGTTTGCCAGAGGCTTCTGACACGCAAGTTAACAATGCAGACCTGGAGGGTATCTCCAGGTCCAGTAGAGTGGTAACCTGGGAACCTCCTGTCTCAGAATACTGCTACCTTCACCCTGCCATAAGAATGCAGCTAGTTGACAGCTGGCTTCAAGGCCTGCTTCCCTGTGAGAGCTAAGGACAGGGCACAACCCTCCCGCATCCTGCTTGACTGTAGAAGGAGCTGCTAACGTCCTCATGTTAGTGGCAGGGAAACGTTGGGAGAAAAGCATGTGGAATCGTTGTGCCTGAACCCACGTGTATCTGAGTTGAATACAGCGATTTCCAAAGTCCTTCTTCATCAGAGTGTAGCTAGGTTCCCACTCGCATGTCCGAGTGGGTAGCAGACATCTGCCTCCCATGTATACACACTTCTGAGAGTTGAGCTTATGGCCTGTAAGCCTACCTCCTGCCTGCAGCTACCTTTCGCTTCCAAAAGGCCTAGGCTCGCTGCTTCACCGAAGTGTTGGGAGAGGTAACTGGAATCTCCCGGCACACAAGACTAGTGCCACCAAGCTCAATCCAGCGATTTCCCAGTAATTCCTGGGGTAGACTGGTGCTACATACTAAGTTCCATATGTGAGAAGGTAGCTGAACGCCTTGTCCAAAATCATCTTACTGCTGAGAGTTGAGCTCACCCTCAGTCCCTCACAGTTCCACACTGCCTGCAGATTGAGTTTCCCACGTCTTCACCAGAGACTTTTGCCAGAGGCTTCTGAGACGCAAGTTAACAATGCACACCTGGACGGTATCTCCAGGTGCAGTAGAGTGGTAATCTGGGAACCTCCTTACTCAGAATACTGCTACCTTCACACTGTCATAAGAATGCAGCTAGTTGAGAGCTGGCTTCTAGGCATGCTTCCCTGTGAGAGCTGAGGACAGGGCAGAACCCTCCCGCATCCTGCCTGACTGTAGACGTACCTGCTAACCTCCTTATGTTAGTGGCTGGGATAGGTTGTGGGAAAAGCATGTGTAAGCATTGGGCCTGAACTCCCGTGTATCTGAGTTGAATACAGCGATTTCCAAAGTCCTTCTTCATCAGAGTGTAGCTAGGTTCCCACTCACATGTCCGAGTGGGTAGCACACCTCTGCCTCCCATGTATACACACTTCTGAGAGTTGAGCTTATGGCCTGTAAGCCTACCTCCTGCCTGCAGCTACCTTTCGCTTCCAAAAGGCCTAGGCTCGCTGCTTGACGCAAGTGTTGGGAGAGGTAACTGGAATCTCCCGGCACACAAGACTAGTGCCACCAAGCTCAATCCAGCGATTTCCCAGTAATTCCTGGGGTAGACTGGTGCTACATACTAAGTTCCATATGTGAGAAGGTAGCTGAACGCCTTGTCCAAAATCATCTTACTGCTGAGAGTTGAGCTCACCCTCAGTCCCTCACAGTTCCACACTGCCTGCAGAGTGAGTTTCCCACGTCTTCACCAGAGACTTTTGCCAGAGGCTTCTGAGACGCAAGTTAACAATGCACACCTGGACGGTATCTCCAGGTGCAGTAGAGTGGTAATCTGGGAACCTCCTTACTCAGAATACTGCTACCTTCACACTGTCATAAGAATGCAGCTAGTTGAGAGCTGGCTTCTAGGCAAGCTTCCCTGTGAGAGCTGAGGACAGGGCAGAACCCTCCCGCATCCTGCCTGACTGTAGACGTACCTGCTAACCTCCTTATGTTAGCGGCTGGGATGGGTTGCGGGAAAAGCATGTGTAAGCATTGGGCCTGAACTCCCGTGTATCTGAGTTGAATACAGCGATTTCCAACATCCTTCTTCAATAGGAGTGTAGCTAGGTTCCAACTCCCATGTCCGAGTGGGTAGCAGACATCTGCCTCCCATGCATACACACTTCTGAGAGTTGAGCTTATGGCCTGTAACCCTACATCCTGCCTGCCGCTACCTTTCGCTTCCAAAAGGCCTAGGCTCGCTGCTTGACGCAAGTGTTGGGAGAGGTAACTGGAATCTCCCGGCACACAAGACGAGTGCCTCCAAGCTCAATCAAGCGATTTCCTAGTAATTCCTGGGGTAGACTGGTGCTACATACTAAGTTCCATACGTGAGTATGTAGATGAACGCCTTGTCCAAAAACATCTTACTTCTGAGAGTTGAGCTCACCCTCAGTCCCTCACAGTTCCACACTGCCTGCAGAGTGAGTTTCGCACGTCTTCACCAGAGACGTTTGCCAGAGGCTTCTGAGACGCAAGTTAACAATGCAGACCTGGAGGGTATCTCCAGGTCCAGTAGAGTGGTAACCTGGGAACCTCCTGTCTCTGAATACTGCTACCTTCACACTGTCATAAGAATGCAGCTAGTTGAGAGCTGGCTTCTAGGCATGCTTCCCTGTGAGAGCTGAGGACAGGGCAGAACCCTCCCGCATCCTGCCTGACTGTAGACGTACCTGCTAACCTCCTTATGTTAGTGGCTGGGATAGGTTGTGGGAAAAGCATGTGTAAGCATTGGGCCTGAACTCCCGTGTATCTGAGTTGAATACAGCGATTTCCAAAGTCCTTCTTCATCAGAGTGTAGCTAGGTTCCCACTCACATGTCCGAGTGGGTAGCACACATCTGCCTCCCATGTATACACACTTCTGAGAGTTGAGCTTATGGCCTGTAAGCCTACCTCCTGCCTGCAGCTACCTTTCGCTTCCAAAAGGCCTAGGCTCGCTGATGACGCAAGTGTTGGGAGAGGTAACTGTAATCTCCCGGCACACAAGACTTGTGCCACCAAGCTCAATCCAGCGATTTCCCAGTAATTCCTGGGGTAGACTGGTGCTACATACTAAGTGCCATATGTGAGAAGGTAGCTGAACGCCTTGTCCAAAATCATCTTACTGCTGAGAGTTGAGCTCACCCTCAGTCCCTCACAGTTCCACACTGCCTGCAGAGTGAGTTTCCCACGTCTTCACCAGAGACTTTTGCCAGAAGCTTCTGAGACGCAAGTTAACAATGCACACCTGGACGGTATCTCCAGGTGCAGTAGAGTGGTAATCTGGGAACCTCCTTACTCAGAATACTGCTACCTTCACACTGTCATAAGAATGCAGCTAGTTGAGAGCTGGCTTCTAGGCAAGCTTCCCTGTGAGAGCTGAGGACAGGGCAGAACCCTCCCGCATCCTGCCTGACTGTAGACGTACCTGCTAACCTCCTTATGTTAGTGGCTGGGATGGGTTGCGGGAAAAGCATGTGTAAGCATTGGGCCTGAACTCCCGTGTATCTGAGTTGAATACAGCGATTTCCAACATCCTTCTTCAATAGGAGTGTAGCTAGGTTCCAACTCCCATGTCCGAGTGGGTAGCAGACATCTGCCTCCCATGCATACACACTTCTGAGAGTTGAGCTTATGGCCTGTAACCCTACATCCTGCCTGGCGCTACCTTTCGCTTCCAAAAGGCCTAGGCTCGCTGCTTGACGCAAGTGTTGGGAGAGGTAACTGGAATCTCCCGGCACACAAGACGAGTGCCTCCAAGCTCAATCAAGCGATTTCCTAGTAATTCCTGGGGTAGACTGGTGCTACATACTAAGTTCCATACGTGAGTATGTAGTTGAACGCCTTGTCCAAAAACATCTTACTTCTCAGAGTTGAGCTCACCCTCAGTCCCTCAGAGTTCCACACTTCCTGCAGAGTGAGTTTCGCACGTCTTCACCAGAGACGTTTGCCAGAGGCTTCTGACACGCAAGTTAACAATGCAGACCTGGAGGGTATCTCCAGGTCCAGTAGAGTGGTAACCTGGGAACCTCCTGTCTCAGAATACTGCTACCTTCACCCTACCATAAGAATGCAGCTAGTTGACAGCTGGCTTCAAGGCCTGCTTCCCTGTGAGAGCTAAGGACAGGGCACAACCCTCCCGCATCCTGCTTGACTGTAGAAGGAGCTGCTAACGTCCTCATGTTAGTGGCAGGGAAACGTTGTGAGAAAAGCATGTGGAATCGTTGTGCCTGAACTCACGTGTATCTGAGTTGAATACAGCGATTTCCAAAGTCCTTCTTCATCAGAGTGTAGCTAGGTTCCCACTCGCATGTCCGAGTGGGTAGCAGACATCTGCCTCCCATGTATACACACTTCTGAGAGTTGAGCTTATGGCCTGTAAGCCTACCTCCTGCCTGCAGCTACCTTTCGCTTCCAAAAGGCCTAGGCTCGCTGCTTCACCGAAGTGTTGGGAGAGGTAACTGGAATCTCCTGGCACACAAGACTAGTGCCTCCAAGCTCAATCCAGCGATTTCCCAGTAATTCCTGGGGTAGACTGGTGCTACATACTAAGTTCCATATGTGAGAAGGTAGCTGAACGCCTTGTCCAAAATCATCTTACTGCTGAGAGTTGAGCTCACCCTCAGTCCCTCACAGTTCCACACTGCCTGCAGAGTGAGTTTCCCACGTCTTCACCAGAGACTTTTGCCAGAGGCTTCTGAGACGCAAGTTAACAATGCACACCTGGACGGTATCTCCAGGTGCAGTAGAGTGGTAATCTGGGAACCTCCTTACTCAGAATACTGCTACCTTCACACTGTCATAAGAATGCAGCTAGTTGAGAGCTGGCTTCTAGGCAAGCTTCCCTGTGAGAGCTGAGGACAGGGCAGAACCCTCCCGCATCCTGCCTGACTGTAGACGTACCTGCTAACCTCCTTATGTTAGTGGCTGGGATGGGTTGCGGGAAAAGCATGTGTAAGCATTGGGCCTGAACTCCCGTGTATCTGAGTTGAATACAGCGATTTCCAACATCCTTCTTCAATAGGAGTGTAGCTAGGTTCCAACTCCCATGTCCGAGTGGGTAGCAGACATCTGCCTCCCATGCATACACACTTCTGAGAGTTGAGCTTATGGCCTGTAACCCTACATCCTGCCTGCCGCTACCTTTCGCTTCCAAAAGGCCTAGGCTCGCTGCTTGACGCAAGTGTTGGGAGAGGTAACTGGAATCTCCAGGCACACAAGACGAGTGCCTCCAAGCTCAATCAAGCGATTTCCTAGTAATTCCTGGGGTAGACTGGTGCTACATACTAAGTTCCATACGTGAGTATGTAGTTGAACGCCTTGCCCAAAAACATCTTACTTCTCAGAGTTGAGCTCACCCTCAGTCCCTCACAGTTCCACACTGCCTGCAGAGTGAGTTTCGCACGTCTTCACCAGAGACGTTTGCCAGAGGCTTCTGAGACGCAAGTTAACAATGCAGACCTGGAGGGTATCTCCAGGTCCAGTAGAGTGGTAACCTGGGAACCTCCTCTCTCAGAATCCTGCTACCTTCACCCTGCCAGAAGAATGCAGCTAGTTGACAGCTGGCTTCAAGGCCTGCTTCCCTGTGAGAGCTAAAGACAGGGCACAACCCTCCCGCATCCTGCTTGACTGTAGAAGGAGCTGCTAACGTCCTCATGTTAGTGGCAGGGAAACGTTGTGAGAAAAGCATGTGGAATCGTTGTGCCTGAACTCACGTGTATCTGAGTTGAATACAGCGATTTCCAAAGTCCTTCTTCATCAGAGTGTAGCTAGGTTCCCACTCGCATGTCCGAGTGGGTAGCAGACATCTGCCTCCCATGTATACACACTTCTGAGAGTTGAGCTTATGGCCTGTAAGCCTACCTCCTGCCTGCAGCTACCTTTCGCTTCCAAAAGGCCTAGGCTCGCTGCTTCACCGAAGTGTTGGGAGAGGTAACTGGAATCTCCCGGCACACAAGACTAGTGCCTCCAAGCTCAATCCAGCGATTTCCCAGTAATTCCTGGGGTAGACTGGTGCTACATACTAAGTTCCATATGTGAGAAGGTAGCTGAACGCCTTGTCCAAAATCATCTTACTGCTGAGAGTTGAGCTCACCCTCAGTCCCTCACAGTTCCACACTGCCTGCAGAGTGAGTTTCCCACGTCTTCACCAGAGACTTTTGCCAGAGGCTTCTGAGACGCAAGTTAACAATGCACACCTGGACGGTGTCTCCAGGTGCAGTAGAGTGGTAATCTGGGAACGTCCTTACTCAGAATACTGCTACCTTCACACTGTCATAAGAATGCAGCTAGTTGAGAGCTGGCTTCTAGGCAAGCTTCCCTGTGAGAGCTGAGGACAGGGCAGAACCCTCCCGCATCCTGCCTGACTGTAGACGTACCTGCTAACCTCCTTATGTTAGTGGCTGGGATGGGTTGCGGGAAAAGCATGTGTAAGCATTGGGCCTGAACTCCCGTGTATCTGAGTTGAATAGAGCGATTTCCAACATCCTTCTTCAATAGGAGTGTAGCTAGGTTCCAACTCCCATGTCCGAGTGGGTAGCAGACATCTGCCTCCCATGCATACACACTTCTGAGAGTTGAGCTTATGGCCTGTAACCCTACATCCTGCCTGCCGCTACCTTTCGCTTCCAAAAGGCCTAGGCTCGCTGCTTGACGCAAGTGTTGGGAGAGGTAACTGGAATCTCGCGGCACACAAGACGAGTGCCTCCAAGCTCAATCAAGCGATTTCCTAGTAATTCCTGGGGTAGACTGGTGCTACATACTAAGTTCCATACGTGAGTATGTAGTTGAACGCCTTGTCCAAAAACATCTTACTTCTGAGAGTTGAGCTCACCCTCTGTCCCTCACAGTTCCACACTGCCTGCAGAGTGAGTTTCGCACGTCTTCACCAGAGACTTTTGCCAGAGGCTTCTGAGACGCAAGTTAACAATGCAGACCTGGAGGGTATCTCCAGGTCCAGTAGAGTGGTAACCTGGGAACCTCCTGTCTCAGAATCCTGCTACCTTCACCTTGCCATAAGAATGCAGCTAGTTGACAGCTGGCTTCAAGGCCTGCTTCCCTGTGAGAGCTAAGGACAGGGCACAACCCTCCCGCATCCTGCTTGACTGTAGAAGGAGCTGCTAACGTCCTCATGTTAGTGGCAGGGAAACGTTGTGAGAAAAGCATGTGGAATCGTTGTGCCTGAACCCACGTGTATCTGAGTTGAATACAGCGATTTCCAAAGTCCTTCTTCATCAGAGTGTAGCTAGGTTCCCACTCGCATGTCTGAGTGGGTAGCAGACATCTGCCTCCCATGTATACACACTTCTGAGAGTTGAGCTTATGGCCTGTAAGCCTACCTCCTGCCTGCAGCTACCTTTCGCTTCCAAAAGGCCTAGGCTCGCTGCTTCACCGAAGTGTTGGGAGAGGTAACTGGAATCTCCCGGCACACAAGACTAGTGCCACCAAGCTCAATCCAGCGATTTCCCAGTAATTCCTGGGGTAGACTGGTGCTACATACTAAGTTCCATATGTGAGAAGGTAGCTGAACGCCTTGTCCAAAATCATCTTACTGCTGAGAGTTGAGCTCACCCTCAGTCCCTCACAGTTCCACACTGCCTGCAGAGTGAGTTTCCCACGTCTTCACCAGAGACTTTTGCCAGAGGCTTCTGAGACGCAAGTTAACAATGCACACCTGGACGGTATCTCCAGTTGCAGTAGAGTGGTAATCTGGGAACCTCCTTACTCAGAATACTGCTACCTTCACACTGTCATAAGAATGCAGCTAGTTGAGAGCTGGCTTCTAGGCATGCTTCCCTGTGAGAGCTGAGGACAGGGCAGAACCCTCCCGCATCCTGCCTGACTGTAGACGTACCTGCTAACCTCCTTATGTTAGTGGCTGGGATGGGTTGTGGGAAAAGCATGTGTAAGCATTGGGCCTGAACTCCCGTGTATCTGAGTTGAATACAGCGATTTCCAACATCCTTCTTCAATAAGAGTGTAGCTAGGTTCCAACTCCCATGTCCGAGTGGGTAGCAGACATCTGCCTCCCATGCATACACACTTCTGAGAGTTGAGCTTATGGCCTATAACCCTACATCCTGCCTGCCGCTACCTTTCGCTTCCAAAAAACCTAGGCTCGCTGCTTGACGCAACTGTTGGGAGAGGTAACTGGAATCTCCCGGCACACAAGACGAGTGCCTCCAAGCTCAATCAAGCGATTTCCTAGTAATTCCTGGGGTAGACTGGTGCTACATACTAAGTTCCATACGTGAGTATGTAGTTGAACGCCTTGTCCAAAAACATCTTACTTCTCAGAGTTGAGCTCACCCTCAGTCCCTCACAGTTCCACACTGCCTTCAGAGTGAGTTTCGCACGTCTTCACCAGAGACGTTTGCCAGAGGCTTCTGACACGCAAGTTAACAATGCAGACCTGGAGGGTATCTCCAGGTCCAGTAGAGTGGTAACCTGGGAACCTCCTGTCTCAGAATCCTGCTACCTTCACCCTGCCATAAGAATGCAGCTAGATGACAGCTGGCTTCAAGGCCTGCTTCCCTGTGAGAGCTAAGGACAGGGCACAACCCTCCCGCATCCTGCTTGACTGTAGAAGGAGCTGCTAACGTCCTCATGTTAGTGGCAGGGAAACGTTGTGAGAAAAGCATGTGGAATCGTTGTGCCTGAACCCACGTGTATCTGAGTTGAATACAGCGATTTCCAAAGTCCTTCTTCATCAGAGTGTAGCTAGGTTCCCACTCGCATGTCCGAGTGGGTAGCAGACATCTGCCTCCCATGTATACACACTTCTGAGAGTTGAGCTTATGGCCTGTAAGCCTACCTCCTGCCTGCAGCTACCTTTCGCTTCCAAAAGGCCTAGGCTCGCTGCTTCACCGAAGTGTTGGGAGAGGTAACTGGAATCTCCCGGCACACAAGACTAGTGCCTCCAAGCTCAATCCAGCGATTTCCCAGTAATTCCTGGGGTAGACTGGTGCTACATACTAAGTTCCATATGTGAGAAGGTAGCTGAACGCCTTGTCCAAAATCATCTTACTGCTGAGAGTTGAGCTCACCCTCAGTCCCTCACAGTTCCACACTGCCTGCAGAGTGAGTTTCCCACGTCTTCACCAGAGACTTTTGCCAGAGGCTTCTGAGACGCAAGTTAACAATGCACACCTGGACGGTATCTCCAGGTGCAGTAGAGTGGTAATCTGGGAACCTCCTTACTCAGAATACTGCTACCTTCACACTGTCATAAGAATGCAGCTAGTTGAGAGCTGGCTTCTAGGCAAGCTTCCCTGTGAGAGCTGAGGACAGGGCAGAACCCTCCCGCATCCTGCCTGACTGTAGACGTACCTGCTAACCTCCTTATGTTAGTGGCTGGGATGGGTTGCGGGAAAAGCATGTGTAAGCATTGGGCCTGAACTCCCGTGTATCTGAGTTGAATACAGCGATTTCCAACATCCTTCTTCAATAGGAGTGTAGCTAGGTTCCAACTCCCATGTCCGAGTGGGTAGCAGACATCTGCCTCCCATGCATACACACTTCTGAGAGTTGAGCTTATGGCCTGTAACCCTACATCCTGCCTGCCGCTACCTTTCGCTTCCAAAAGGCCTAGGCTCGCTGCTTGACGCAAGTGTTGGGAGAGGTAACTGGAATCTCCCGGCACACAAGACGAGTGCCTCCAAGCTCAATCAAGCGATTTCCTAGTAATTCCTGGGGTAGACTGGTGCTACATACTAAGTTCCATACGTGAGTATGTAGTTGAACGCCTTGTCCAAAAACATCTTACTTCTCAGAGTTGAGCTCACCCTCAGTCCCTCAGAGTTCCACACTTCCTGCAGAGTGAGTTTCGCACGTCTTCACCAGAGACGTTTGCCAGAGGCTTCTGACACGCAAGTTAACAATGCAGACCTGGAGGGTATCTCCAGGTCCAGTAGAGTGGTAACCTGGGAACCTCCTGTCTCAGAATACTGCTACCTTCACCCTACCATAAGAATGCAGCTAGTTGACAGCTGGCTTCAAGGCCTGCTTCCCTGTGAGAGCTAAGGACAGGGCACAACCCTCCCGCATCCTGCTTGACTGTAGAAGGAGCTGCTAACGTCCTCATGTTAGTGGCAGGGAAACGTTGTGAGAAAAGCATGTGGAATCGTTGTGCCTGAACCCACGTGTATCTGAGTTGAATACAGCGATTTTCAAAGTCCTTCTTCATCAGAGTGTAGCTAGGTTCCCACTCGCATGTCCGAGTGGGTAGCAGACATCTGCCTCCCATGTATACACACTTCTGAGAGTTGAGCTTATGGCCTGTAAGCCTACCTCCTGCCTGCAGCTACCTTTCGCTTCCAAAAGGCCTAGGCTCGCTGCTTCACCAAAGTGTTGGGAGAGGTAACTGGAATCTCCCGGCACACAAGACTAGTGCCACCAAGCTCAATCCAGCGATTTCCCAGTAATTCCTGGGGTAGACTGGTGCTACATACTAAGTTCCATATGTGAGAAGGTAGCTGAACGCCTTGTCCAAAATCATCTTACTGCTGAGAGTTGAGCTCACCCTCAGTCCCTCACAGTTCCACACTGCCTGCAGAGTGAGTTTCCCACGTCTTCACCAGAGACTTTTGCCAGAGGCTTCTGAGACGCAAGTTAACAATGCACACCTGGACGGTATTTCCAGGCGCAGTAGAGTGGTAATCTGGGAACCTCCTTACTCAGAATACTGCTACCTTCACACTGTCATAAGAATGCAGCTAGTTGAGAGCTGGCTTCTAGGCATGCTTCCCTGTGAGAGCTGAGGACAGGGCAGAATCCTCCCGCATCCTGCCTGACTGTAGACGTACCTGCTAACCTCCTTATGTTAGTGGCTGGGATGGGTTGCGGGAAAAGCATGTGTAAGCATTGGGCCTGAACTCCCGTGTATCTGAGTTGAATACAGCGATTTCCAACATCCTTCTTCAATAGGAGTGTAGCTAGGTTCCAACTCCCATGTCCGAGTGGGCAGCAGACATCTGCCTCCCATGCATACACACTTCTGAGAGTTGAGCTTATGGCCTGTAACCCTACATCCTGCCTGCCGCTACCTTTCGCTTCCAAAAGGCCTAGGCTCGCTGCTTGACGCAAGTGTTGGGAGAGGTAACTGGAATCTCCCGGCACACAAGACGAGTGCCTCCAAGCTCAATCAAGCGATTTCCTAGTAATTCCTGGGGTAGACTGGTGCTACATACTAAGTTCCATACGTGAGTAGGTAGTTGAACGCCTTGCCCAAAAACATCTTACTTCTGAGAGTTGAGCTCACCCTCAGTCCCTCACAGTTCCACACTGCCTGCAGAGTGAGTTTCGCACGTCTTCACCAGAGACGTTTGCCAGAGGCTTCTGAGACGCAAGTTAACAATACAGACCTGGAGGGTATCTCCAGGTCCAGTAGAGTGGTAACCTGGGAACCTCCTCTCTCAGAATACTGCTACCTTCACCCTGCCATAAGAATGCAGCTAGTTGACAGCTGGCTTCAAGGCCTGCTTCCCTGTGAGAGCTAAAGACAGGGCACAACCCTCCCGCATCCTGCTTGACTGTAGAAGGAGCTGCTAACGTCCTCATGTTAGTGGCAGGGAAACGTTGTGAGAAAAGCATGTGGAATCGTTGTGCCTGAACTCACGTGTATCTGAGTTGAATACAGCGATTTCCAAAGTCCTTCTTCATCAGAGTGTAGCTAGGTTCCCACTCGCATGTCCGAGTGGGTAGCAGATATCTGCCTCCCATGTATAGACACTTCTGAGAGTTGAGCTTATGGCCTGTAAGCCTACCTCCTGCCTGCAGCTACCTTTCGCTTCCAAAAGGCCTAGGCTCGCTGCTTCACCGAAGTGTTGGGAGAGGTAACTGGAATCTCCCGGCACACAAGACTAGTGCCTCCAAGCTCAATCCAGCGATTTCCCAGTAATTCCTGGGGTAGACTGGTGCTACATACTAAGTTCCATATGTGAGAAGGTAGCTGAACGCCTTGTCCAAAATCATCTTACTGCTGAGAGTTGAGCTCACCCTCAGTCCCTCACAGTTCCACACTGCCTGCAGAGTGAGTTTCCCACATCTTCACCAGAGACTTTTGCCAGAGGCTTCTGAGACGCAAGTTAACAATGCACACCTGGACGGTGTCTCCAGGTGCAGTAGAGTGGTAATCTGGGAACGTCCTTACTCAGAATACTGCTACCTTCACACTGTCATAAGAATGCAGCTAGTTGAGAGCTGGCTTCTAGGCAAGCTTCCCTGTGAGAGCTGAGGACAGGGCAGAACCCTCCCGCATCCTGCCTGACTGTAGACGTACCTGCTAACCTCCTTATGTTAGTGGCTGGGATGGGTTGCGGGAAAAGCATGTGTAAGCATTGGGCCTGAACTCCCGTGTATCTGAGTTGAATAGAGCGATTTCCAACATCCTTCTTCAATAGGAGTGTAGCTAGGTTCCAACTCCCATGTCCGAGTGGGTAGCAGACATCTGCCTCCCATGCATACACACTTCTGAGAGTTGAGCTTATGGCCTGTAACCCTACATCCTGCCTGCCGCTACCTTTCGCTTCCAAAAGGCCTAGGCTCGCTGCTTGACGCAAGTGTTGGGAGAGGTAACTGGAATCTCCCGGCACACAAGACGAGTGCCTCCAAGCTCAATCAAGCGATTTCCTAGTAATTCCTGGGGTAGACTGGTGCTACATACTAAGTTCCATACGTGAGTATGTAGTTGAACGCCTTGTCCAAAAACATCTTACTTCTGAGAGTTGAGCTCACCCTCAGTCCCTCAGAGTTCCACACTGCCTTCAGAGTGAGTTTCGCACGTCTTCACCAGAGACGTTTGCCAGAGGCTTCTGAGACGCAAGTTAACAATGCAGACCTGGAGGGTATCTCCAGGTCCAGTAGAGTGGTAACCTGGGAACCTCCTGTCTCAGAATCCTGCTACCTTCACCCTGCCATAAGAATGCAGCTAGTTGACAGCTGGCTTCAAGGCCTGCTTCCCTGTGAGAGCTAAGGACAGGGCACAACCCTCCCGCATCCTGCTTGACTGTAGAAGGAGCTGCTAACGTCCTCATGTTAGTGGCAGGGAAACGTTGTGAGAAAAGCATGTGGAATCGTTGTGCCTGAACCCACGTGTATCTGAGTTGAATACAGCGATTTCCAAAGTCCTTCTTCATCAGAGTGTAGCTAGGTTCCCATTCGCATGTCCGAGTGGGTAGCAGACATCTGCCTCCCATGTATACACACTTCTGAGAGTTGAGCTTATGGCCTGTAAGCCTACCTCCTGCCTGCAGCTACCTTTCGCTTCCAAAAGGCCTAGACTCGCTGCTTCACCGAAGTGTTGGGAGAGGTAACTGGAATCTCCCGGCACACAAGACTAGTGCCACCAAGCTCAATCCAGCGATTTCCCAGTAATTCCTGGGGTAGACTGGTGCTACATACTAAGTTCCATATGTGAGAAGGTATCTGAACGCCTTGTCCAAAATCATCTTACTGCTGAGAGTTGAGCTCACCCTCAGTCCCTCACAGTTCCACACTGCCTGCAGAGTGAGTTTCCCACGTCTTCACCAGAGACTTTTGCCAGAGGCTTCTGAGACGCAAGTTAACAATGCACACCTGGACGGTATTTCCAGGCGCAGTAGAGTGGTAATCTGGGAACCTCCTTACTCAGAATACTGCTACCTTCACACTGTCATAAGAATGCAGCTAGTTGAGAGCTGGCTTCTAGGCATGCTTCCCTGTGAGAGCTGAGGACAGGGCAGAACCCTCCCGCATCCTGCCTGACTGTAGACGTACCTGCTAACCTCCTTATGTTAGTGGCTGGGATGTGTTGCGCGAAAAGCATGTGTAAGCATTGGGCCTGAACTCCCGTGTATCTGAGTTGAATACAGCGATTTCCAACATCCTTCTTCAATAGGAGTGTAGCTAGGTTCCAACTCCCATGTCCGAGTGGGTAGCAGACATCTGCCTCCCATGCATACACACTTCTGAGAGTTGAGCTTATGGCCTATAACCCTACATCCTGCCTGCCGCTACCTTTCGCTTCCAAAAGGCCTAGGCTCGCTGCTTGACGCAAGTGTTGGGAGAGGTAACTGGAATCTCCCGGCACACAAGACGAGTGCCTCCAAGCTCAATCAAGCGATTTCCTAGTAATTCCTGGGGTAGACTGGTGCTACATACTAAGTTCCATACGTGAGTATGTAGTTGAACGCCTTGTCCAAAAACATCTTACTTCTGAGAGTTGAGCTCACCCTCAGTCCCTCACAGTTCCACACTGCCTGCAGAGTGAGTTTCGCACGTCTTCACCAGAGACGTTTGCCAGAGGCTTCTGAGACGCAAGTTAACAATGCAGACCTGAAGGGTATCTCCAGGTACAGTAGAGTGGTAACCTGGGAACCTCCTGTCTCAGAATCCTGCTACCTTCACCCTGCCATAAGAATGCAACTAGTTGACAGCTGGCTTCAAGGCCTGCTTCCCGGTGAGAGCTAAGGACAGGGCACAACCCTCCCGCATCCTGCTTGACTGTAGAAGGAGCTGCTAACGTCC
Source organism: Canis aureus (assembly GCF_053574225.1). Taxonomy (NCBI): domain Eukaryota; kingdom Metazoa; phylum Chordata; class Mammalia; order Carnivora; family Canidae; genus Canis; species Canis aureus. The sequence continues at coordinate 281,589 of NW_027554421.1, read as the reverse complement.
TCATGTTAGTGGCAGGGAAACGTTGTGAGAAAAGCATGTGGAATCGTTGTGCCTGAACCCACGTGTATCTGAGTTGAATACAGCGATTTCCAAAGTCCTTCTTCATCAGAGTGTAGCTAGGTTCCCACTCGCATGTCCGAGTGGGTAGCAGACATCTGCCTCCCATGTATACACACTTCTGAGAGTTGAGCTTATGGCCTGTAAGCCTACCTCCTGCCTGCAGCTACCTTTCGCTTCCAAAAGGCCTAGGCTCGCTGCTTCACCGAAGTGTTGGGAGAGGTAACTGGAATCTCCCGGCACACAAGACTAGTGCCACCAAGCTCAATCCAGCGATTTCCCAGTAATTCCTGGGGTAGACTGGTGCTACATACTAAGTTCCATATGTGAGAAGGTAGCTGAACGCCTTGTCCAAAATCATCTTACTGCTGAGAGTTGAGCTCACCCTCAGTCCCTCACAGTTCCACACTGCCTGCAGAGTGAGTTTCCCACGTCTTCACCAGAGACTTTTGCCAGAGGCTTCTGAGACGCAAGTTAACAATGCACACCTGGACGGTATTTCCAGGCGCAGTAGAGTGGTAATCTGGGAACCTCCTTACTCAGAATACTGCTACCTTCACACTGTCATAAGAATGCAGCTAGTTGAGAGCTGGCTTCTAGGCATGCTTCCCTGTGAGAGCTGAGGACAGGGCAGAACCCTCCCGCATCCTGCCTGACTGTAGACGTACCTGCTAACCTCCTTATGTTAGTGGCTGGGATGGGTTGCGGGAAAAGCATGTGTAAGCATTGGGCTTGAACTCCCGTGTATCTGAGTTGAATACAGCGATTTCCAACATCCTTCTTCAATAGGAGTGTAGCTAGGTTCCAACTCCCATGTCCGAGTGGGTAGCAGACATCTGCCTCCCATGCATACACACTTCTGAGAGTTGAGCTTATGGCCTGTAACCCTACATCCTGCCTGCCGCTACCTTTCGCTTCCAAAAGGCCTAGGCTCGCTGCTTGACGCAAGTGTTGGGAGAGGTAACTGGAATCTCCCGGCACACAAGACGAGTGCCTCCAAGCTCAATCAAGCGATTTCCTAGTAATTCCTGGGGTAGACTGGTGCTACATACTAAGTTCCATACGTGAGTAGGTAGTTGAACGCCTTGCCCAAAAACATCTTACTTCTGAGAGTTGAGCTCACCCTCAGTCCCTCACAGTTCCACACTGCCTGCAGAGTGAGTTTCGCACGTCTTCACCAGAGACGTTTGCCAGAGGCTTCTGAGACGCAAGTTAACAATACAGACCTGGAGGGTATCTCCAGGTCCAGTAGAGTGGTAACCTGGGAACCTCCTCTCTCAGAATACTGCTACCTTCACCCTGCCATAAGAATGCAGCTAGTTGACAGCTGGCTTCAAGGCCTGCTTCCCTGTGAGAGCTAAAGACAGGGCACAACCCTCCCGCATCCTGCTTGACTGTAGAAGGAGCTGCTAACGTCCTCATGTTAGTGGCAGGGAAACGTTGTGAGAAAAGCATGTGGAATCGTTGTGCCTGAACTCACGTGTATCTGAGTTGAATACAGCGATTTCCAAAGTCCTTCTTCATCAGAGTGTAGCTAGGTTCCCACTCGCATGTCCGAGTGGGTAGCAGACATCTGCCTCCCATGTATACACACTTCTGAGAGTTGAGCTTATGGCCTGTAAGCCTACCTCCTGCCTGCAGCTACCTTTCGCTTCCAAAAGGCCTAGGCTCGCTGCTTCACCGAAGTGTTGGGAGAGGTAACTGGAATCTCCCGGCACACAAGACTAGTGCCTCCAAGCTCAATCCAGCGATTTCCCAGTAATTCCTGGGGTAGACTGGTGCTACATACTAAGTTCCATATGTGAGAAGGTAGCTGAACGCCTTGTCCAAAATCATCTTACTGCTGAGAGTTGAGCTCACCCTCAGTCCCTCACAGTTCCACACTGCCTGCAGAGTGAGTTTCCCACGTCTTCACCAGAGACTTTTGCCAGAGGCTTCTGAGACGCAAGTTAACAATGCACACCTGGACGGTATCTCCAGGTGCAGTAGAGTGGTAATCTGGGAACCTCCTTACTCAGAATACTGCTACCTTCACACTGTCATAAGAATGCAGCTAGTTGAGAGCTGGCTTCTAGGCAAGCTTCCCTGTGAGAGCTGAGGACAGGGCAGAACCCTCCCGCATCCTGCCTGACTGTAGACGTACCTGCTAACCTCCTTATGTTAGTGGCTGGGATGGGTTGCGGGAAAAGCATGTGTAAGCATTGGGCCTGAACTCCCGTGTATCTGAGTTGAATACAGCGATTTCCAACATCCTTCTTCAATAGGAGTGTAGCTAGGTTCCAACTCCCATGTCCGAGTGGGTAGCAGACATCTGCCTCCCATGCATACACACTTCTGAGAGTTGAGCTTATGGCCTGTAACCCTACATCCTGCCTGCCGCTACCTTTCGCTTCCAAAAGGCCTAGGCTCGCTGCTTGACGCAAGTGTTGGGAGAGGTAACTGGAATCTCCAGGCACACAAGACGAGTGCCTCCAAGCTCAATCAAGCGATTTCCTAGTAATTCCTGGGGTAGACTGGTGCTACATACTAAGTTCCATACGTGAGTATGTAGTTGAACGCCTTGTCCAAAAACATCTTACTTCTCAGAGTTGAGCTCACCCTCAGTCCCTCACAGTTCCACACTGCCTGCAGAGTGAGTTTCGCACGTCTTCACCAGAGACGTTTGCCAGAGGCTTCTGAGACGCAAGTTAACAATGCAGACCTGGAGGGTATCTCCAGGTCCAGTAGAGTGGTAACCTGGGAACCTCCTCTCTCAGAATACTGCTACCTTCACCCTGCCATAAGAATGCAGCTAGTTGACAGCTGGCTTCAAGGCCTGCTTCCCTGTGAGAGCTAAAGACAGGGCACAACCCTCCCGCATCCTGCTTGACTGTAGAAGGAGCTGCTAACGTCCTCATGTTAGTGGCAGGGAAACGTTGTGAGAAAAGCATGTGGAATCGTTGTGCCTGAACTCACGTGTATCTGAGTTGAATACAGCGATTTCCAAAGTCCTTCTTCATCAGAGTGTAGCTAGGTTCCCACTCGCATGTCCGAGTGGGTAGCAGACATCTGCCTCCCATGTATACACACTTCTGAGAGTTGAGCTTATGGCCTGTAAGCCTACCTCCTGCCTGCAGCTACCTTTCGCTTCCAAAAGGCCTAGGCTCGCTGCTTCACCGAAGTGTTGGGAGAGGTAACTGGAATCTCCCGGCACACAAGACTAGTGCCTCCAAGCTCAATCCAGCGATTTCCCAGTAATTCCTGGGGTAGACTGGTGCTACATACTAAGTTCCATATGTGAGAAGGTAGCTGAACGCCTTGTCCAAAATCATCTTACTGCTGAGAGTTGAGCTCACCCTCAGTCCCTCACAGTTCCACACTGCCTGCAGAGTGAGTTTCCCACGTCTTCACCAGAGACTTTTGCCAGAGGCTTCTGAGACGCAAGTTAACAATGCACACCTGGACGGTGTCTCCAGGTGCAGTAGAGTGGTAATCTGGGAACGTCCTTACTCAGAATACTGCTACCTTCACACTGTCATAAGAATGCAGCTAGTTGAGAGCTGGCTTCTAGGCAAGCTTCCCTGTGAGAGCTGAGGACAGGGCAGAACCCTCCCGCATCCTGCCTGACTGTAGACGTACCTGCTAACCTCCTTATGTTAGTGGCTGGGATGGGTTGCGGGAAAAGCATGTGTAAGCATTGGGCCTGAACTCCCGTGTATCTGAGTTGAATACAGCGATTTCCAACATCCTTCTTCAATAGGAGTGTAGCTAGGTTCCAACTCCCATGTCCGAGTGGGTAGCAGACATCTGCCACCCATGCATACACACTTCTGAGAGTTGAGCTTATGGCCTGTAACCCTACATCCTGCCTGCCGCTACCTTTCGCTTCCAAAAGGCCTAGGCTCGCTGCTTGACGCAAGTGTTGGGAGAGGTAACTGGAATCTCGCGGCACACAAGACGAGTGCCTCCAAGCTCAATCAAGCGATTTCCTAGTAATTCCTGGGGTAGACTGGTGCTACATACTAAGTTCCATACGTGAGTATGTAGTTGAACGCCTTGTCCAAAAACATCTTACTTCTCAGAGTTGAGCTCACCCTCAGTCCCTCACAGTTCCACACTGCCTGCAGAGTGAGTTTCGCACGTCTTCACCAGAGACGTTTGCCAGAGGCTTCTGACACGCAAGTTAACAATGTAGACCTGGAGGGTATCTCCAGGTCCAGTAGAGTGGTAACCTGGGAACCTCCTGTCTCAGAATACTGCTACCTTCACCCTGCCATAAGAATGCAGCTAGTTGACAGCTGGCTTCAAGGCCTGCTGCCCTGTGAGAGCTAAAGACAGGGCACAACCCTCCCGCATCCTGCTTGACTGTAGAAGGAGCTGCTAACGTCCTCATGTTAGTGGCAGGGAAAAGTTGTGAGAAAAGCATGTGGAATCGTTGTGCCTGAACCCACGTGTATCTGAGTTGAATACAGCGATTTCCAAAGTCCTTCTTCATCAGAGTGTAGCTAGGTTCCCACTCGCATGTCCGAGTGGGTAGCAGACATCTGCCTCCCATGTATACACACTTCTGAGAGTTGAGCTTATGGCCTGTAAGCCTACCTCCTGCCTGCAGCTACCTTTCGCTTCCAAAAGGCCTAGGCTCGCTGCTTCACCGAAGTGTTGGGAGAGGTAACTGGAATCTCCCGGCACACAAGACTAGTGCCTCCAAGCTCAATCCAGCGATTTCCCAGTAATTCCTGGGGTAGACTGGTGCTACATACTAAGTTCCATATGTGAGAAGGTAGCTGAACGCCTTGTCCAAAATCATCTTACTGCTGAGAGTTGAGCTCACCCTCAGTCCCTCACAGTTCCACACTGCCTGCAGAGTGAGTTTCCCACGTCTTCACCAGAGACTTTTGCCAGAGGCTTCTGAGACGCAAGTTAACAATGCACACCTGGACGGTATCTCCAGGTGCAGTAGAGTGGTAATCTGGGAACCTCCTTACTCAGAATACTGCTACCTTCACACTGTCATAAGAATGCAGCTAGTTGAGAGCTGGCTTCTAGGCAAGCTTCCCTGTGAGAGCTGAAGACAGGGCAGAACCCTCCCGCATCCTGCCTGACTGTAGACGTACCTGCTAACCTCCTTATGTTAGTGGCTGGGATGGGTTGCGGGAAAAGCATGTGTAAGCATTGGGCCTGAACTCCCGTGTATCTGAGTTGAATACAGCGATTTCCAACATCCTTCTTCAATAGGAGTGTAGCTAGGTTCCAACTCCCTTGTCCGAGTGGGTAGCAGACATCTGCCTCCCATGCATACACACTTCTGAGAGTTGAGCTTATGGCCTGTAACCCTACATCCTGCCTGCCGCTACCTTTCGCTTCCAAAAGGCCTAGGCTCGCTGCTTGACGCAAGTGTTGGGAGAGGTAACTGGAATCTCCCGGCACACAAGACGAGTGCCTCCAAGCTCAATCAAGCGATTTCCTAGTAATTCCTGGGGTAGACTGGTGCTACATACTAAGTTCCATACGTGAGTATGTAGTTGAACGCCTTGTCCAAAAACATCTTACTTCTCAGAGTTGAGCTCACCCTCAGTCCCTCAGAGTTCCACACTGCCTGCAGAGTGAGTTTCGCACGTCTTCACCAGAGACGTTTGCCAGAGGCTTCTGACACGCAAGTTAACAATGCAGACCTGGAGGGTATCTCCAGGTCCAGTAGAGTGGTAACCTGGGAACCTCCTGTCTCAGAATACTGCTACCTTCACCCTACCATAAGAATGCAGCTAGTTGACAGCTGGCTTCAAGGCCTGCTTCCCTGTGAGAGCTAAGGACAGGGCACAACCCTCCCGCATCCTGCTTGACTGTAGAAGGAGCTGCTAACGTCCTCATGTTAGTGGCAGGGAAACGTTGTGAGAAAAGCATGTGGAATCGTTGTGCCTGAACCCACGTGTATCTGAGTTGAATACAGCGATTTCCAAAGTCCTTCTTCATCAGAGTGTAGCTAGGTTCCCACTCGCATGTCCGAGTGGGTAGCAGACATCTGCCTCCCATGTATACACACTTCTGAGAGTTGAGCTTATGGCCTGTAAGCCTACCTCCTGCCTGCAGCTACCTTTCGCTTCCAAAAGGCCTAGGCTCGCTGCTTCACCGAAGTGTTGGGAGAGGTAACTGGAATCTCCCGGCACACAAGACTAGTGCCTCCAAGCTCAATCCAGCGATTTCCCAGTAATTCCTGGGGTAGACTGGTGCTACATACTAAGTTCCATATGTGAGAAGGTAGCTGAACGCCTTGTCCAAAATCATCTTACTGCTGAGAGTTGAGCTCACCCTCAGTCCCTCACAGTTCCACACTGCCTGCAGAGTGAGTTTCCCACGTCTTCACCAGAGACTTTTGCCAGAGGCTTCTGAGACGCAAGTTAACAATGCACACCTGGACGGTATCTCCAGGTGCAGTAGAGTGGTAATCTGGGAACCTCCTTACTCAGAATACTGCTACCTTCACACTGTCATAAGAATGCAGCTAGTTGAGAGCTGGCTTCTAGGCAAGCTTCCCTGTGAGAGCTGAGGACAGGGCAGAACCCTCCCGCATCCTGCCTGACTGTAGACGTACCTGCTAACCTCCTTATGTTAGTGGCTGGGATGGGTTGCGGGAAAAGCATGTGTAAGCATTGGGCCTGAACTCCCGTGTATCTGAGTTGAATACAGCGATTTCCAACACCCTTCTTCAATAGGAGTGTAGCTAGGTTCCAACTCCCATGTCCGAGTGGGTAGCAGACATCTGCCTCCCATGCATACACACTTCTGAGAGTTGAGCTTATGGCCTGTAACCCTACATCCTGCCTGCCGCTACCTTTCGCTTCCAAAAGGCCTAGGCTCGCTGCTTGACGCAAGTGTTGGGAGAGGTAACTGGAATCTCCCGGCACACAAGACGAGTGCCTCCAAGCTCAATCAAGCGATTTCCTAGTAATTCCTGGGGTAGACTGGTGCTACATACTAAGTTCCATACGTGAGTATGTAGTTGAACGCCTTGTCCAAAAACATCTTACTTCTCAGAGTTGAGCTCACCCTCAGTCCCTCACAGTTCCACACTGCCTGCAGAGTGAGTTTCGCACGTCTTCACCAGAGACGTTTGCCAGAGGCTTCTGACACGCAAGTTAACAATGCAGACCTGGAGGGTATCTCCAGGTCCAGTAGAGTGGTAACCTGGGAACCTCCTGTCTCAGAATACTGCTACCTTCACCCTACCATAAGAATGCAGCTAGTTGACAGCTGGCTTCAAGGCCTGCTTCCCTGTGAGAGCTAAGGACAGGGCACAACCCTCCCGCATCCTGCTTGACTGTAGAAGGAGCTGCTAACGTCCTCATGTTAGTGGCAGGGAAACGTTGTGAGAAAAGCATGTGGAATCGTTGTGCCTGAACCCACGTGTATCTGAGTTGAATACAGCGATTTTCAAAGTCCTTCTTCATCAGAGTGTAGCTAGGTTCCCACTCGCATGTCCGAGTGGGTAGCAGACATCTGCCTCCCATGTATACACACTTCTGAGAGTTGAGCTTATGGCCTGTAAGCCTACCTCCTGCCTGCAGCTACCTTTCGCTTCCAAAAGGCCTAGGCTCGCTGCTTCACCGAAGTGTTGGGAGAGGTAACTGGAATCTCCCGGCACACAAGACTAGTGCCACCAAGCTCAATCCAGCGATTTCCCAGTAATTCCTGGGGTAGACTGGTGCTACATACTAAGTTCCATATGTGAGAAGGTAGCTGAACGCCTTGTCCAAAATCATCTTACTGCTGAGAGTTGAGCTCACCCTCAGTCCCTCACATTTCCACACTGCCTGCAGAGTGAGTTTCGCACGTCTTCACCAGAGACTTTTGCCAGAGGCTTCTGAGACGCAAGTTAACAATGCACACCTGGACGGTATTTCCAGGCGCAGTAGAGTGGTAATCTGGGAACCTCCTTACTCAGAATACTGCTACCTTCACACTGTCATAAGAATGCAGCTAGTTGAGAGCTGGCTTCTAGGCATGCTTCCCTGTGAGAGCTGAGGACAGGGCAGAATCCTCCCGCATCCTGCCTGACTGTAGACGTACCTGCTAACCTCCTTATGTTAGTGGCTGGGATGGGTTGCGGGAAAAGCATGTGTAAGCATTGGGCCTGAACTCCCGTGTATCTGAGTTGAATACAGCGATTTCCAACATCCTTCTTCAATAGGAGTGTAGCTAGGTTCCAACTCCCATGTCCGAGTGGGTAGCAGACATCTGCCTCCCATGCATACACACTTCTGAGAGTTGAGCTTATGGCCTGTAACCCTACATCCTGCCTGCCGCTACCTTTCGCTTCCAAAAGGCCTAGGCTCGCTGCTTGACGCAAGTGTTGGGAGAGGTAACTGGAATCTCCCGGCACACAAGACGAGTGCCTCCAAGCTCAATCAAGCGATTTCCTAGTAATTCCTGGGGTAGACTGGTGCTACATACTAAGTTCCATACGTGAGTAGGTAGTTGAACGCCTTGCCCAAAAACATCTTACTTCTGAGAGTTGAGCTCACCCTCAGTTCCTCACAGTTCCACACTGCCTGCAGAGTGAGTTTCGCACGTCTTCACCAGAGACGTTTGCCAGAGGCTTCTGAGACGCAAGTTAACAATACAGACCTGGAGGGTATCTCCAGGTCCAGTAGAGTGGTAACCTGGGAACCTCCTCTCTCAGAATACTGCTACCTTCACCCTGCCATAAGAATGCAGCTAGTTGACAGCTGGCTTCAAGGCCTGCTTCCCTGTGAGAGCTAAAGACAGGGCACAACCCTCCCGCATCCTGCTTGACTGTAGAAGGAGCTGCTAACGTCCTCATGTTAGTGGCAGGGAAACGTTGTGAGAAAAGCATGTGGAATCGTTGTGCCTGAACTCACGTGTATCTGAGTTGAATAGAGCGATTTCCAAAGTCCTTCTTCATCAGAGTGTAGCTAGGTTCCCACTCGCATGTCCGAGTGGGTAGCAGACATCTGCCTCCCATGTATACACACTTCTGAGAGTTGAGCTTATGGCCTGTAAGCCTACCTCCTGCCTGCAGCTACCTTTCGCTTCCAAAAGGCCTAGGCTCGCTGCTTCACCGAAGTGTTGGGAGAGGTAACTGGAATCTCCCGGCACACAAGACTAGTGCCTCCAAGCTCAATCCAGCGATTTCCCAGTAATTCCTGGGGTAGACTGGTGCTACATACTAAGTTCCATATGTGAGAAGGTAGCTGAACGCCTTGTCCAAAATCATCTTACTGCTGAGAGTTGAGCTCACCCTCAGTCCCTCACAGTTCCACACTGCCTGCAGAGTGAGTTTCCCACGTCTTCACCAGAGACTTTTGCCAGAGGCTTCTGAGACGCAAGTTAACAATGCACACCTGGACGGTGTCTCCAGGTGCAGTAGAGTGGTAATCTGGGAACGTCCTTACTCAGAATACTGCTACCTTCACACTGTCATAAGAATGCAGCTAGTTGAGAGCTGGCTTCTAGGCAAGCTTCCCTGTGAGAGCTGAGGACAGGGCAGAACCCTCCCGCATCCTGCCTGACTGTAGACGTACCTGCTAACCTCCTTATGTTAGTGGCTGGGATGGGTTGCGGGAAAAGCATGTGTAAGCATTGGGCCTGAACTCTCGTGTATCTGAGTTGAATACAGCGATTTCCAACATCCTTCTTCAATAGGAGTGTAGCTAGGTTCCAACTCCCATGTCCGAGTGGGTAGCAGACATCTGCCTCCCATGCATACACACTTCTGAGAGTTGAGCTTATGGCCTGTAACCCTACATCCTGCCTGCCGCTACCTTTCGCTTCCAAAAGGCCTAGGCTCGCTGCTTGACGCAAGTGTTGGGAGAGGTAACTGGAATCTCCCGGCACACAAGACGAGTGCCTCCAAGCTCAATCAAGCGATTTCCTAGTAATTCCTGGGGTAGACTGGTGCTACATACTAAGTTCCATACGTGAGTATGTAGTTGAACGCCTTGTCCAAAAACATCTTACTTCTCAGAGTTGAGCTCACCCTCAGTCCCTCACAGTTCCACACTGCCTTCAGAGTGAGTTTCGCACGTCTTCACCAGAGACGTTTGCCAGAGGCTTCTGAGACGCAAGTTAACAATGCAGACCTGGAGGGTATCTCCAGGTCCAGTAGAGTGGTAACCTGGGAACCTCCTGTCTCAGAATCCTGCTACCTTCACCCTGCCATAAGAATGCAGCTAGTTGACAGCTGGCTTCAAGGCCTGCTTCCCTGTGAGAGCTAAGGACAGGGCACAACCCTCCCGCATCCTGCTTGACTGTAGAAGGAGCTGCTAACGTCCTCATGTTAGTGGCAGGGAAACGTTGTGAGAAAAGCATGTGGAATCGTTGTGCCTGAACCCACGTGTATCTGAGTTGAATACAGCGATTTCCAAAGTCCTTCTTCATCAGAGTGTAGCTAGGTTCCCACTCGCATGTCCGAGTGGGTAGCAGACATCTGCCTCCCATGTATACACACTTCTGAGAGTTGAGCTTATGGCCTGTAAGCCTACCTCCTGCCTGCAGCTACCTTTCGCTTCCAAAAGGCCTAGGCTCGCTGCTTCACCGAAGTGTTGGGAGAGGTAACTGGAATCTCCCGGCACACAAGACTAGTGCCTCCAAGCTCAATCCAGCGATTTCCCAGTAATTCCTGGGGTAGACTGGTGCTACATACTAAGTTCCATATGTGAGAAGGTAGCTGAACGCCTTGTCCAAAATCATCTTACTGCTGAGAGTTGAGCTCACCCTCAGTCCCTCACAGTTCCACACTGCCTGCAGAGTGAGTTTCCCTCGTCTTCACCAGAGACTTTTGCCAGAGGCTTCTGAGACGCAAGTTAACAATGCACACCTGGACGGTATCTCCAGGTGCAGAAGAGTGGTAATCTGGGAACCTCCTTACTCAGAATACTGCTACCTTCACACTGTCATAAGAATGCAGCTAGTTGAGAGCTGGCTTCTAGGCATGCTTCCCTGTGAGAGCTGAGGACAGGGCAGAACCCTCCCGCATCCTGCCTGACTGTAGACGTACCTGCTAACCTCGTTATGTTAGTGGCTGGGATGGGTTGCGGGAAAAGCATGTGTAAGCATTGGGCCTGAACTCCCGTGTATCTGAGTTGAATACAGCGATTTCCAACATCCTTCTTCAATAGGAGTGTAGCTAGGTTCCCACTCGCATGTCCGAGTGGGTAGCAGACATCTGCCTCCCATGCATACACACTTCTGAGAGTTGAGCTTATGGCCTGTAAGCCTACCTCTTGCCTGCAGCTACCTTTCGCTTCCAAAAGGCCTAGGCTCGCTGCTTCACCGAAGTGTTGGGAGAGGTAACTGGAATCTCCCGGCACACAAGACTAGTGCCACCAAGCTCAATCCAGCGATTTCCCAGTAATTCCTGGGGTAGACTGGTGCTACATACTAAGTTCCATATGTGAGAAGGTAGCTGAACGCCTTGTCCAAAATCATCTTACTGCTGAGAGTTGAGCTCACCCTCAGTCCCTCACAGTTCCCCACTGCCTGCAGAGTGAGTTTCCCACGTCTTCACCAGAGACTTTTGCCAGAGGCTTCTGAGACGCAAGTTAACAATGCACACCTGGACGGTATCTCCAGTTGCAGTAGAGTGGTAATCTGGGAACCTCCTTACTCAGAATACTGCTACCTTCACACTGTCATAAGAATGCAGCTAGTTGAGAGCTGGCTTCTAGGCAAGCTTCCCTGTGAGAGCTGAGGACAGGGCAGAACCCTCCCGCATCCTGCCTGACTGTAGACGTACCTGCTAACCTCCTTATGTTAGTGGCTGGGATGGGTTGCGGGAAAAGCATGTGTAAGCATTGGGCCTGAACTCCCGTGTATCTGAGTTGAATACAGCGATTTCCAACATCCTTCTTCAATAGGAGTGTAGCTAGGTTCCAACTCCCATGTCCGAGTGGGTAGCAGACATCTGCCTCCCATGCATACACACTTGTGAGAGTTGAGCTTATGGCCTGTAACCCTACATCCTGCCTGCCGCTACCTTTCGCTTCCAAAAGGCCTAGGCTCGCTGCTTGACGCAAGTGTTGGGAGAGGTAACTGGAATCTCGCGGCACACAAGACGAGTGCCTCCAAGCTCAATCAAGCGATTTCCTAGTAATTCCTGGGGTAGACTGGTGCTACATACTAAGTTCCATACGTGAGTATGTAGTTGAACGCCTTGTCCAAAAACATCTTACTTCTCAGAGTTGAGCTCACCCTCAGTCCCTCACAGTTCCACACTGCCTTCAGAGTGAGTTTCGCACGTCTTCACCAGAGACGTTTGCCAGAGGCTTCTGAGACGCAAGTTAACAATGCAGACCTGGAGGGTATCTCCAGGTCCAGTAGAGTGGTAACCTGGGAACCTCCTGTCTCAGAATCCTGCTACCTTCACCCTGCCATAAGAATGCAGCTAGTTGACAGCTGGCTTCAAGGCCTGCTTCCCTGTGAGAGCTAAGGACAGGGCACAACCCTCCCGCATCCTGCTTGACTGTAGAAAGAGCTGCTAACGTCCTCATGTTAGTGGCAGGGAAACGTTGTGAGAAAAGCATGTGGAATCGTTGTGACTGAACCCACGTGTATCTGAGTTGAATACAGCGATTTCCAAAGTCCTTCTTCATCAGAGTGTAGCTAGGTTCCCACTCGCATGTCCGAGTGGGTAGCAGACATCTGCCTCCCATGTATACACACTTCTGAGAGTTGAGCTTATGGCCTGTAAGCCTACCTCCTGCCTGCAGCTACCTTTCGCTTCCAAAAGGCCTAGGCTCGCTGCTTCACCGAAGTGTTGGGAGAGGTAACTGGAATCTCCCGGCACACAAGACTAGTGCCACCAAGCTCAATCCAGCGATTTCCCAGTAATTCCTGGGGTAGACTGGTGCTACATACTAAGTTCCATATGTGAGAAGGTAGCTGAACGCCTTGTCCAAAATCATCTTACTGCTGAGAGTTGAGCTCACCCTCAGTCCCTCACAGGTCCACACTGCCTGCAGAGTGAGTTTCCCTCGTCTTCACCAGAGACTTTTGCCAGAGGCTTCTGAGACGCAAGTTAACAATGCACACCTGGACGGTATCTCCAGGTGCAGAAGAGTGGTAATCTGGGAACCTCCTTACTCAGAATACTGCTACCTTCACACTGTCATAAGAATGCAGCTAGTTGAGAGCTGGCTTCTAGGCATGCTTCCCTGTGAGAGCTGAGGACAGGGCAGAACCCTCCCGCATCCTGCCTGACTGTAGACGTACCTGCTAACCTCCTTATGTTAGTGGCTGGGATGGGTTGCGGGAAAAGCATGTGTAAGCATTGGGCCTGAACTCCCGTGTATCTGAGTTGAATACAGCGATTTCCAACATCCTTCTTCAATAGGAGTGTAGCTAGGTTCCAACTCCCATGTCCGAGTGGGTAGCAGACATCTGCCTCCCATGCATACACACTTCTGAGAGTTGAGCTTATGGCCTATAACCCTACATCCTGCCTGCCGCTACCTTTCGCTTCCAAAAGGCCTAGGCTCGCTGCTTGACGCAAGTGTTGGGAGAGGTAACTGGAATCTCCCGGCACACAAGACGAGTGCCTCCAAGCTCAATCAAGCGATTTCCTAGTAATTCCTGGGGTAGACTGGTGCTACATACTAAGTTCCATACGTGAGTATGTAGTTGAACGCCTTGTCCAAAAACATCTTACTTCTCAGAGTTGAGCTCACCCTCAGTCCCTCACAGTTCCACACTGCCTTCAGAGTGAGTTTCGCACGTCTTCACCAGAGACGTTTGCCAGAGGCTTCTGAGACGCAAGTTAACAATGCAGACCTGGAGGGTATCTCCAGGTCCAGTAGAGTGGTAACCTGGGAACCTCCTGTCTCAGAATCCTGCTACCTTCACCCTGCCATAAGAATGCAGCTAGTTGACAGCTGGGTTCAAGGCCTGCTTCCCTGTGAGAGCTAAGGACAGGGCACAACCCTCCCGCATCCTGCTTGACTGTAGAAGGAGCTGCTAACGTCCTCATGTTAGTGGCAGGGAAACGTTGTGAGAAAAGCATGTGGAATCGTTGTGCCTGAACCCACGTGTATCTGAGTTGAATACAGCGATTTCCAAAGTCCTTCTTCATCAGAGTTTAGCTAGGTTCCCACTCGCATGTCCGAGTGGGTAGCAGACATCTGCCTCCCATGTATACACACTTCTGAGAGTTGAGCTTATGGCCTGTAAGCCTACCTCCTGCCTGCAGCTACCTTTCGCTTCCAAAAGGCCTAGGCTCGCTGCTTCACCGAAGTGTTGGGAGAGGTAACTGGAATCTCCCGGCACACAAGACTAGTGCCTCCAAGCTCAATCCAGCGATTTCCCAGTAATTCCTGGGGTAGACTGGTGCTACATACTAAGTTCCATATGTGAGAAGGTAGCTGAACGCCTTGTCCAAAATCATCTTACTGCTGAGAGTTGAGCTCACCCTCAGTCCTTCACAGTTCCACACTGCCTGCAGAGTGAGTTTCCCACGTCTTCACCAGAGACTTTTGCCAGAGGCTTCTGAGACGCAAGTTAACAATGCACACCTGGACGGTATCTCCAGGTGCAGTAGAGTGGTAATCTGGGAACGTCCTTACTCAGAATACTGCTACCTTCACACTGTCATAAGAATGCAGCTAGTTGAGAGCTGGCTTCTAGGCAAGCTTCCCTGTGAGAGCTGAGGACAGGGCAGAACCCTCCCGCATCCTGCCTGACTGTAGACGTACCTGCTAACCTCCTTATGTTAGTGGCTGGGATGGGTTGCGGGAAAAGCATGTGTAAGCATTGGGCCTGAACTCCCGTGTATCTGAGTTGAATACAGCGATTTCCAACATCCTTCTTCAATAGGAGTGTAGCTAGGTTCCAACTCCCATGTCCGAGTGGGTAGCAGACATCTGCCTCCCATGCATACACACTTCTGAGAGTTGAGCTTATGGCCTGTAACCCTACATCCTGCCTGCCGCTACCTTTCGCTTCCAAAAGGCCTAGGCTCGCTGCTTGACGCAAGTGTTGGGAGAGGTAACTGGAATCTCGCGGCACACAAGACGAGTGCCTCCAAGCTCAATCAAGCGATTTCCTAGTAATTCCTGGGGTAGACTGGTGCTACATACTAAGTTCCATACGTGAGTATGTAGTTGAACGCCTTGTCCAAAAACATCTTACTTCTCAGAGTTGAGCTCATCCTCAGTCCCTCACAGTTCCACACTGCCTTCAGAGTGAGTTTCGCACGTCTTCACCAGAGACGTTTGCCAGAGGCTTCTGAGACGCAAGTTAACAATGCAGACCTGGAGGGTATCTCCAGGTCTAGTAGAGTGGTAACCTGGGAACCTCCTGTCTCAGAATCCTGCTACCTTCACCCTGCCATAAGAATGCAGCTAGTTGACAGCTGGCTTCAAGGCCTGCTTCCCTGTGAGAGCTAAGGACAGGGCACAACCCTCCCGCATCCTGCTTGACTGTAGAAAGAGCTGCTAACGTCCTCATGTTAGTGGCAGGGAAACGTTGTGAGAAAAGCATGTGGAATCGTTGTGCCTGAACCCACGTGTATCTGAGTTGAATACAGCGATTTCCAAAGTCCTTCTTCATCAGAGTGTAGCTAGGTTCCCACTCGCATGTCCGAGTGGGTAGCAGACATCTGCCTCCCATGTATACACACTTCTGAGAGTTGAGCTTATGGCCTGTAAGCCTACCTCCTGCCTGCAGCTACCTTTCGCTTCCAAAAGGCCTAGGCTCGCTGCTTCACCGAAGTGTTGGGAGAGGTAACTGGAATCTCCCGGCACACAAGACTAGTGCCACCAAGCTCAATCCAGCGATTTCCCAGTAATTCCTGGGGTAGACTGGTGCTACATACTAAGTTCCATATGTGAGAAGGTAGCTGAACGCCTTGTCCAAAATCATCTTACTGCTGAGAGTTGAGCTCACCCTCAGTCCCTCACAGTTCCACACTGCCTGCAGAGTGAGTTTCCCTCGTCTTCACCAGAGACTTTTGCCAGAGGCTTCTGAGACGCAAGTTAACAACGCACACCTGGACGGTATCTCCAGGTGCAGAAGAGTGGTAATCTGGGAACCTCCTTACTCAGAATACTGCTACCTCACACTGTCATAAGAATGCAGCTAGTTGAGAGCTGGCTTCTAGGCATGCTTCCCTGTGAGAGCTGAGGACAGGGCAGAACCCTCCCGCATCCTGCCTGACTGTAGACGTACCTGCTAACCTCCTTATGTTAGTGGCTGGGATGGGTTGCGGGAAAAGCATGTGTAAGCATTGGGCCTGAACTCCCGTGTATCTGAGTTGAATACAGCGATTTCCAACATCCTTCTTCAATAGGAGTGTAGCTAGGATCCAACTCCCATGTCCGAGTGGGTAGCAGACATCTGCCTCCCATGCATACACACTTCTGAGAGTTGAGCTTATGGCCTATAACCCTACATCCTGCCTGCCGCTACCTTTCGCTTCCAAAAGGCCTAGGCTCGCTGCTTGACGCAAGTGTTGGGAGAGGTAACTGGAATCTCCCGGCACACAAGACGAGTGCCTCCAAGCTCAATCAAGCGATTTCCTAGTAATTCCTGGGGTAGACTGGTGCTACATACTAAGTTCCATACGTGAGTATGTAGTTGAACGCCTTGTCCAAAAACATCTTACTTCTGAGAGTTGAGCTCACCCTCAGTCCCTCAGAGTTCCACACTGCCTGCAGAGTGAGTTTCGCACGTCTTCACCAGAGACGTTTGCCAGAGGCTTCTGAGACGCAAGTTAACAATGCAGACCTGGAGGGTATCTCCAGGTCCAGTAGAGTGGTAACCTGGGAACCTCCTGTCTCAGAATCCTGCTACCTTCACCCTGCCATAAGAATGCAGCTAGTTGACAGCTGGCTTCAAGGCCTGCTTCCCTGTGAGAGCTAAGGACAGGGCACAACCCTCCCGCATCCTGCTTGACTGTAGAAGGAGCTGCTAACGTCCTCATGTTAGTGGCAGGGAAACGTTGTGAGAAAAGCATGTGGAATCGTTGTGCCTGAACCCACGTGTATCTGAGTTGAATACAGCGATTTCCAAAGTCCTTCTTCATCAGAGTGTAGCTAGGTTCCCACTCGCATGTCCGAGTGGGTAGCAGACATCTGCCTCCCATGTATACACACTTCTGAGAGTTGAGCTTATGGCCTGTAAGCCTACCTCCTGCCTGCAGCTACCTTTCGCTTCCAAAAGGAATAGGCTCGCTGCTTCACCGAAGTGTTGGGAGAGGTAACTGGAATCTCCCGGCACACAAGACTAGTGCCACCAAGCTCAATCCAGCGATTTCCCAGTAATTCCTGGGGTAGACTGGTGCTACATACTAAGTTCCATATGTGAGAAGGTAGCTGAACGCCTTGTCCAAAATCATCTTACTGCTGAGAGTTGAGCTCACCCTCAGTCCCTCACAGTTCCACACTGCCTGCAGAGTGAGTTTCCCACGTCTTCACCAGAGACTTTTGCCAGAGGCTTCTGAGACGCAAGTTAACAATGCACACCTGGACGGTATCTCCAGGTGCAGTAGAGTGGTAATCTGGGAACCTCCTTACTCAGAATACTGCTACCTTCACACTGTCATAAGAATGCAGCTAGTTGAGAGCTGGCTTCTAGGCATGCTTCCCTGTGAGAGCTGAGGACAGGGCAGAACCCTCCCGCATCCTGCCTGACTGTAGACGTACCTGCTAACCTCCTTATGTTAGTGGCTGGGATGGGTTGCGGGAAAAGCATGTGTAAGCATTGGGCCTGAACTCCCGTGTATCTGAGTTGAATACAGCGATTTCCAACATCCTTCTTCAATAGGAGTGTAGCTAGGTTCCAACTCCCATGTCCGAGTGGGTAGCAGACATCTGCCTCCCATGCATACACACTTCTGAGAGTTGAGCTTATGGCCTATAACCCTACATCCTGCCTGCCGCTACCTTTCGCTTCCAAAAGGCCTAGGCTCGCTGCTTGACGCAAGTGTTGGGAGAGGTAACTGGAATCTCCCGGCACACAAGACGAGTGCCTCCAAGCTCAATCAAGCGATTTCCTAGTAATTCCTGGGGTAGACTGGTGCTACATACTAAGTTCCATACCTGAGTATGTAGTTGAACGCCTTGTCCAAAAACATCTTACTTCTGAGAGTTGAGCTCACCCTCAGTCCCTCACAGTTCCACACTGCCTTCAGAGTGAGTTTCGCACGTCTTCACCAGAGACGTTTGCCAGAGGCTTCTGAGACGCAAGTTAACAATGCAGACCTGGAGGGTATCTCCAGGTCCAGTAGAGTGGTAACTTGGGAACCTCCTGTCTCAGAATCCTGCTACCTTCACCCTGCCATAAGAATGCAGCTAGTTGACAGCTGGCTTCAAGGCCTGCTTCCCTGTGAGAGCTAAGGACAGGGCACAACCCTCCCGCATCCTGCTTGACTGTAGAAGGAGCTGCTAACGTCCTCATGTTAGTGGCAGGGAAACGTTGTGAGAAAAGCATGTGGAATCGTTGTGCCTGAACCCACGTGTATCTGAGTTGAATACAGCGATTTCCAAAGTCCTTCTTCATCAGAGTGTAGCTAGGTTCCCACTCGCATGTCCGAGTGGGTAGCAGACATCTGCCTCCCATGTATACACACTTCTGAGAGTTGAGCTTATGGCCTGTAAGCCTACCTCCTGCCTGCAGCTACCTTTCGCTTCCAAAAGGCCTAGGCTCGCTGCTTCACCGAAGTGTTGGGAGAGGTAACTGGAATCTCCCGGCACACAAGACTAGTGCCACCAAGCTCAATCCAGCGATTTCCCAGTAATTCCTGGGGTAGACTGGTGCTACATACTAAGTTCCATATGTGAGAAGGTAGCTGAACGCCTTGTCCAAAATCATCTTACTGCTGAGAGTTGAGCTCACCCTCAGTCCCTCACAGTTCCACACTGCCTGCAGAGTGAGTTTCCCACGTCTTCACCAGAGACTTTTGCCAGAGGCTTCTGAGACGCAAGTTAACAATGCACACCTGGACGGTATCTCCAGGTGCAGTAGAGTGGTAATCTGGGAACGTCCTTACTCAGAATACTGCTACCTTCACACTGTCATAAGAATGCAGCTAGTTGAGAGCTGGCTTCTAGGCAAGCTTCCCTGTGAGAGCTGAGGACAGGGCAGAACCCTCCCGCATCCTGCCTGACTGTAGACGTACCTGCTAACCTCCTTATGTTAGTGGCTGGGATGGGTTGCGGGAAAAGCATGTGTAAGCATTGGGCCTGAACTCCCGTGTATCTGAGTTGAATACAGCGATTTCCAACATCCTTCTTCAATAGGAGTGTAGCTAGGTTCCAACTCCCATGTCCGAGTGGGTAGCAGACATCTGCCTCCCATGCATACACACTTCTGAGAGTTGAGCTTATGGCCTGTAACCCTACATCCTGCCTGCCGCTACCTTTCGCTTCCAAAAGGCCTAGGCTCGCTGCTTGACGCAAGTGTTGGGAGAGGTAACTGGAATCTCCAGGCACACAAGACGAGTGCCTCCAAGCTCAATCAAGCGATTTCCTAGTAATTCCTGGGGTAGACTGGTGCTACATACTAAGTTCCATACGTGAGTATGTAGTTGAACGCCTTGTCCAAAAACATCTTACTTCTCAGAGTTGAGCTCACCCTCAGTCCCTCACAGTTCCACACTGCCTGCAGAGTGAGTTTCGCACGTCTTCACCAGAGACGTTTGCCAGAGGCTTCTGACACGCAAGTTAACAATGCAGACCTGGAGGGTATCTCCAGGTCCAGTAGAGTGGTAACCTGGGAACCTCCTGTCTCAGAATCCTGCTACCTTCACCCTGCCAGAAGAATGCAGCTAGTTGACAGCTGGCTTCAAGGCCTGCTTCCCTGTGAGAGCTAAAGACAGGGCACAACCCTCCCGCATCCTGCTTGACTGTAGAAGGAGCTGCTAACGTCCTCATGTTAGTGGCAGGGAAACGTTGTGAGAAAAGCATGTGGAATCGTTGTGCCTGAACTCACGTGTATCTGAGTTGAATACAGCGATTTCCAAAGTCCTTCTTCATCAGAGTGTAGCTAGGTTCCCACTCGCATGTCCGAGTGGGTAGCAGACATCTGCCTCCCATGTATACACACTTCTGAGAGTTGAGCTTATGGCCTGTAAGCCTACCTCCTGCCTGCAGCTACCTTTCGCTTCCAAAAGGCCTAGGCTCGCTGCTTCACCGAAGTGTTGGGAGAGGTAACTGGAATCTCCCGGCACACAAGACTAGTGCCTCCAAGCTCAATCCAGCGATTTCCCAGTAATTCCTGGGGTAGACTGGTGCTACATACTAAGTTCCATATGTGAGAAGGTAGCTGAACGCCTTGTCCAAAATCATCTTACTGCTGAGAGTTGAGCTCACCCTCAGTCCCTCACAGTTCCACACTGCCTGCAGAGTGAGTTTCCCACGTCTTCACCAGAGACTTTTGCCAGAGGCTTCTGAGACGCAAGTTAACAATGCACACCTGGACGGTGTCTCCAGGTGCAGTAGAGTGGTAATCTGGGAACGTCCTTACTCAGAATACTGCTACCTTCACACTGTCATAAGAATGCAGCTAGTTGAGAGCTGGCTTCTAGGCAAGCTTCCCTGTGAGAGCTGAGGACAGGGCAGAACCCTCCCGCATCCTGCCTGACTGTAGACGTACCTGCTAACCTCCTTATGTTAGTGGCTGGGATGGGTTGCGGGAAAAGCATGTGTAAGCATTGGGCCTGAACTCCCGTGTATCTGAGTTGAATACAGCGATTTCCAACATCCTTCTTCAATAGGAGTGTAGCTAGGTTCCAACTCCCATGTCCGAGTGGGTAGCAGACATCTGCCTCCCATGCATACACACTTCTGAGAGTTGAGCTTATGGCCTGTAACCCTACATCCTGCCTGCCGCTACCTTTCGCTTCCAAAAGGCCTAGGCTCGCTGCTTGACGCAAGTGTTGGGAGAGGTAACTGGAATCTCGCCGCACACAAGACGAGTGCCTCCAAGCTCAATCAAGCGATTTCCTAGTAATTCCTGGGGTAGACTGGTGCTACATACTAAGTTCCATACGTGAGTATGTAGTTGAACGCCTTGTCCAAAAACATCTTACTTCTCAGAGTTGAGCTCACCCTCAGTCCCTCACAGTTCCACACTGCCTGCAGAGTGAGTTTCGCACGTCTTCACCAGAGACGTTTGCCAGAGGCTTCTGACACGCAAGTTAACAATGCAGACCTGGAGGGTATCTCCAGGTCCAGTAGAGTGGTAACCTGGGAACCTCCTGTCTCAGAATACTGCTACCTTCACCCTGCCATAAGAATGCAGCTAGTTGACAGCTGGCTTCAAGGCCTGCTTCCCTGTGAGAGCTAAAGACAGGGCACAACCCTCCCGCATCCTGCTTGACTGTAGAAGGAGCTGCTAACGTCCTCATGTTAGTGGCAGGGAAACGTTGTGAGAAAAGCATGTGGAATCGTTGTGCCTGAACCCACGTGTATCTGAGTTGAATACAGCGATTTCCAAAGTCCTTCTTCATCAGAGTGTAGCTAGGTTCCCACTCGCATGTCCGAGTGGGTAGCAGACATCTGCCTCCCATGTATACACACTTCTGAGAGTTGAGCTTATGGCCTGTAAGCCTACCTCCTGCCTGCAGCTACCTTTCGCTTCCAAAAGGCCTAGGCTCGCTGCTTCACCGAAGTGTTGGGAGAGGTAAATGGAATCTCCCGGCACACAAGACTAGTGCCACCAAGCTCAATCCAGCGATTTCCCAGTAATTCCTGGGGTAGACTGGTGCTACATACTAAGTTCCATATGTGAGAAGGTAGCTGAACGCCTTGTCCAAAATCATCTTACTGCTGAGAGTTGAGCTCACCCTCAGTCCCTCACAGTTCCACACTGCCTGCAGAGTGAGTTTCCCACGTCTTCACCAGAGACTTTTGCCAGAGGCTTCTGAGACGCAAGTTAACAATGCACACCTGGACGGTATCTCCAGGTGCAGTAGAGTGGTAATCTGGGAACCTCCTTACTCAGAATACTGCTACCTTCACACTGTCATAAGAATGCAGCTAGTTGAGAGCTGGCTTCTAGGCATGCTTCCCTGTGAGGGCTGAGGACAGGGCAGAACCCTCCCGCATCCTGCCTGACTGTAGACGTACCTGCTAACCTCCTTATGTTAGTGGCTGGGATGGGTTGTGGGAAAAGCATGTGTAAGCATTGGGCCTGAACTCCCGTGTATCTGAGTTGAATACAGCGATTTCCAACATCCTTCTTCAATAGGAGTGTAGCTAGGTTCCAACTCCCATGTCCGAGTGGGTAGCAGACATCTGCCTCCCATGCATACACACTTCTGAGAGTTGAGCTTATGGCCTGTAACCCTACATCCTGCCTGCCGCTACCTTTCGCTTCCAAAAGGCCTAGGCTCGCTGCTTGACGCAAGTGTTGGGAGAGGTAACTGGAATCTCGCCGCACACAAGACGAGTGCCTCCAAGCTCAATCAAGCGATTTCCTAGTAATTCCTGGGGTAGACTGGTGCTACATACTAAGTTCCATACGTGAGTATGTAGTTGAACGCCTTGTCCAAAAACATCTTACTTCTCAGAGTTGAGCTCACCCTCAGTCCCTCACAGTTCCACACTGCCTGCAGAGTGAGTTTCGCACGTCTTCACCAGAGACGTTTGCCAGAGGCTTCTGACACGCAAGTTAACAATGCAGACCTGGAGGGTATCTCCAGGTCCAGTAGAGTGGTAACCTGGGAACGTCCTCTCTCAGAATACTGCTACCTTCACCCTGCCATAAGAATGCAGCTAGTTGACAGCTGGCTTCAAGGCCTGCTTCCCTGTGAGAGCTAAAGACAGGGCACAACCCTCCCGCATCCTGCTTGACTGTAGAAGGAGCTGCTAACGTCCTCATGTTAGTGGCAGGGAAACGTTGTGAGAAAAGCATGTGGAATCGTTGTGCCTGAACCCACGTGTATCTGAGTTGAATACAGCGATTTCCAAAGTCCTTCTTCATCAGAGTGTAGCTAGGTTCCCACTCGCATGTCCGAGTGGGTAGCAGACATCTGCCTCCCATGTATACACACTTCTGAGAGTTGAGCTTATGGCCTGTAAGCCTACCTCCTGCCTGCAGCTACCTTTCGCTTCCAAAAGGCCTAGGCTCGCTGCTTCACCGAAGTGTTGGGAGAGGTAACTGGAATCTCCCGGCACACAAGACTAGTGCCACCAAGCTCAATCCAGCGATTTCCCAGTAATTCCTGGGGTAGACTGGTGCTACATACTAAGTTCCATATGTGAGAAGGTAGCTGAACGCCTTGTCCAAAATCATCTTACTGCTGAGAGTTGAGCTCACCCTCAGTCCCTCACAGTTCCACACTGCCTGCAGAGTGAGTTTCCCACGTCTTCACCAGAGACTTTTGCCAGAGGCTTCTGAGACGCAAGTTAACAATGCACACCTGGACGGTATCTCCAGGTGCAGTAGAGTGGTAATCTGGGAACCTCCTTACTCAGAATACTGCTACCTTCACACTGTCATAAGAATGCAGCTAGTTGAGAGCTGGCTTCTAGGCATGCTTCCCTGTGAGGGCTGAGGACAGGGCAGAACCCTCCCGCATCCTGCCTGACTGTAGACGTACCTGCTAACCTCCTTATGTTAGTGGCTGGGATGGGTTGTGGGAAAAGCATGTGTAAGCATTGGGCCTGAACTCCCGTGTATCTGAGTTGAATACAGCGATTTCCAACATCCTTCTTCAATAGGAGTGTAGCTAGGTTCCAACTCCCATGTCCGAGTGGGTAGCAGACATCTGCCTCCCATGCATACACACTTCTGAGAGTTGAGCTTATGGCCTATAACCCTACATCCTGCCTGCCGCTACCTTTCGCTTCCAGAAGGCCTAGGCTCGCTGCTTGACGCAAGTGTTGGGAGAGGTAACTGGAATCTCCCGGCACACAAGACGAGTGCCTCCAAGCTCAATCAAGCGATTTCCTAGTAATTCCTGGGGTAGACTGGTGCTACATACTAAGTTCTATACGTGAGTATGTAGTTGAACGCCTTGTCCAAAAACATCTTACTTCTGAGAGTTGAGCTCACCCTCAGTCCCTCACAGTTCCACACTGCCTTCAGAGTGAGTTTCGCACGTCTTCACCAGAGACGTTTGCCAGAGGCTTCTGAGACGCAAGTTAACAATGCAGACCTGGAGGGTATCTCCAGGTCCAGTAGAGTGGTAACCTGGGAACCTCCTGTCTCAGAATCCTGCTACCTTCACCCTGCCATAAGAATGCAGCTAGTTGACAGCTGGCTTCAAGGCCTGCTTCCCTGTGAGAGCTAAGGACAGGGCACAACCCTCCCGCATCCTGCTTGACTGTAGAAGGAGCTGCTAACGTCCTCATGTTAGTGGCAGGGAAACGTTGTGAGAAAAGCATGTGGAATCGTTGTGCCTGAACCCACGTGTATCTGAGTTGAATACAGCGATTTCCAAAGTCCTTCTTCATCAGAGTGTAGCTAGGTTCCCACTCGCATGTCCGAGTGGGTAGCAGACATCTGCCTCCCATGTATACACACTTCTGAGAGTTGAGCTTATGGCCTGTAAGCCTACCTCTTGCCTGCAGCTACCTTTCGCTTCCAAAAGGCCTAGGCTCGCTGCTTCACCGAAGTGTTGGGAGAGGTAACTGGAATCTCCCGGCACACAAGACTAGTGCCTCCAAGCTCAATCCAGCGATTTCCCAGTAATTCCTGGGGTAGACTGGTGCTACATACTAAGTTCCATATGTGAGAAGGTAGCTGAACGCCTTGTCCAAAATCATCTTACTGCTGAGAGTTGAGCTCACCCTCAGTCCCTCACAGTTCCACACTGCCTGCAGAGTGAGTTTCCCACGTCTTCACCAGAGACTTTTGCCAGAGGCTTCTGAGACGCAAGTTAACAATGCACACCTGGACGGTATCTCCAGGTGCAGTAGAGTGGTAATCTGGGAACCTCCTTACTCAGAATACTGCTACCTTCACACTGTCATAAGAATGCAGCTAGTTGAGAGCTGGCTTCTAGGCAAGCTTCCCTGTGAGAGCTGAGGACAGGGCAGAACCCTCCCGCATCCTGCCTGACTGTAGACGTACCTGCTAACCTCCTTATGTTAGTGGCTGGGATGGGTTGCGGGAAAAGCATGTGTAAGCATTGGGCCTGAACTCCCGTGTATCTGAGTTGAATACAGCGATTTCCAACATCCTTCTTCAATAGGAGTGTAGCTAGGTTCCAACTCCCATGTCCGAGTGGGTAGCAGACATCTGCCTCCCATGCATACACACTTCTGAGAGTTGAGCTTATGGCCTGTAACCCTACATCCTGCCTGCCGCTACCTTTCGCTTCCAAAAGGCCTAGGCTCGCTGCTTGACGCAAGTGTTGGGAGAGGTAACTGGAATCTCCCGGCACACAAGACGAGTGCCTCCAAGCTCAATCAAGCGATTTCCTAGTAATTCCTGGGGTAGACTGGTGCTACATACTAAGTTCCATACGTGAGTATGTAGTTGAACGCCTTGTCCAAAAACATCTTACTTCTCAGAGTTGAGCTCACCCTCAGTCCCTCACAGTTCCACACTGCCTTCAGAGTGAGTTTCGCACGTCTTCACCAGAGACGTTTGCCAGAGGCTTCTGAGACGCAAGTTAACAATGCAGACCTGGAGGGTATCTCCAGGTCCAGTAGAGTGGTAACCTGGGAACCTCCTGTCTCAGAATCCTGCTACCTTCACCCTGCCATAAGAATGCAGCTAGTTGACAGCTGGCTTCAAGGCCTGCTTCCCTGTGAGAGCTAAGGACAGGGCACAACCCTCCCGCATCCTGCTTGACTGTAGAAGGAGCTGCTAACGTCCTCATGTTAGTGGCAGGGAAACGTTGTGAGAAAAGCATGTGGAATCGTTGTGCCTGAACCCACGTGTATCTGAGTTGAATACAGCGATTTCCAAAGTCCTTCTTCATCAGAGTGTATCTAGGTTCCCACTCGCATGTCCGAGTGGGTAGCAGACATCTGCCTCCCATGTATACACACTTCTGAGAGTTGAGCTTATGGCCTGTAAGCCTACCTCCTGCCTGCAGCTACCTTTCGCTTCCAAAAGGCCTAGGCTCGCTGCTTCACCGAAGTGTTGGGAGAGGTAACTGGAATCTCCCGGCACACAAGACTAGTGCCTCCAAGCTCAATCCAGCGATTTCCCAGTAATTCCTGGGGTAGACTGGTGCTACATACTAAGTTCCATATGTGAGAAGGTAGCTGAACGCCTTGTCCAAAATCATCTTACTGCTGAGAGTTGAGCTCACCCTCAGTCCCTCACAGTTCCACACTGCCTGCAGAGTGAGTTTCCCACGTCTTCACCAGAGACTTTTGCCAGAGGCTTCTGAGACGCAAGTTAACAATGCACACCTGGACGGTATCTCCAGGTGCAGTAGAGTGGTAATCTGGGAACCTCCTTACTCAGAATACTGCTACCTTCACACTGTCATAAGAATGCAGCTAGTTGAGAGCTGGCTTCTAGGCAAGCTTCCCTGTGAGAGCTGAGGACAGGGCAGAACCCTCCCGCATCCTGCCTGACTGTAGACGTACCTGCTAACCTCCTTATGTTAGTGGCTGGGATGGGTTGCGGGAAAAGCATGTGTAAGCATTGGGCCTGAACTCCCGTGTATCTGAGTTGAATACAGCGATTTCCAACATCCTTCTTCAATAGGAGTGTAGCTAGGTTCCAACTCCCATGTCCGAGTGGGTAGCAGACATCTGCCTCCCATGCATACACACTTCTGAGAGTTGAGCTTATGGCCTGTAACCCTACATCCTGCCTGCCGCTACCTTTCGCTTCCAAAAGGCCTAGGCTCGCTGCTTGACGCAAGTGTTGGGAGAGGTAACTGGAATCTCCCGGCACACAAGACGAGTGCCTCCAAGCTCAATCAAGCGATTTCCTAGTAATTCCTGGGGTAGACTGGTGCTACATACTAAGTTCCATACGTGAGTATGTAGTTGAACGCCTTGTCCAAAAACATCTTACTTCTGAGAGTTGAGCTCACCCTCAGTCCCTCACAGTTCCACACTGCCTGCAGAGTGAGTTTCGCACGTCTTCACCAGAGACGTTTGCCAGAGGCTTCTGAGACGCAAGTTAACAATGCAGACCTGGAGGGTATCTCCAGGTCCAGTAGAGTGGTAACCTGGGAACCTCCTGTCTCAGAATCCTGCTACCTTCACCCTGCCATAAGAATGCAGCTAGTTGACAGCTGGCTTCAAGGCCTGCTTCCCTGTGAGAGCTAAGGACAGGGCACAACCCTCCCGCATCCTGCTTGACTGTAGAAGGAGCTGCTAACGTCCTCATGTTAGTGGCAGGGAAACCTTGTGAGAAAAGCATGTGGAATCGTTGTGCCTGAACCCACGTGTATCTGAGTTGAATACAGCGATTTCCAAAGTCCTTCTTCATCAGAGTGTAGCTAGGTTCCCACTCGCATGTCCGAGTGGGTAGCAGACATCTGCCTCCCATGTATACACACTTCTGAGAGTTGAGCTTATTGCCTGTAAGCCTACCTCTTGCCTGCAGCTACCTTTCGCTTCCAAAAGGAATAGGCTCGCTGCTTCACCGAAGTGTTGGGAGAGGTAACTGGAATCTCCCGGCACACAAGACTAGTGCCTCCAAGCTCAATCCAGCGATTTCCCAGTAATTCCTGGGGTAGACTGGTGCTACATACTAAGTTCCATATGTGAGAAGGTAGCTGAACGCCTTGTCCAAAATCATCTTACTGCTGAGAGTTGAGCTCACCCTCAGTCCCTCACAGTTCCACACTGCCTGCAGAGTGAGTTTCCCACGTCTTCACCAGAGACTTTTGCCAGAGGCTTCTGAGACGCAAGTTAACAATGCACACCTGGACGGTATCTCCAGGTGCAGTAGAGTGGTAATCTGGGAACCTCCTTACTCAGAATACTGCTACCTTCACACTGTCATAAGAATGCAGCTAGTTGAGAGCTGGCTTCTAGGCAAGCTTCCCTGTGAGAGCTGAGGACAGGGCAGAACCCTCCCGCATCCTGCCTGACTGTAGACGTACCTGCTAACCTCCTTATGTTAGTGGCTGGGATGGGTTGCGGGAAAAGCATGTGTAAGCATTGGGCCTGAACTCCCGTGTATCTGAGTTGAATACAGCGATTTCCAACATCCTTCTTCAATAGGAGTGTAGCTAGGTTCCAACTCCCATGTCCGAGTGGGTAGCAGACATCTGCCTCCCATGCATACACACTTCTGAGAGTTGAGCTTATGGCCTGTAACCCTACATCCTGCCTGCCGCTACCTTTCGCTTCCAAAAGGCCTAGGCTCGCTGCTTGACGCAAGTGTTGGGAGAGGTAACTGGAATCTCCCGGCACACAAGACGAGTGCCTCCAAGCTCAATCAAGCGATTTCCTAGTAATTCCTGGGGTAGACTGGTGCTACATACTAAGTTCCATACGTGAGTATGTAGTTGAACGCCTTGTCCAAAAACATCTTACTTCTCAGAGTTGAGCTCACCCTCAGTCCCTCACAGTTCCACACTGCCTGCAGAGTGAGTTTCGCACGTCTTCACCAGAGACGTTTGCCAGAGGCTTCTGACACGCAAGTTAACAATGCAGACCTGGAGGGTATCTCCAGGTCCAGTAGAGTGGTAACCTGGGAACCTCCTGTCTCAGAATACTGCTACCTTCACCCTACCATAAGAATGCAGCTAGTTGACAGCTGGCTTCAAGGCCTGCTTCCCTGTGAGAGCTAAGGACAGGGCACAACCCTCCCGCATCCTGCTTGACTGTAGAAGGAGCTGCTAACGTCCTCATGTTAGTGGCAGGGAAACGTTGTGAGAAAAGCATGTGGAATCGTTGTGCCTGAACCCACGTGTATCTGAGTTGAATACAGCGATTTTCAAAGTCCTTCTTCATCAGAGTGTAGCTAGGTTCCCACTCGCATGTCCGAGTGGGTAGCAGACATCTGCCTCCCATGTATACACACTTCTGAGAGTTGAGCTTATGGCCTGTAAGCCTACCTCCTGCCTGCAGCTACCTTTCGCTTCCAAAAGGCCTAGGCTCGCTGCTTCACCGAAGTGTTGGGAGAGGTAACTGGAATCTCCCGGCACACAAGACTAGTGCCACCAAGCTCAATCCAGCGATTTCCCAGTAATTCCTGGGGTAGACTGGTGCTACATACTAAGTTCCATATGTGAGAAGGTAGCTGAACGCCTTGTCCAAAATCATCTTACTGCTGAGAGTTGAGCTCACCCTCAGTCCCTCACATTTCCACACTGCCTGCAGAGTGAGTTTCCCACGTCTTCACCAGAGACATTTGCCAGAGGCTTCTGAGACGCAAGTTAACAATGCACACCTGGACGGTATTTCCAGGCGCAGTAGAGTGGTAATCTGGGAACCTCCTTACTCAGAATACTGCTACCTTCACACTGTCATAAGAATGCAGCTAGTTGAGAGCTGGCTTCTAGGCATGCTTCCCTGTGAGAGCTGAGGACAGGGCAGAATCCTCCCGCATCCTGCCTGACTGTAGACGTACCTGCTAACCTCCTTATGTTAGTGGCTGGGATGGGTTGCGGGAAAAGCATGTGTAAGCATTGGGCCTGAACTCCCGTGTATCTGAGTTGAATACAGCGATTTCCAACATCCTTCTTCAATAGGAGTGTAGCTAGGTTCCAACTCCCATGTCCGAGTGAGTAGCAGACATCTGCCTCCCATGCATACACACTTCTGAGAGTTGAGCTTATGGCCTGTAACCCTACATCCTGCCTGCCGCTACCTTTCGCTTCCAAAAGGCCTAGGCTCGCTGCTTGACGCAAGTGTTGGGAGAGGTAACTGGAATCTCCCGGCACACAAGACGAGTGCCTCCAAGCTCAATCAAGCGATTTCCTAGTAATTCCTGGGGTAGACTGGTGCTACATACTAAGTTCCATACGTGAGTATGTAGTTGAACGCCTTGTCCAAAAACATCTTACTTCTCAGAGTTGAGCTCACCCTCAGTCCCTCACAGTTCCACACTGCCTTCAGAGTGAGTTTCGCACGTCTTCACCAGAGACGTTTGCCAGAGGCTTCTGAGACGCAAGTTAACAATGCAGACCTGGAGGGTATCTCCAGGTCCAGTAGAGTGGTAACCTGGGAACCTCCTGTCTCAGAATCCTGCTACCTTCACCCTGCCATAAGAATGCAACTAGTTGACAGCTGGCTTCAAGGCCTGCTTCCCTGTGAGAGCTAAGGACAGGGCACAACCCTCCCGCATCCTGCTTGACTGTAGAAGGAGCTGCTAACGTCCTCATGTTAGTGGCAGGGAAACGTTGTGAGAAAAGCATGTGGAATCGTTGTGCCTGAACCCACGTGTATCTGAGTTGAATACAGCGATTTCCAAAGTCCTTCTTCATCAGAGTGTAGCTAGGTTCCCACTCGCATGTCCGAGTGGGTAGCAGACATCTGCCTCCCATGTATACACACTTCTGAGAGTTGAGCTTATGGCCTGTAAGCCTACCTCTTGCCTGCAGCTACCTTTCGCTTCCAAAAGGCCTAGGCTCGCTGCTTCACCGAAGTGTTGGGAGAGGTAACTGGAATCTCCCGGCACACAAGACTAGTGCCACCAAGCTCAATCCAGCGATTTCCCAGTAATTCCTGGGGTAGACTGGTGCTACATACTAAGTTCCATATGTGAGAAGGTAGCTGAACGCCTTGTCCAAAATCATCTTACTGCTGAGAGTTGAGCTCACCCTCAGTCCCTCACAGTTCCCCACTGCCTGCAGAGTGAGTTTCCCACGTCTTCACCAGAGACTTTTGCCAGAGGCTTCTGAGACGCAAGTTAACAATGCACACCTGGACGGTATCTCCAGGTGCAGTAGAGTGGTAATCTGGGAACCTCCTTACTCAGAATACTGCTACCTTCACACTGTCATAAGAATGCAGCTAGTTGAGAGCTGGCTTCTAGGCAAGCTTCCCTGTGAGAGCTGAGGACAGGGCAGAACCCTCCCGCATCCTGCCTGACTGTAGACGTACCTGCTAACCTCCTTATGTTAGTGGCTGGGATGGGTTGCGGGAAAAGCATGTGTAAGCATTGGGCCTGAACTCCCGTGTATCTGAGTTGAATACAGCGATTTCCAACATCCTTCTTCAATAGGAGTGTAGCTAGGTTCCAACTCCCATGTCCGAGTGGGTAGCAGACATCTGCCTCCCATGCATACACACTTCTGAGAGTTGAGCTTATGGCCTGTAACCCTACATCCTGCCTGCCGCTACCTTTCGCTTCCAAAAGGCCTAGGCTCGCTGCTTGACGCAAGTGTTGGGAGAGGTAACTGGAATCTCGCGGCACACAAGACGAGTGCCTCCAAGCTCAATCAAGCGATTTCCTAGTAATTCCTGGGGTAGACTGGTGCTACATACTAAGTTCCATACGTGAGTATGTAGTTGAACGCCTTGTCCAAAAACATCTTACTTCTCAGAGTTGAGCTCACCCTCAGTCCCTCACAGTTCCACACTGCCTGCAGAGTGAGTTTCGCACGTCTTCACCAGAGACGTTTGCCAGAGGCTTCTGAGACGCAAGTTAACAATGCAGACCTGGAGGGTATCTCCAGGTCCAGTAGAGTGGTAACCTGGGAACCTCCTGTCTCAGAATCCTGCTACCTTCACCCTGCCATAAGAATGCAGCTAGTTGACAGCTGGCTTCAAGGCCTGCTTCCCTGTGAGAGCTAAGGACAGGGCACAACCCTCCCGCATCCTGCTTGACTGTAGAAAGAGCTGCTAACGTCCTCATGTTAGTGGCAGGGAAACGTTGTGAGAAAAGCATGTGGAATCGTTGTGACTGAACCCACGTGTATCTGAGTTGAATACAGCGATTTCCAAAGTCCTTCTTCATCAGAGTGTAGCTAGGTTCCCACTCGCATGTCCGAGTGGGTAGCAGACATCTGCCTCCCATGTATACACACTTCTGAGAGTTGAGCTTATGGCCTGTAAGCCTACCTCCTGCCTGCAGCTACCTTTCGCTTCCAAAAGGCCTAGGCTCGCTGCTTCACCGAAGTGTTGGGAGAGGTAACTGGAATCTCCCGGCACACAAGACTAGTGCCACCAAGCTCAATCCAGCGATTTCCCAGTAATTCCTGGGGTAGACTGGTGCTACATACTAAGTTCCATATGTGAGAAGGTAGCTGAACGCCTTGTCCAAAATCATCTTACTGCTGAGAGTTGAGCTCACCCTCAGTCCCTCACAGTTCCACACTGCCTGCAGAGTGAGTTTCCCTCGTCTTCACCAGAGACTTTTGCCAGAGGCTTCTGAGACGCAAGTTAACAATGCACACCTGGACGGTATCTCCAGGTGCAGAAGAGTGGTAATCTGGGAACCTCCTTACTCAGAATAATGCTACCTTCACACTGTCATAAGAATGCAGCTAGTTGAGAGCTGGCTTCTAGGCATGCTTCCCTGTGAGAGCTGAGGACAGGGCAGAACCCTCCCGCATCCTGCCTGACTGTAGACGTACCTGCTAACCTCGTTATGTTAGTGGCTGGGATGGGTTGCGGGAAAAGCATGTGTAAGCATTGGGCCTGAACTCCCGTGTATCTGAGTTGAATACAGCGATTTCCAACATCCTTCTTCAATAGGAGTGTAGCTAGGTTCCAACTCCCATGTCCGAGTGGGTAGCAGACATCTGCCTCCCATGCATACACACTTCTGAGAGTTGAGCTTATGGCCTATAACCCTACATCCTGCCTGCCGCTACCTTTCGCTTCCAAAAGGCCTAGGCTCGCTGCTTGACGCAAGTGTTGGGAGAGGTAACTGGAATCTCCCGGCACACAAGACGAGTGCCTCCAAGCTCAATCAAGCGATTTCCTAGTAATTCCTGGGGTAGACTGGTGCTACATACTAAGTTCCATACGTGAGTATGTAGTTGAACGCCTTGTCCAAAAACATCTTACTTCTGAGAGTTGAGCTCACCCTCAGTCCCTCACAGTTCCACACTGCCTTCAGAGTGAGTTTCGCACGTCTTCACCAGAGACGTTTGCCAGAGGCTTCTGAGACGCAAGTTAACAATGCAGACCTGGAGGGTATCTCCAGGTCCAGTAGAGTGGTAACCTGGGAACCTCCTGTCTCAGAATCCTGCTACCTTCACCCTGCCATAAGAATGCAGCTAGTTGACAGCTGGCTTCAAGGCCTGCTTCCCTGTGAGAGCTAAGGACAGGGCACAACCCTCCCGCATCCTGCTTGACTGTAGAAGGAGCTGCTAACGTCCTCATGTTAGTGGCAGGGAAACGTTGTGAGAAAAGCATGTGGAATCGTTGTGCCTGAACCCACGTGTATCTGAGTTGAATACAGCGATTTCCAAAGTCCTTCTTCATCAGAGTGTAGCTAGGTTCCCACTCGCATGTCCGAGTGGGTAGCAGACATCTGCCTCCCATGTATACACACTTCTGAGAGTTGAGCTTATGGCCTGGAAGCCTACCTCCTGCCTGCAGCTACCTTTCGCTTCCAAAAGGCCTAGGCTCGCTGCTTCACCGAAGTGTTGGGAGAGGTAACTGGAATCTCCCGGCACACAAGACTAGTGCCACCAAGCTCAATCCAGCGATTTCCCAGTAATTCCTGGGGTAGACTGGTGCTACATACTAAGTTCCATATGTGAGAAGGTAGCTGAACGCCTTGTCCAAAATCATCTTACTGCTGAGAGTTGAGCTCACCCTCAGTCCCTCACACTTCCACACTGCCTGCAGAGTGAGTTTCCCACGTCTTCACCAGAGACTTTTGCCAGAGGCTTCTGAGACGCAAGTTAACAATGCACACCTGGACGGTATCTCCAGGTGCAGTAGAGTGGTAATCTGGGAACCTCCTTACTCAGAATACTGCTACCTTCACACTGTCATAAGAATGCAGCTAGTTGAGAGCTGGCTTCTAGGCATGCTTCCCTGTGAGAGCTGAGGACAGGGCAGAACCCTCCCGCATCCTGCCTGACTGTAGACGTACCTGCTAACCTCCTTATGTTAGTGGCTGGGATGGGTTGCGGGAAAAGCATGTGTAAGCATTGGGCCTGAACTCCCGTGTATCTGAGTTGAATACAGCGATTTCCAACATCCTTCTTCAATAGGAGTGTAGCTAGGTTCCAACTCCCATGTCCGAGTGGGTAGCAGACATCTGCCTCCCATGCATACACACTTCTGAGAGTTGAGCTTATGGCCTATAACCCAAATCCTGCCTGCCGCTACCTTTCGCTTCCAAAAGGCCTAGGCTCGCTGCTTGACGCAAGTGTTGGGAGAGGTAACTGGAATCTCCCGGCACACAAGACGAGTGCCTCCAAGCTCAATCAAGCGATTTCCTAGTAATTCCTGGGGTAGACTGGTGCTACATACTAAGTTCCATACGTGAGTATGTAGTTGAACGCCTTGTCCAAAAACATCTTACTTCTGAGAGTTGAGCTCACCCTCAGTCCCTCACAGTTCCACACTGCCTGCAGAGTGAGTTTCGCACGTCTTCACCAGAGACGTTTGCCAGAGGCTTCTGAGACGCAAGTTAACAATGCAGACCTGGAGGGTATCTCCAGGTCCAGTAGAGTGGTAACCTGGGAACCTCCTGTCTCAGAATACTGCTACCTTCACCCTGCCATAAGAATGCAGCTAGTTGACAGCTGGCTTCAAGGCCTGCTTCCCTGTGAGAGCTAAGGACAGGGCACAACCCTCCCGCATCCTGCTTGACTGTAGAAGGAGCTGCTAACGTCATCATGTTAGTGGCAGGGAAACGTTGGGAGAAAAGCATGTGGAATCGTTGTGCCTGAACCCACGTGTATCTGAGTTGAATACAGCGATTTCCAAAGTCCTTCTTCATCAGAGTGTAGCTAGGTTCCCACTCGCATGTCCGAGTGGGTAGCAGACATCTGCCTCCCATGTATACACACTTCTGAGAGTTGAGCTTATGGCCTGTAAGCCTACCTCCTGCCTGCAGCTACCTTTCGCTTCCAAAAGGCCTAGGCTCGCTGCTTCACCGAAGTGTTGGGAGAGGTAACTGGAATCTCCCGGCACACAAGACTAGTGCCTCCAAGCTCAATCCAGCGATTTCCCAGTAATTCCTGGGGTAGACTGGTGCTACATACTAACTTCCATATGTGAGAAGGTAGCTGAACGCCTTGTCCAAAATCATCTTACTGCTGAGAGTTGAGCTCACCCTCAGTCCCTCACAGTTCCACACTGCCTGCAGAGTGAGTTTCCCACGTCTTCACCAGAGACTTTTGCCAGAGGCTTCTGAGACGCAAGTTAACAATGCACACCTGGACGTTATCTCCAGGTGCAGTAGAGTGGTAATCTGGGAACCTCCTTACTCAGAATACTGCTACCTTCACACTGTCATAAGAATGCAGCTAGTTGAGAGCTGGCTTCTAGGCATGCTTCCCTGTGAGAGCTGAGGACAGGGCAGAACCCTCCCGCATCCTGCCTGACTGTAGACGTACCTGCTAACCTCCTTATGTTAGTGGCTGGGATGGGTTGCGGGAAAAGCATGTGTAAGCATTGGGCCTGAACTCCCGTGTATCTGAGTTGAATACAGCGATTTCCAACATCCTTCTTCAATAGGAGTGTAGCTAGGTTCCAACTCCCATGTCCGAGTGGGTAGCAGACATCTGCCTCCCATGCATACACACTTCTGAGAGTTGAGCTTATGGCCTGTAACCCTACATCCTGCCTGCCGCTACCTTTCGCTTCCAAAAGACCTAGGCTCGCTGCTTGACGCAAGTGTTGGGAGAGGTAACTGGAATCTCCCGGCACACAAGACGAGTGCCTCCAAGCTCAATCAAGCGATTTCCTAGTAATTCCTGGGGTAGACTGGTGCTACATACTAAGTTCCATACGTGAGTATGTAGTTGAACGCCTTGCCCAAAAACATCTTACTTCTGAGAGTTGAGCTCACCCTCAGTCCCTCACAGTTCCACACTGCCTGCAGAGTGAGTTTCGCACGTCTTCACCAGAGACGTTTGCCAGAGGCTTCTGACACGCAAGTTAACAATGCAGACCTGGAGGGTATCTCCAGGTCCAGTAGAGTGGTAACCTGGGAACCTCCTGTCTCAGAATACTGCTACCTTCACCCTGCCATAAGAATGCAGCTAGTTGACAGCTGGCTTCAAGGCCTGCTTCCCTGTGAGAGCTAAGGACAGGGCACAACCCTCCCGCATCCTGCTTGACTGTAGAAGGAGCTGCTAACGTCCTCATGTTAGTGGCAGGGAAACGTTGTGAGAAAAGCATGTGGAATCGTTGTGCCTGAACCCACGTGTATCTGAGTTGAATACAGCGATTTCCAAAGTCCTTCTTCATCAGAGTGTAGCTAGGTTCCCACTCGCATGTCCGAGTGGGTAGCAGACATCTGCCTCCCATGTATACACACTTCTGAGAGTTGAGCTTATGGCCTGTAAGCCTACCTCCTGCCTGCAGCTACCTTTCGCTTCCAAAAGGCCTAGGCTCGCTGCTTCACCGAAGTGTTGGGAGAGGTAACTGGAATCTCCCGGCACACAAGACTAGTGCCTCCAAGCTCAATCCAGCGATTTCCCAGTAATTCCTGGGGTAGACTGGTGCTACATACTAAGTTCCATATGTGAGAAGGTAGCTGAACGCCTTGTCCAAAATCATCTTACTGCTGAGAGTTGAGCTCACCCTCAGTCCCTCACAGTTCCACACTGCCTGCAGAGTGAGTTTCCCACGTCTTCACCAGAGACTTTTGCCAGAGGCTTCTGAGACGCAAGTTAACAATGCACACCTGGACGGTATCTCCAGGTGCAGTAGAGTGGTAATCTGGGAACCTCCTTACTCAGAATACTGCTACCTTCACACTGTCATAAGAATGCAGCTAGTTGAGAGCTGGCTTCTAGGCAAGCTTCCCTGTGAGAGCTGAGGACAGGGCAGAACCCTCCCGCATCCTGCCTGACTGTAGACGTACCTGCTAACCTCCTTATGTTAGTGGCTGGGATGGGTTGCGGGAAAAGCATGTGTAAGCATTGGGCCTGAACTCCCGTGTATCTGAGTTGAATACAGCGATTTCCAACATCCTTCTTCAATAGGAGTGTAGCTAGGTTCCAACTCCCATGTCCGAGTGGGTAGCAGACATCTGCCTCCCATGCATACACACTTCTGAGAGTTGAGCTTATGGCCTGTAACCCTACATCCTGCCTGCCGCTACCTTTCGCTTCCAAAAGGCCTAGGCTCGCTGCTTGACGCAAGTGTTGGGAGAGGTAACTGGAATCTCCCGGCACACAAGACGAGTGCCTCCAAGCTCAATCAAGCGATTTCCTAGTAATTCCTGGGGTAGACTGGTGCTACATACTAAGTTCCATACGTGAGTAGGTAGTTGAACGCCTTGTCCAAAAACATCTTACTTCTCAGAGTTGAGCTCACCCTCAGTCCCTCACAGTTCCACACTGCCTGCAGAGTGAGTTTCGCACGTCTTCACCAGAGAGGTTTGCCAGAGGCTTCTGACACGCAAGTTAACAATGCAGACCTGGAGGGTATCTCCAGGTCCAGTAGAGTGGTAACCTGGGAACCTCCTGTCTCAGAATACTGCTACCTTCACCCTACCATAAGAATGCAGCTAGTTGACAGCTGGCTTCAAGGCCTGCTTCCCTGTGAGAGCTAAGGACAGGGCACAACCCTCCCGCATCCTGCTTGACTGTAGAAGGAGCTGCTAACGTCCTCATGTTAGTGGCAGGGAAACGTTGTGAGAAAAGCATGTGGAATCGTTGTGCCTGAACCCACGTGTATCTGAGTTGAATACAGCGATTTCCAAAGTCCTTCTTCATCAGAGTGTAGCTAGGTTCCCACTCGCATGTCCGAGTGGGTAGCAGACATCTGCCTCCCATGTATACACACTTCTGAGAGTTGAGCTTATGGCCTGTAAGCCTACCTCCTGCCTGCAGCTACCTTTCGCTTCCAAAAGGCCTAGGCTCGCTGCTTCACCGAAGTGTTGGGAGAGGTAACTGGAATCTCCCGGCACACAAGACTAGTGCCACCAAGCTCAATCCAGCGATTTCCCAGTAATTCCTGGGGTAGACTGGTGCTACATACTAAGTTCCATATGTGAGAAGGTAGCTGAACGCCTTGTCCAAAATCATCTTACTGCTGAGAGTTGAGCTCACCCTCAGTCCCTCACAGTTCCACACTGCCTGCAGAGTGAGTTTCCCACGTCTTCACCAGAGACTTTTGCCAGAGGCTTCTGAGACGCAAGTTAAAAATGCACACCTGGACGTTATCTCCAGGTGCAGTAGAGTGGTAATCTGGGAACGTCCTTACTCAGAATACTGCTACCTTCACACTGTCATAAGAATGCAGCTAGTTGAGAGCTGGCTTCTAGGCATGCTTCCCTGTGAGAGCTGAGGACAGGGCAGAACCCTCCCGCATCCTGCCTGACTGTAGACGTACCTGCTAACCGCCTTATGTTAGTGGCTGGGATGGGTTGCGGGAAAAGCATGTGTAAGCATTGGGCCTGAACTCCCGTGTATCTGAGTTGAATACAGCGATTTCCAACATCCTTCATCAATAGGAGTGTAGCTAGGTTCCAACTCCCATGTCCGAGTGGGTAGCAGACATCTGCCTCCCATGCATACACACTTCTGAGAGTTGAGCTTATGGCCTGTAACCCTACATCCTGCCTGCCGCTACCTTTCGCTTCCAAAAGGCCTAGGCTCGCTGCTTGACGCAAGTGTTGGGAGAGGTAACTGGAATCTCCCGGCACACAAGACGAGTGCCTCCAAGCTCAATCAAGCGATTTCCTAGTAATTCCTGGGGTAGACTGGTGCTACATACTAAGTTCCATACGTGAGTATGTAGTTGAACGCCTTGTCCAAAAACATCTTACTTCTCAGAGTTGAGCTCACCCTCAGTCCCTCACAGTTCCACACTGCCTTCAGAGTGAGTTTCGCACGTCTTCACCAGAGACGTTTGCCAGAGGCTTCTGAGACGCAAGTTAACAATGCAGACCTGGAGGGTATCTCCAGGTCCAGCAGAGTGGTAACCTGGGAACCTCCTGTCTCAGAATCCTGCTACCTTCACCCTGCCATAAGAATGCAGCTAGTTGACAGCTGGCTTCAAGGCCTGCTTCCCTGTGAGAGCTAAGGACAGGGCACAACCCTCCCGCATCCTGCTTGACTGTAGAAGGAGCTGCTAACGTCCTCATGTTAGTGGCAGGGAAACGTTGTGAGAAAAGCATGTGGAATCGTTGTGCCTGAACCCACGTGTATCTGAGTTGAATACAGCGATTTCCAAAGTCCTTCTTCATCAGAGTGTAGCTAGGTTCCCACTCGCATGTCCGAGTGGGTAGCAGACATCTGCCTCCCATGTATACACACTTCTGAGAGTTGAGCTTATGGCCTGTAAGCCTACCTCCTGCCTGCAGCTACCTTTCGCTTCCAAAAGGCCTAGGCTCGCTGCTTCACCGAAGTGTTGGGAGAGGTAACTGGAATCTCCCGGCACACAAGACTAGTGCCACCAAGCTCAATCCAGCGATTTCCCAGTAATTCCTGGGGTAGACTGGTGCTACATACTAAGTTCCATATGTGAGAAGGTAGCTGAACGCCTTGTCCAAAATCATCTTACTGCTGAGAGTTGAGCTCACCCTCAGTCCCTCACAGTTCCACACTGCCTGCAGAGTGAGTTTCCCACGTCTTCACCAGAGACTTTTGCCAGAGGCTTCTGAGACGCAAGTTAACAATGCACACCTGGACGGTATCTCCAGGTGCAGTAGAGTGGTAATCTGGGAACCTCCTTACTCAGAATACTGCTACCTTCACACTGTCATAAGAATGCAGCTAGTTCAGAGCTGGCTTCTAGGCAAGCTTCCCTGTGAGAGCTGAGGACAGGGCAGAACCCTCCCGCATCCTGCCTGACTGTAGACGTACCTGCTAACCTCCTTATGTTAGTGGCTGGG
Source organism: Canis aureus (assembly GCF_053574225.1). Lineage (NCBI taxonomy): Eukaryota > Metazoa > Chordata > Mammalia > Carnivora > Canidae > Canis > Canis aureus. Next base: position 241,749 of record NW_027554421.1, on the reverse strand, counting down.
ATGGGTTGCGGGAAAAGCATGTGTAAGCATTGGGCCTGAACTCCCGTGTATCTGAGTTTAATACAGCGATTTCCAACATCCTTCTTCAATAGGAGTGTAGCTAGGTTCCAACTCCCATGTCCGAGTGGGTAGCAGACATCTGCCTCCCATGCATACACACTTCTGAGAGTTGAGCTTATGGCCTGTAACCCTACATCCTGCCTGCCGCTACCTTTCGCTTCCAAAAGGCCTAGGCTCGCTGCTTGACGCAAGTGTTGGGAGAGGTAACTGGAATCTCCCGGCACACAAGACGAGTGCCTCCAAGCTCAATCAAGCGATTTCCTAGTAATTCCTGGGGTAGACTGGTGCTACATACTAAGTTCCATACGTGAGTATGTAGTTGAACGCCTTGCCCAAAAACATCTTACTTCTGAGAGTTGAGCTCACCCTCAGTCCCTCACAGTTCCACACTGCCTGCAGAGTGAGTTTCGCACGTCTTCACCAGAGACGTTTGCCAGAGGCTTCTGAGACGCAAGTTAACAATACAGACCTTGAGGGTATCTCCAGGTCCAGTAGAGTGGTAACCTGGGAACCTCCTCTCTCAGAATACTGCTACCTTCACCCTGCCATAAGAATGCAGCTAGTTGACAGCTGGCTTCAAGGCCTGCTTCCCTGTGAGAGCTAAAGACAGGGCACAACCCTCCCGCATCCTGCTTGACTGTAGAAGGAGCTGCTAACGTCCTCATGTTAGTGGCAGGGAAACGTTGTGAGAAAAGCATGTGGAATCGTTGTGCCTGAACTCACGTGTATCTGAGTTGAATACAGCGATTTCCAAAGTCCTTCTTCATCAGAGTGTAGCTAGGTTCCCACTCGCATGTCCGAGTGGGTAGCAGACATCTGCCTCCCATGTATACACACTTCTGAGAGTTGAGCTTATGGCCTGTAAGCCTACCTCCTGCCTGCAGCTACCTTTCGCTTCCAAAAGGCCTAGGCTCGCTGCTTCACCGAAGTGTTGGGAGAGGTAACTGGAATCTCCCGGCACACAAGACTAGTGCCTCCAAGCTCAATCCAGCGATTTCCCAGTAATTCCTGGGGTAGACTGGTGCTACATACTAAGTTCCATATGTGAGAAGGTAGCTGAACGCCTTGTCCAAAATCATCTTACTGCTGAGAGTTGAGCTCACCCTCAGTCCTTCACAGTTCCACACTGCCTGCAGAGTGAGTTTCCCTCGTCTTCACCAGAGACTTTTGCCAGAGGCTTCTGAGACGCAAGTTAACAATGCACACCTGGACGGTATCTCCAGGTGCAGAAGAGTGGTAATCTGGGAACCTCCTTACTCAGAATACTGCTACCTTCACACTGTCATAAGAATGCAGCTAGTTGAGAGCTGGCTTCTAGGCATGCTTCCCTGTGAGAGCTGAGGACAGGGCAGAACCCTCCCGCATCCTGCCTGACTGTAGACGTACCTGCTAACCTCCTTATGTTAGTGGCTGGGATGGGTTGCGGGAAAAGCATGTGTAAGCATTGGGCCTGAACTCCCGTGTATCTGAGTTGAATAGAGCGATTTCCAACATCCTTCTTCAATAGGAGTGTAGCTAGGTTCCAACTCCCATGTCCGAGTGGGTAGCAGACATCTGCCTCCCATGCATACACACTTCTGAGAGTTGAGCTTATGGCCTGTAACCCTACATCCTGCCTGCCGCTACCTTTCGCTTCCAAAAGGCCTAGGCTCGCTGCTTGACGCAAGTGTTGGGAGAGGTAACTGGAATCTCGCGGCACACAAGACGAGTGCCTCCAAGCTCAATCAAGCGATTTCCTAGTAATTCCTGGGGTAGACTGGTGCTACATACTAAGTTCCATACGTGAGTATGTAGTTGAACGCCTTGTCCAAAAACATCTTACTTCTCAGAGTTGAGCTCACCCTCAGTCCCTCACAGTTCCACACTGCCTTCAGAGTGAGTTTCGCACGTCTTCACCAGAGACGTTTGCCAGAGGCTTCTGAGACGCAAGTTAACAATGCAGACCTGGAGGGTATCTCCAGGTCCAGTAGAGTGGTAACCTGGGAACCTCCTGTCTCAGAATCCTGCTACCTTCACCCTGCCATAAGAATGCAGCTAGTTGACAGCTGGCTTCAAGGCCTGCTTCCCTGTGAGAGCTAAGGACAGGGCACAACCCTCCCGCATCCTGCTTGACTGTAGAAAGAGCTGCTAACGTCCTCATGTTAGTGGCAGGGAAACGTTGTGAGAAAAGCATGTGGAATCGTTGTGACTGTACCCACGTGTATCTGAGTTGAATACAGCGATTTCCAAAGTCCTTCTTCATCAGAGTGTAGCTAGGTTCCCACTCGCATGTCCGAGTGGGTAGCAGACATCTGCCTCCCATGTATACACACTTCTGAGAGTTGAGCTTATGGCCTGTAAGCCTACCTCCTGCCTGCAGCTACCTTTCGCTTCCAAAAGGCCTAGGCTCGCTGCTTCACCGAAGTGTTGGGAGAGGTAACTGGAATCTCCCGGCACACAAGACTAGTGCCACCAAGCTCAATCCAGCGATTTCCCAGTAATTCCTGGGGTAGACTGGTGCTACATACTAAGTTCCATATGTGAGAAGGTAGCTGAACGCCTTGTCCAAAATCATCTTACTGCTGAGAGTTGAGCTCACCCTCAGTCCCTCACAGTTCCACACTGCCTGCAGAGTGAGTTTCCCTCGTCTTCACCAGAGACTTTTGCCAGAGGCTTCTGAGACGCAAGTTAACAATGCACACCTGGACGGTATCTCCAGGTGCAGAAGAGTGGTAATCTGGGAACCTCCTTACTCAGAATACTGCTACCTTCACACTGTCATAAGAATGCAGCTAGTTGAGAGCTGGCTTCTAGGCATGCTTCCCTGTGAGAGCTGAGGACAGGGCAGAACCCTCCCGCATCCTGCCTGACTGTAGACGTACCTGCTAACCTCCTTATGTTAGTGGCTGGGATGGGTTGCGGGAAAAGCATGTGTAAGCATTGGGCCTGAACTCCCGTGTATCTGAGTTGAATACAGCGATTTCCAACATCCTTCTTCAATAGGAGTGTAGCTAGGTTCCAACTCCCATGTCCGAGTGGGTAGCAGACATCTGCCTCCCATGCATACACACTTCTGAGAGTTGAGCTTATGGCCTATAACCCTACATCCTGCCTGCCGTTACCTTTCGCTTCCAAAAGGCCTAGGCTCGCTGCTTGACGCAAGTGTTGGGAGAGGTAACTGGAATCTCCCGGCACACAAGACGAGTGCCTCCAAGCTCAATCAAGCGATTTCCTAGTAATTCCTGGGGTAGACTGGTGCTACATACTAAGTTCCATACGTGAGTATGTAGTTGAACGCCTTGTCCAAAAACATCTTACTTCTGAGAGTTGAGCTCACCCTCAGTCCCTCACAGTTCCACACTGCCTTCAGAGTGAGTTTCGCACGTCTTCACCAGAGACGTTTGCCAGAGGCTTCTGAGACGCAAGTTAACAATGCAGACCTGGAGGGTATCTCCAGGTCCAGTAGAGTAGTAACCTGGGAACCTCCTGTCTCAGAATCCTGCTACCTTCACCCTGCCATAAGAATGCAGCTAGTTGACAGCTGGCTTCAAGGCCTGCTTCCCTGTGAGAGCTAAGGACAGGGCACAACCCTCCCGCATCCTGCTTGACTGTAGAAAGAGCTGCTAACGTCCTCATGCTAGTGGCAGGGAAACGTTGTGAGAAAAGCATGTGGAATCGTTGTGCCTGAACCCACGTGTATCTGAGTTGAATACAGCGATTTCCAAAGTCCTTCTTCATCAGAGTGTAGCTAGGTTCCCACTCGCATGTCCGAGTGGGTAGCAGACATCTGCCTCCCATGTATACACACTTCTGAGAGTTGAGCTTATGGCCTGTAAGCCTACCTCCTGCCTGCAGCTACCTTTCGCTTCCAAAAGGCCTAGGCTCGCTGCTTCACCGAAGTGTTGGGAGAGGTAACTGGAATCTCCCGGCACACAAGACTAGTGCCACCAAGCTCAATCCAGCGATTTCCCAGTAATTCCTGGGGTAGACTGGTGCTACATACTAAGTTCCATATGTGAGAAGGTAGCTGAACGCCTTGTCCAAAATCATCTTACTGCTGAGAGTTGAGCTCACCCTCAGTCCCTCACAGTTCCACACTGCCTGCAGAGTGAGTTTCCCACGTCTTCACCAGAGACTTTTGCCAGAGGCTTCTGAGACGCAAGTTAACAATGCACACCTGGACGGTATCTCCAGGTGCAGTAGAGTGGTAATCTGGGAACCTCCTTACTCAGAATACTGCTACCTTCACACTGTCATAAGAATGCAGCTTGTTGAGAGCTGGCTTCTAGGCATGCTTCCCTGTGAGAGCTGAGGACAGGGCAGAACCCTCCCGCATCCTGCCTGACTGTAGACGTACCTGCTAACCTCCTTATTTTAGTGGCTGGGATGGGTTGCGGGAAAAGCATGTGTAAGCATTGGGCCTGAACTCCCGTGTATCTGAGTTGAATACAGCGATTTCCAACATCCTTCTTCAATAGGAGTGTAGCTAGGTTCCAACTCCCATGTCCGAGTGGGTAGCAGACATCTGCCTCCCATGCATACACACTTCTGAGAGTTGAGCTTATGGCCTATAACCCTACATCCTGCCTGCCGCTACCTTTCGCTTCCAAAAGGCCTAGGCTCGCTGCTTGACGCAAGTGTTGGGAGAGGTAACTGGAATCTCCCGGCACACAAGACGAGTGCCTCCAAGCTCAATCAAGCGATTTCCTAGTAATTCCTGGGGTAGACTGGTGCTACATACTAAGTTCCATACGTGAGTATGTAGTTGAACGCCTTGTCCAAAAACATCTTACTTCTCAGAGTTGAGCTCACCCTCAGTCCCTCACAGTTCCACACTGCCTTCAGAGTGAGTTTCGCACGTCTTCACCAGAGACGTTTGCCAGAGGCTTCTGAGACGCAAGTTAACAATGCAGACCTGGAGGGTATCTCCAGGTCCAGTAGAGTGGTAACCTGGGAACCTCCTGTCTCAGAATCCTGCTACCTTCACCCTGCCATAAGAATGCAGCTAGTTGACAGCTGGCTTCAAGGCCTGCTTCCCTGTGAGAGCTAAGGACAGGGCACAACCCTCCCGCATCCTGCTTGACTGTAGAAGGAGCTGCTAACGTCCTCATGTTAGTGGCAGGGAAACGTTGTGAGAAAAGCATGTGGAATCGTTGTGCCTGAACCCACGTGTATCTGAGTTGAATACAGCGATTTCCAAAGTCCTTCTTCATCAGAGTGTAGCTAGGTTCCCACTCGCATGTCCGAGTGGGTAGCAGACATCTGCCTCCCATGTATACACACTTCTGAGAGTTGAGCTTATGGCCTGTAAGCCTACCTCCTGCCTGCAGCTACCTTTCGCTTCCAAAAGGCCTAGGCTCGCTGCTTCACCGAAGTGTTGGGAGAGGTAACTGGAATCTCCCGGCACACAAGACTAGTGCCTCCAAGCTCAATCCAGCGATTTCCCAGTAATTCCTGGGGTAGACTGGTGCTACATACTAAGTTCCATATGTGAGAAGGTAGCTGAACGCCTTGTCCAAAATCATCTTACTGCTGAGAGTTGAGCTCACCCTCAGTCCTTCACAGTTCCACACTGCCTGCAGAGTGAGTTTCCCTCGTCTTCACCAGAGACTTTTGCCAGAGGCTTCTGAGACGCAAGTTAACAATGCACACCTGGACGGTATCTCCAGGTGCAGAAGAGTGGTAATCTGGGAACCTCCTTACTCAGAATACTGCTACCTTCACACTGTCATAAGAATGCAGCTAGTTGAGAGCTGGCTTCTAGGCATGCTTCCCTGTGAGAGCTGAGGACAGGGCAGAACCCTCCCGCATCCTGCCTGACTGTAGACGTACCTGCTAACCTCCTTATGTTAGTGGCTGGGATGGGTTGCGGGAAAAGCATGTGTAAGCATTGGGCCTGAACTCCCGTGTATCTGAGTTGAATAGAGCGATTTCCAACATCCTTCTTCAATAGGAGTGTAGCTAGGTTCCAACTCCCATGTCCGAGTGGGTAGCAGACATCTGCCTCCCATGCATACACACTTCTGAGAGTTGAGCTTATGGCCTGTAACCCTACATCCTGCCTGCCGCTACCTTTCGCTTCCAAAAGGCCTAGGCTCGCTGCTTGACGCAAGTGTTGGGAGAGGTAACTGGAATCTCGCGGCACACAAGACGAGTGCCTCCAAGCTCAATCAAGCGATTTCCTAGTAATTCCTGGGGTAGACTGGTGCTACATACTAAGTTCCATACGTGAGTATGTAGTTGAACGCCTTGTCCAAAAACATCTTACTTCTCAGAGTTGAGCTCACCCTCAGTCCCTCACAGTTCCACACTGCCTTCAGAGTGAGTTTCGCACGTCTTCACCAGAGACGTTTGCCAGAGGCTTCTGAGACGCAAGTTAACAATGCAGACCTGGAGGGTATCTCCAGGTCCAGTAGAGTGGTAACCTGGGAACCTCCTGTCTCAGAATCCTGCTACCTTCACCCTGCCATAAGAATGCAGCTAGTTGACAGCTGGCTTCAAGGCCTGCTTCCCTGTGAGAGCTAAGGACAGGGCACAACCCTCCCGCATCCTGCTTGACTGTAGAAAGAGCTGCTAACGTCCTCATGTTAGTGGCAGGGAAACGTTGTGAGAAAAGCATGTGGAATCGTTGTGACTGTACCCACGTGTATCTGAGTTGAATACAGCGATTTCCAAAGTCCTTCTTCATCAGAGTGTAGCTAGGTTCCCACTCGCATGTCCGAGTGGGTAGCAGACATCTGCCTCCCATGTATACACACTTCTGAGAGTTGAGCTTATGGCCTGTAAGCCTACCTCCTGCCTGCAGCTACCTTTCGCTTCCAAAAGGCCTAGGCTCGCTGCTTCACCGAAGTGTTGGGAGAGGTAACTGGAATCTCCCGGCACACAAGACTAGTGCCACCAAGCTCAATCCAGCGATTTCCCAGTAATTCCTGGGGTAGACTGGTGCTACATACTAAGTTCCATATGTGAGAAGGTAGCTGAACGCCTTGTCCAAAATCATCTTACTGCTGAGAGTTGAGCTCACCCTCAGTCCCTCACAGTTCCACACTGCCTGCAGAGTGAGTTTCCCTCGTCTTCACCAGAGACTTTTGCCAGAGGCTTCTGAGACGCAAGTTAACAATGCACACCTGGACGGTATCTCCAGGTGCAGAAGAGTGGTAATCTGGGAACCTCCTTACTCAGAATACTGCTACCTTCACACTGTCATAAGAATGCAGCTAGTTGAGAGCTGGCTTCTAGGCATGCTTCCCTGTGAGAGCTGAGGACAGGGCAGAACCCTCCCGCATCCTGCCTGACTGTAGACGTACCTGCTAACCTCCTTATGTTAGTGGCTGGGATGGGTTGCGGGAAAAGCATGTGTAAGCATTGGGCCTGAACTCCCGTGTATCTGAGTTGAATACAGCGATTTCCAACATCCTTCTTCAATAGGAGTGTAGCTAGGTTCCAACTCCCATGTCCGAGTGGGTAGCAGACATCTGCCTCCCATGCATACACACTTCTGAGAGTTGAGCTTATGGCCTATAACCCTACATCCTGCCTGCCGTTACCTTTCGCTTCCAAAAGGCCTAGGCTCGCTGCTTGACGCAAGTGTTGGGAGAGGTAACTGGAATCTCCCGGCACACAAGACGAGTGCCTCCAAGCTCAATCAAGCGATTTCCTAGTAATTCCTGGGGTAGACTGGTGCTACATACTAAGTTCCATACGTGAGTATGTAGTTGAACGCCTTGTCCAAAAACATCTTACTTCTGAGAGTTGAGCTCACCCTCAGTCCCTCACAGTTCCACACTGCCTTCAGAGTGAGTTTCGCACGTCTTCACCAGAGACGTTTGCCAGAGGCTTCTGAGACGCAAGTTAACAATGCAGACCTGGAGGGTATCTCCAGGTCCAGTAGAGTAGTAACCTGGGAACCTCCTGTCTCAGAATCCTGCTACCTTCACCCTGCCATAAGAATGCAGCTAGTTGACAGCTGGCTTCAAGGCCTGCTTCCCTGTGAGAGCTAAGGACAGGGCACAACCCTCCCGCATCCTGCTTGACTGTAGAAAGAGCTGCTAACGTCCTCATGCTAGTGGCAGGGAAACGTTGTGAGAAAAGCATGTGGAATCGTTGTGCCTGAACCCACGTGTATCTGAGTTGAATACAGCGATTTCCAAAGTCCTTCTTCATCAGAGTGTAGCTAGGTTCCCACTCGCATGTCCGAGTGGGTAGCAGACATCTGCCTCCCATGTATACACACTTCTGAGAGTTGAGCTTATGGCCTGTAAGCCTACCTCCTGCCTGCAGCTACCTTTCGCTTCCAAAAGGCCTAGGCTCGCTGCTTCACCGAAGTGTTGGGAGAGGTAACTGGAATCTCCCGGCACACAAGACTAGTGCCACCAAGCTCAATCCAGCGATTTCCCAGTAATTCCTGGGGTAGACTGGTGCTACATACTAAGTTCCATATGTGAGAAGGTAGCTGAACGCCTTGTCCAAAATCATCTTACTGCTGAGAGTTGAGCTCACCCTCAGTCCCTCACAGTTCCACACTGCCTGCAGAGTGAGTTTCCCACGTCTTCACCAGAGACTTTTGCCAGAGGCTTCTGAGACGCAAGTTAACAATGCACACCTGGACGGTATCTCCAGGTGCAGTAGAGTGGTAATCTGGGAACCTCCTTACTCAGAATACTGCTACCTTCACACTGTCATAAGAATGCAGCTTGTTGAGAGCTGGCTTCTAGGCATGCTTCCCTGTGAGAGCTGAGGACAGGGCAGAACCCTCCCGCATCCTGCCTGACTGTAGACGTACCTGCTAACCTCCTTATTTTAGTGGCTGGGATGGGTTGCGGGAAAAGCATGTGTAAGCATTGGGCCTGAACTCCCGTGTATCTGAGTTGAATACAGCGATTTCCAACATCCTTCTTCAATAGGAGTGTAGCTAGGTTCCAACTCCCATGTCCGAGTGGGTAGCAGACATCTGCCTCCCATGCATACACACTTCTGAGAGTTGAGCTTATGGCCTATAACCCTACATCCTGCCTGCCGCTACCTTTCGCTTCCAAAAGGCCTAGGCTCGCTGCTTGACGCAAGTGTTGGGAGAGGTAACTGGAATCTCCCGGCACACAAGACGAGTGCCTCCAAGCTCAATCAAGCGATTTCCTAGTAATTCCTGGGGTAGACTGGTGCTACATACTAAGTTCCATACGTGAGTATGTAGTTGAACGCCTTGTCCAAAAACATCTTACTTCTCAGAGTTGAGCTCACCCTCAGTCCCTCACAGTTCCACACTGCCTTCAGAGTGAGTTTCGCACGTCTTCACCAGAGACGTTTGCCAGAGGCTTCTGAGACGCAAGTTAACAATGCAGACCTGGAGGGTATCTCCAGGTCCAGTAGAGTGGTAACCTGGGAACCTCCTGTCTCAGAATCCTGCTACCTTCACCCTGCCATAAGAATGCAGCTAGTTGACAGCTGGCTTCAAGGCCTGCTTCCCTGTGAGAGCTAAGGACAGGGCACAACCCTCCCGCATCCTGCTTGACTGTAGAAGGAGCTGCTAACGTCCTCATGTTAGTGGCAGGGAAACGTTGTGAGAAAAGCATGTGGAATCGTTGTGCCTGAACCCACGTGTATCTGAGTTGAATACAGCGATTTCCAAAGTCCTTCTTCATCAGAGTGTAGCTAGGTTCCCACTCGCATGTCCGAGTGGGTAGCAGACATCTGCCTCCCATGTATACACACTTCTGAGAGTTGAGCTTATGGCCTGTAAGCCTACCTCCTGCCTGCAGCTACCTTTCGCTTCCAAAAGGCCTAGGCTCGCTGCTTCACCGAAGTGTTGGGAGAGGTAACTGGAATCTCCCGGCACACAAGACTAGTGCCACCAAGCTCAATCCAGCGATTTCCCAGTAATTCCTGGGGTAGACTGGTGCTACATACTAAGTTCCATATGTGAGAAGGTAGCTGAACGCCTTGTCCAAAATCATCTTACTGCTGAGAGTTGAGCTCACCCTCAGTCCCTCACAGTTCCACACTGCCTGCAGAGTGAGTTTCCCACGTCTTCACCAGAGACTTTTGCCAGAGGCTTCTGAGACGCAAGTTAACAATGCACACCTGGACGGTATCTCCAGGTGCAGTAGAGTGGTAATCTGGGAACGTCCTTACTCAGAATACTGCTACCTTCACACTGTCATAAGAATGCAGCTAGTTGAGAGCTGGCTTCTAGGCAAGCTTCCCTGTGAGAGCTGAGGACAGGGCAGAACCCTCCCGCATCCTGCCTGACTGTAGACGTACCTGCTAACCTCCTTATGTTAGTGGCTGGGATGGGTTGCGGGAAAAGCATGTGTAAGCATTGGGCCTGAACTCCCGTGTATCTGAGTTGAATACAGCGATTTCCAACACCCTTCTTCAATAGGAGTGTAGCTAGGTTCCAACTCCCATGTCCGAGTGGGTAGCAGACATCTGCCTCCCATGCATACAGACTTCTGAGAGTTGAGCTTATGGCCTGTAACCCTACATCCTGCCTGCCGCTACCTTTCGCTTCCAAAAGGCCTAGGCTCGCTGCTTGACGCAAGTGTTGGGAGAGGTAACTGGAATCTCCCGGCACACAAGACGAGTGCCTCCAAGCTCAATCAAGCGATTTCCTAGTAATTCCTGGGGTAGACTGGTGCTACATACTAAGTTCCATACGTGAGTATGTAGTTGAACGCCTTGTCCAAAAACATCTTACTTCTCAGAGTTGAGCTCACCCTCAGTCCCTCAGAGTTCCACACTTCCTGCAGAGTGAGTTTCGCACGTCTTCACCAGAGACGTTTGCCAGAGGCTTCTGACACGCAAGTTAACAATGCAGTCCTGGAGGGTATCTCCAGGTCCAGTAGAGTGGTAACCTGGGAACCTCCTGTCTCAGAATACTGCTACCTTCACCCTGCCATAAGAATGCAGCTAGTTGACAACTGGCTTCAAGGCCTGCTTCCCTGTGAGAGCTAAGGACAGGGCACAACCCTCCCGCATCCTGCTTGACTGTAGAAGGAGCTGCTAACGTCCTCATGTTAGTGGCAGGGAAACGTTGTGAGAAAAGCATGTGGAATCGTTGTGCCTGAACCCACGTGTATCTGAGTTGAATACAGCGATTTCCAAAGTCCTTCTTCATCAGAGTGTAGCTAGGTTCCCACTCGCATGTCTGAGTGGGTAGCAGACATCTGCCTCCCATGTATACACACTTCTGAGAGTTGAGCTTATGGCCTGTAAGCCTACCTCCTGCCTGCAGCTACCTTTCGCTTCCAAAAGGCCTAGGCTCGCTGCTTCACCGAAGTGTTGGGAGAGGTAACTGGAATCTCCCGGCACACAAGACTAGTGCCACCAAGCTCAATCCAGCGATTTCCCAGTAATTCCTGGGGTAGACTGGTGCTACATACTAAGTTCCATATGTGAGAAGGTAGCTGAACGCCTTGTCCAAAATCATCTTACTGCTGAGAGTTGAGCTCACCCTCAGTCCCTCACAGTTCCACACTGCCTGCAGAGTGAGTTTCCCTCGTCTTCACCAGAGACTTTTGCCAGAGGCTTCTGAGACGCAAGTTAACAATGCACACCTGGACGGTATCTCCAGGTGCAGTAGAGTGGTAATCTGGGAACCTCCTTACTCAGAATACTGCTACCTTCACACTGTCATAAGAATGCAGCTAGTTGAGAGCTGGCTTCTAGGCATGCTTCCCTGTGAGAGCTGAGGACAGGGCAGAACCCTCCCGCATCCTGCCTGACTGTAGACGTACCTGCTAACCTCCTTATGTTAGTGGCTGTGATGGGTTGCGGGAAAAGCATGTGTAAGCATTGGGCCTGAACTCCCGTGTATCTGAGTTGAATACAGCGATTTCCAACATTCTTCTTCAATAGGAGTGTAGCTAGGTTCCAACTCCCTTGTCCGAGTGGGTAGCAGACATCTGCCTCCCATGCATACACACTTCTGAGAGTTGAGCTTATGGCCTGTAACCCTACATCCTGCCTGCCGCTACCTTTCGCTTCCAAAAGGCCTAGGCTCGCTGCTTGACGCAAGTGTTGGGAGAGGTAACTGGAATCTCCCGGCACACAAGACGAGTGCCTCCAAGCTCAATCAAGCGATTTCCTAGTAATTCCTGGGGTAGACTGGTGCTACATACTAAGTTCCATACGTGAGTAGGTATTTGAACGCCTTGCCCAAAAACATCTTACTTCTGAGAGTTGAGCTCACCCTCAGTCCCTCACAGTTCCACACTGCCTGCAGAGTGAGTTTCGCACGTCTTCACCAGAGACGTTTGCCAGAGGCTTCTGACACGCAAGTTAACAATGCAGACCTGGAGGGTATCTCCAGGTCCAGTAGAGTGGTAACCTGGGAACCTCCTGTCTCAGAATCCTGCTACCTTCACCCTGCCATAAGAATGCAGCTAGTTGACAGCTGGCTTCAAGGCCTGCTTCCCTGTGAGAGCTAAGGACAGGGCACAACCCTCCCGCATCCTGCTTGACTGTAGAAGGAGCTGCTAACGTCCTCATGTTAGTGGCAGGGAAACGTTGTGAGAAAAGCATGTGGAATCGTTGTGCCTGAACCCACGTGTATCTGAGTTGAATACAGCGATTTCCAAAGTCCTTCTTCATCAGAGTGTTGCTAGGTTCCCACTCGCATGTCCGAGTGGGTAGCAGACATCTGCCTCCCATGTATACACACTTCTGAGAGTTGAGCTTATGGCCTGTAAGCCTACCTCCTGCCTGCAGCTACCTTTCGCTTCCAAAAGGCCTAGGCTCGCTGCTTCACCGAAGTGTTGGGAGAGGTAACTGGAATCTCCCGGCACACAAGACTAGTGCCTCCAAGCTCAATCCAGCGATTTCCCAGTAATTCCTGGGGTAGACTGGTGCTACATACTAAGTTCCATATGTGAGAAGGTAGCTGAACGCCTTGTCCAAAATCATCTTACTGCTGAGAGTTGAGCTCACCCTCAGTCCCTCACAGTTCCACACTGCCTGCAGAGTGAGTTTCCCACGTCTTCACCAGAGACTTTTGCCAGAGGCTTCTGAGACGCAAGTTAACAATGCACACCTGGACGGTATCTCCAGGTGCAGTAGAGTGGTAATCTGGGAACCTCCTTCCTCAGAATACTGCTACCTTCACACTGTCATAAGAATGCAGCTAGTTGAGAGCTGGCTTCTAGGCAAGCTTCCCTGTGAGAGCTGAGGCCAGGGCAGAACCCTCCCGCATCCTGCCTGACTGTAGACGTACCTGCTAACCTCCTTATGTTAGTGGCTGGGATGGGTTGCGGGAAAAGCATGTGTAAGCATTGGGCCTGAACTCCCGTGTATCTGAGTTGAATACAGCGATTTCCAACATCCTTCTTCAATAGGAGTGTAGCTAGGTTCCAACTCCCATGTCCGAGTGGGTAGCAGACATCTGCCTCCCATGCATACACACTTCTGAGAGTTGAGCTTATGGCCTGTAACCCTACATCCTGCCTGCCGCTACCTTTCGCTTCCAAAAGGTCTAGGCTCGCTGCTTGACGCAAGTGTTGGGAGAGGTAACTGGAATCTCCCGGCACACAAGACGAGTGCCTCCAAGCTCAATCAAGCGATTTCCTAGTAATTCCTGGGGTAGACTGGTGCTACATACTAAGTTCCATACGTGAGTAGGTAGTTGAACGCCTTGTCCAAAAACATCTTACTTCTCAGAGTTGAGCTCACCCTCAGTCCCTCAGAGTTCCACACTGCCTGCAGAGTGAGTTTCGCACGTCTTCACCAGAGACGTTTGCCAGAGGCTTCTGAGACGCAAGTTAACAATGCAGTCCTGGAGGGTATCTCCAGGTCCAGTAGACTGGTAACCTGGGAACCTCCTGTCTCAGAATCCTGCTACCTTCACCCTGCCATAAGAATGCAGCTAGTTGACAGCTGGCTTCAAGGCCTGCTTCCCTGTGAGAGCTAAGGACAGGGCACAACCCTCCCGCATCCTGCTTGACTGTAGAAGGAGCTGCTAACGTCCTCATGTTAGTGGCAGGGAAACGTTGTGAGAAAAGCATGTGGAATCGTTGTGCCTGAACCCACGTGTATCTGAGTTGAATACAGCGATTTCCAAAGTCCTTCTTCATCAGAGTGTAGCTAGGTTCCCACTCGCATGTCCGAGTGGGTAGCAGACATCTGCCTCCCATGTATACACACTTCTGAGAGTTGAGCTTATGGCCTGTAACCCTACCTCCTGCCTGCAGCTAGCTTTCGCTTCCAAAACGCCTAGGCTCGCTGCTTCACCGAAGTGTTGGGAGAGGTAACTGGAATCTCCCGGCACACAAGACTAGTGCCACCAAGCTCAATCCAGCGATTTCCCAGTAATTCCTGGGGTAGACTGGTGCTACATACTAAGTTCCATATGTGAGAAGGTAGCTGAACGCCTTGTCCAAAATCATCTTACTGCTGAGAGTTGAGCTCACCCTCAGTCCAACACAGTTCCACACTGCCTGCAGAGTGAGTTTCCCACGTCTTCACCAGAGACTTTTGCCAGAGGCTTCTGAGACGCAAGTTAACAATACACACCTGGACGGTATCTCCAGGTGCAGTAGAGTGGTAATCTGGGAACCTCCTTACTCAGAATACTGCTACCTTCACACTGTCATAAGAATGCAGCTAGTTGAGAGCTGGCTTCTAGGCAAGCTTCCCTGTGAGAGCTGAGGCCAGGGCAGAACCCTCCCGCATCCTGCCTGACTGTAGACGTACCTGCTAACCGCCCTATGTTAGTGGCTGGGATGGGTTGCGGGAAAAGCATGTGTAAGCATTGGGCCTGAACTCCCGAGTTCTGAGTTGAATACAGCGATTTCCAACATCCTTCTTCAATAGGAGTGGAGCTAGGTTCCAACTCCCATGTCCGAGTGGGTAGCAGACATCTGCCTCCCATGCATACACACTTCTGAGAGTTGAGCTTATGGCCTGTAACCCTACATCCTGCCTGCCGCTACCTTTCGCTTCCAAAAGGCCTAGGCTCGCTGCTTGACGCAAGTGTTGGGAGAGGTAACTGGAATCTCCCGGCACACAAGACGAGTGCCTCCAAGCTCAAACAAGCGATTTCCTAGTAATTCCTGGGGTAGACTGGTGCTACATACTAAGTTCCATACGTGAGTATGTAGTTGAACGCCTTGTCCAAAAACATCTTACTTCTCAGAGTTGAGCTCACCCTCAGTCCCTCACAGTTCCACACTGCCTGCAGAGTGAGTTTCGCACGTCTTCACCAGAGACGTTTGCCAGAGGCTTCTGAGACGCAAGTTAACAATGCAGTCCTGGAGGGTATCTCCAGGTCCAGTAGAGTGGTAACCTGGGAACCTCCTGTCTCAGAATCCTGCTACCTTCACCCTGCCATAAGAATGCAGCTAGTTGACAGCTGGGTTCAAGGCCTGCTTCCCTGTGAGAGCTAAGGACAGGGCACAACCCTCCCGCATCCTGCTTGACTGTAGAAGGAGCTGCTAACGTCCTCATGTTAGTGGCAGGGAAACGTTGTGAGAAAAGCATGTGGAATCGTTGTGCCTGAACCCACGTGTATCTGAGTTGAATACAGCGATTTCCAAAGTCCTTCTTCATCAGAGTGTAGCTAGGTTCCCACTCGCATGTCCGAGTGGGTAGCAGACATCTGCCTCCCATGTATACACACTTCTGAGAGTTGAGCGTATGGCCTGTAAGCCTACCTCCTGCCTGCAGCTACCTTTCGCTTCCAAAACGCCTAGGCTCGCTGCTTCACCGAAGTGTTGGGAGAGGTAACTGGAATCTCCCGGCACACAAGACTAGTGCCACCAAGCTCAATCCAGCGATTTCCCAGTAATTCCTGGGGTAGACTGGTGCTACATACTAAGTTCCATATGTGAGAAGGTAGCTGAACGCCTTGTCCAAAATCATCTTACTGCTGAGAGTTGAGCTCACCCTCAGTCCCTCACAGTTCCACACTGCCTGCAGAGTGAGTTTCCCACGTCTTCACCAGAGACTTTTGCCAGAGGCTTCTGAGACGCAAGTTAACAATGCACACCTGGACGGTATCTCCAGGTGCAGTAGAGTGGTAATCTGGGAACCTCCTTCCTCAGAATACTGCTACCTTAACACTGTCATAAGAATGCAGCTAGTTGAGAGCTGGCTTCTAGGCATGCTTCCCTGTGAGAGCTGAGGACAGGGCAGAACCCTCCCGCATCCTGCCTGACTGTAGACGTACCTGCTAACCTCCTTATGTTAGTGGCTGGGATGGGTTGTGGGAAAAGCATGTGTAAGCATTGGGCCTGAACTCCCGTGTATCTGAGTTGAATACAGCGATTTCCAACATCCTTCTTCAATAGGAGTGTAGCTAGGTTCCAACTCCCATGTCCGAGTGGGTAGCAGACATCTGCCTCCCATGCATACACACTTCTGAGAGTTGAGCTTATGGCCTGTAACCCTACATCCTGCCTGCCGCTACCTTTCGCTTCCAAAAGGCCTAGGCTCGCTGCTTGACGCAAGTGTTGGGAGAGGTAACTGGAATCTCCCGGCACACAAGACGAGTGCCTCCAAGCTCAATCAAGCGATTTCCTAGTAATTCCTGGGGTAGACTGGTGCTACATACTAAGTTCCATACGTGAGTATGTAGTTGAACGCCTTGTCCAAAAACATCTTACTTCTGAGAGTTGAGCTCACCCTCAGTCCCTCACAGTTCCACACTGCCTGCAGAGTGAGTTTCGCACGTCTTCACCAGAGACGTTTGCCAGAGGCTTCTGAGACGCAAGTTAACAATGCAGACCTGGAGGGTATCTCCAGGTCCAGTAGAGTGGTAACCTGGGAACCTCCTGTCTCAGAATCCTGCTACCTTCACCCTGCCATAAGAATGCAGCTAGTTGACAGCTGGCTTCAAGGCCTGCTTCCCTGTGAGAGCTAAGGACAGGGCACAACCCTCCCGCATCCTGCTTGACTGTAGAAGGAGCTGCTAACGTCCTCATGTTAGTGGCAGGGAAACGTTGTGAGAAAAGCATGTGGAATCGTTGTGCCTGAACCCACGTGTATCTGAGTTGAATACAGCGATTTCCAAAGTCCTTCTTCATCAGAGTGTAGCTAGGTTCCCACTCGCATGTCCGAGTGGGTAGCAGACATCTGCCTCCCATGTATACACACTTCTGAGAGTTGAGCTTATGGCCTGTAAGCCTACCTCCTGCCTGCAGCTACCTTTCGCTTCCAAAACGCCTAGGCTCGCTGCTTCACCGAAGTGTTGGGAGAGGTAACTGGAATCTCCCGGCACACAAGACTAGTGCCACCAAGCTCAATCCAGCGATTTAACAGTAATTCCTGGGGTAGACTGGTGCTACATACTAAGTTCCATATGTGAGAAGGTAGCTGAACGCCTTGTCCAAAATCATCTTACTGCTGAGAGTTGAGCTCACCCTCAGTCCCTCACAGTTCCACACTGCCTGCAGAGTGAGTTTCCCACGTCTTCACCAGAGACTTTTCCAGAGGCTTCTGAGACGCAAGTTAACAATGCACACCTGGACGGTATCTCCAGGTGCAGTAGAGTGGTAATCTGGGAACCTCCTTACTCAGAATACTGCTACCTTCACACTGTCATAAGAATGCAGCTAGTTGAGAGCTGGCTTCTAGGCAAGCTTCCCTGTGAGAGCTGAGGACAGGGCAGAACCCTCCCGCATCCTGCCTGACTGTAGACGTACCTGCTAACCTCCTTATGTTAGTGGCTGGGATGGGTTGCGGGAAAAGCATGTGTAAGCATTGGGCCTGAACTCCCGTGTATCTGAGTTGAATACAGCGATTTCCAACATCCTTCTTCAATAGGAGTGTAGCTAGGTTCCAACTCCCATGTCCGAGTGGGTAGCAGACATCTGCCTCCCATGCATACACACTTCTGAGAGTTGAGCTTATGGCCTGTAACCCTACATCCTGCCTGCCGCTACCTTTCGCTTCCAAAAGGCCTAGGCTCGCTGCTTGACGCAAGTGTTGGGAGAGGTAACTGGAATCTCCCGGCACACAAGACGAGTGCCTCCAAGCTCAAACAAGCGATTTCCTAGTAATTCCTGGGGTAGACTGGTGCTACATACTAAGTTCCATACGTGAGTATGTAGTTGAACGCCTTGTCCAAAAACATCTTACTTCTCAGAGTTGAGCTCACCCTCAGTCCCTCACAGTTCCACACTGCCTGCAGAGTGAGTTTCGCACGTCTTCACCAGAGACGTTTGCCAGAGGCTTCTGAGACGCAAGTTAACAATGCAGTCCTGGAGGGTATCTCCAGGTCCAGTAGAGTGGTAACCTGGGAACCTCCTGTCTCAGAATCCTGCTACCTTCACCCTGCCATAAGAATGCAGCTAGTTGACAGCTGGCTTCAAGGCCTGCTTCCCTGTGAGAGCTAAGGACAGGGCACAACCCTCCCGCATCCTGCTTGACTGTAGAAGGCGCTGCTAACGTCCTCATGTTAGTGGCAGGGAAACGTTGTGAGAAAAGCATGTGGAATCGTTGCCTGAACCCAAGTGTATCTGAGTTGAATACAGCGATTTCCAAAGTCCTTCTTCATCAGAGTGTAGCTAGGTTCCCACTCGCATGTCCGAGTGGGTAGCAGACATCTGCCTCCCATGTATACACACTTCTGAGAGTTGAGCTTATGGCCTGTAAGCCTACTTTCTGCCTGCAGCTACCTTTCGCTTCCAAAAGGCCTAGGCTCGCTGCTTCACCGAAGTGTTGGGAGAGGTAACTGGAATCTCCCGGCACACAAGACTAGTGCCACCAAGCTCAATCCAGCGATTTCCCAGTAATTCCTGGGGTAGACTGGTGCTACATACTAAGTTCCATATGTGAGAAGGTAGCTGAACGCCTTGTCCAAAATCATCATACTGCTGAGAGTTGAGCTCACCCTCAGTCCCTCACAGTTCCACACTGCCTGCAGAGTGAGTTTCCCACGTCTTCACCAGAGACTTTTGCCAGAGGCTTCTGAGACGCAAGTTAACAATGCACACCTGGACGGTATCTCCAGGTGCAGTAGAGTGGTAATCTGGGAACCTCCTTCCTCAGAATACTGCTACCTTCACACTGTCATAAGAATGCAGCTAGTTGAGAGCTGGCTTCTAGGCAAGCTTCCCTGTGAGAGCTGAGGACAGGGCAGAACCCTCCCGCATCCTGCCTGACTGTAGACGTACCTGCTAACCTCCTTATGTTAGTGGCTGGGATGGGTTGCGGGAAAAGCATGTGTAAGCATTGGGCCTGAACTCCCGCGTATCTGAGTTGAATACAGCGTTTTCCAACATCCTTCTTCAATAGGAGTGTAGCTAGGTTCCAACTGCCATGTCCGAGTTGGTAGCAGACATCTGCCTCCCATGCATACACACTTCTGAGAGTTGAGCTTATATCCTGTAACCCTACATCCTGCCTGCCGCTACCTTTCGCTTCCAAAAGGCCTAGGCTCGCTGCTTGACGCAAGTGTTGGGAGAGGTAACTGGAATCTCCCGGCACACAAGACGAGTGCCTCCAAGCTCAATCAAGCGATTTCCTAGTAATTCCTGGGGTAGACTGGTGCTACGTACTAAGTTCCATACGTGAGTATGTAGTTGAACGCCTTGTCCAAAAACATCTTACTTCTGAGAGTTGAGCTCACCCTCAGTCCCTCACAGTTCCACACTGCCTGCAGAGTGTGTTTCGCACGTCTTCACCAGAGACGTTTGCCAGAGGCTTCTGAGACCCAAGTTAACAATGCAGTCCTGGAGGGTATCTCCAGGTCCAGTAGACTGGTAACCTGGGAACCTCCTGTCTCAGAATCCTGCTACCTTCACCCTGCCATAAGAATGCAGCTAGTTGACAGCTGGCTTCAAGGCCTGCTTCCCTGTGAGAGCTAAGGACAGGGCACAACCCTCCCGCATCCTGCTTGACTGTAGAAGGAGCTGCTAACGTCCTCATGTTAGTGGCAGGGAAACGTTGTGAGAAAAGCATGTGGAATCGTTGTGCCTGAACCCACGTGTATCTGAGTTGAATACAGCGATTTCCAAAGTCCTTCTTCATCAGAGTGTAGCTAGGTTCCCACTCGCATGTCCGAGTGGGTAGCAGACATCTGCCTCCCATGTATACACACTTCTGAGAGTTGAGCTTATGGCCTGTAAGCCTACCTCCTGCCTGCAGCTACCTTTCGCTTCCAAAAGGCCTAGGCTCGCTGCTTCACCGAAGTGTTGGGAGAGGTAACTGGAATCTCCCGGCACACAAGACTAGTGCCACCAAGCTCAATCCAGCGATTTAACAGTAATTCCTGGGGTAGACTGGTGCTACATACTAAGTTCCATATGTGAGAAGGTAGCTGAACGCCTTGTCCAAAATCATCTTACTGCTGAGAGTTGAGCTCACCCTCAGTCCCTCACAGTTCCACACTGCCTGCAGAGTGAGTTTCCCGCGTCTTCACCAGAGACTTTTGCCAGAGGCTTCTGAGACGCAAGTTAACAATGCACACCTGGACGGTATCTCCAGGTGCAGTAGAGTGGTAATCTGGGAACCTCCTTACTCAGAATACTGCTACCTTCACACTGTCATAAGAATGCAGCTAGTTGAGAGCTGGCTTCTAGGCATGCTTCCCTGTGAGAGCTGAGGACAGGGCAGAACCCTCCCGCATCCTGCCTGACTGTAGACGTACCTGCTAACCTCCTTATGTTAGTGGCTGGGATGGGTTGTGGGAAAAGCATGTGTAAGCATTGGGCCTGAACTCCCGTGTATCTGAGTTGAATACAGCGATTTCCAACATCCTTCTTCAATAGGAGTGTAGCTATGTTCCAACTCCCATGTACGAGTGGGTAGCAGTCATCTGCCTCCCATGCATACACACTTCTGAGAGTTGAGCTTATGGCCTGTAACCCTACATCCTGCCTGCCGCTACCTTTCGCTTCCAAAAGGCCTAGGCTCGCTGCTTGACGCAAGTGTTGGGAGAGGTAACTGGAATCTCCCGGCACACAAGACGAGTGCCTCCAAGCTCAATCAAGCGATTTCCTAGTAATTCCTGGGGTAGACTGGTGCTACATACTAAGTTCCATACGTGAGTATGTAGTTGAACGCCTTGTCCAAAAACATCTTACTTCTGAGAGTTGAGCTCACCCTCAGTCCCCCACAGTTCCACACTGCCTGCAGAGTGAGTTTCGCAGGTCTTCACCAGAGACGTTTGCCAGAGGCTTCTGAGACGCAAGTTAACAATGCAGACCTGGAGGGTATCTCCAGGTCCAGTAGAGTGGTAACCTGGGAACCTCCTGTCTCAGAATCCTGCTACCTTCACCCTGCCATAAGAATGCAGCTAGTTGACAGCTGGCTTCAAGGCCTGCTTCCCTGTGAGAGCTAAGGACAGGGCACAACCCTCCCGCATCCTGCTTGACTGTAGAAGGAGCTGCTAACGTCCTCATGTTAGTGGCAGGGAAACGTTGTGAGAAAAGCATGTGGAATCGTTGTGCCTGAACCCACGTGTATCTGAGTTGAATACAGCGATTTCCAAAGTCCTTCTTCATCAGAGTGTAGCTAGGTTCCCACTCGCATGTCCGAGTGGGTAGCAGACATCTGCCTCCCATGTATACACACTTCTGAGAGTTGAGCTTATGGCCTGTAAGCCTACCTCCTGCCTGCAGCTACCTTTCGCTTCCAAAAGGCCTAGGCTCGCTGCTTCACCGAAGTGTTGGGAGAGGTAAGTGGAATCTCCCGGCACACAAGACTAGTGCCACCAAGCTCAATCCAGCGATTTCCCAGTAATTCCTGGGGTAGACTGGTGCTACATACTAAGTTCCATATGTGAGAAGGTAGCTGAACGCCTTGTCCAAAATCATCATACTGCTGAGAGTTGAGCTCACCCTCAGTCCCTCACAGTTCCACACTGCCTGCAGAGTGAGTTTCCCACGTCTTCACCAGAGACTTTTGCCAGAGGCTTCTGAGACGCAAGTTAACAATGCACACCTGGACGGTATCTCCAGGTGCAGTAGAGTGGTAATCTGGGAACCTCCTTCCTCAGAATACTGCTACCTTCACACTGTCATAAGAATGCAGCTAGTTGAGAGCTGGCTTCTAGGCAAGCTTCCCTGTGAGAGCTGAGGACAGGGCAGAACCCTCCCGCATCCTGCCTGACTGTAGACGTACCTGCTAACCTCCTTATGTTAGTGGCTGGGATGGGTTGCGGGAAAAGCATGTGTAAGCATTGGGCCTGAACTCCCGCGTATCTGAGTTGAATACAGCGATTTCCAACATCCTTCTTCAATAGGAGTGTAGCTAGGTTCCAACTCCCATGTCCGAGTGGGTAGCAGACATCTGCCTCCCATGCATACACACTTCTGAGAGTTGAGCTTATGGCCTGTAACCCTACATCCTGCCTGCCGCTACCTTTCGCTTCCAAAAGGCCTAGGCTCGGTGCTTGACGCAAGTGTTGGGAGAGGTAACTGGAATCTCCCGGCACACAAGACGAGTGCCTCCAAGCTCAATCAAGCGATTTCCTAGTAATTCCTGGGGTAGACTGGTGCTACATACTAAGTTCCATACGTGAGTAGGTAGTTGAACGCCTTGGCCAAAAACATCTTACTTCTGAGAGTTGAGCTCACCCTCAGTCCCTCACAGTTCCACACTGCCTGCAGAGTGAGTTTCGCACGTCTTCACCAGAGACGTTTGCCAGAGGCTTCTGAGACGCAAGTTAACAATGCAGACCTGGAGGGTATCTCCAGGTCCAGTAGAGTGGTAACCTGGGAACCTCCTGTCTCAGAATCCTGCTACCTTCACCCTGCCATAAGAATGCAGCTAGTTGACAGCTGGCTTCAAGGCCTGCTTCCCTGTGAGAGCTAAGGACAGGGCACAACCCTCCCGCATCCTGCTTGACTGTAGAAGGAGCTGCTAACGTCCTCATGTTAGTGGCAGGGAAACGTTGTGAGAAAAGCATGTGGAATCGTTGTGTCTGAACCCACGTGTATCTGAGTTGAATACAGCGATTTCCAAAGTCCTTCTTCATCAGAGTGTAGCTAGGTTCCCACTCGCATGTCCGAGTGGGTAGCAGACATCTGCCTCCCATGTATACACACTTCTGAGAGTTGAGCTTATGGCCTGTAAGCCTACCTCCTGCCTGCAGCTACCTTTCGCTTCCAAAAGGCCTAGGCTCGCTGCTTCACCGAAGTGTTGGGAGAGGTAACTGGAATCTCCCGGCACACAAGACTAGTGCCTCCAAGCTCAATCCAGCGATTTCACAGTAATTCCTGGGGTAGACTGGTGCTACATACTAAGTTCCATATGTGAGAAGGTAGCTGAACGCCTTGTCCAAAATCATCTTACTGCTGAGAGTTGAGCTCACCCTCAGTCCCTCACAGTTCCACACTGCCTGCAGAGTGAGTTTCCCACGTATTCACCAGAGACTTTTGCCAGAGGCTTCTGAGACGCAAGTTAAAAATACACACCTGGACGGTATCTCCAGGTGCAGTAGAGTGGTAATCTGGGAACGTCCTTACTCAGAATACTGCTACCTTCACACTGTCATAAGAATGCAGCTAGTTGAGAGCTGGCTTCTAGGCATGCTTCCCTGTGAGAGCTGAGGACAGGGCAGAACCCTCCCGCATCCTGCCTGACTGTAGACGTACCTGCTAACCTCCTTATGTTAGTGGCTGGGATGGGTTGCGGGAAAAGCATGTGTAAGCATTGGGCCTGAACTCCCGTGTATCTGAGTTGAATACAGCGATTTCCAACATCCTTCTTCAATAGGAGTGTAGCTAGGTTCCAACTCCCATGTCCGAGTGGGTAGCAGACATCTGCCTCCTATGCATACACACTTCTGAGAGTTGAGCTTATGGCCTGTAACCCTACATCCTGCCTGCCGCTACCTTTCGCTTCCAAAAGGCCTAGGCTCGCTGCTTGACGCAAGTGTTGGGAGAGGTAACTGGAATCTCCCGGCACACAAGACTAGTGCCTCCAAGCTCAATCAAGCGATTTCCTAGTAATTCCTGGGGTAGACTGGTGCTACATACTAAGTTCCATACGTGAGTATGTAGTTGAACGCCTTGTCCAAAAACATCTTACTTCTGAGAGTTGAGCTCACCCGCAGTCCCTCACAGTTCCACACTGCCTGCAGAGTGAGTTTCGCACGTCTTCACCAGAGACGTTTGCCAGAGGCTTCTGAGACGCAAGTTAACAATGCAGACCTGGAGGGTATCTCCAGGTCCAGTAAAGTGGTAACCTGGGAACCTCCTGTCTCAGAATACTGCTACCTTCACCCTGCCATAAGAATGCAGCTAGTTGACAGCTGGCTTCAAGGCCTGCTTCCCTGTGAGAGCTAAGGACAGGGCACAACCCTCCCGCATCCTGCTTGACTGTAGAAGGAGCTGCTAACGTCCTCATGTTAGTGGCAGGGAAACGTTGTGAGAAAAGCATGTGGAATCGTGGTGCCTGAACCCACGTGTATCTGAGTTGAATACAGCGATTTCCAAAGTCCTTCTTCATCAGAGTGTAGCTAGGTTCCCACTCGCATGTCCGAGTGGGTAGCAGACATCTGCCTCCCATGTATACACTCTTCTGAGAGTTGAGCTTATGGCCTGTAAGCCTACCTCCTGCCTGCAGCTACCTTTCGCTTCCAAAAGGCCTAGGCTCGCTGCTTCACCGAAGTGTTGGGAGAGGTAAGTGGAATCTCCCGGCACACAAGACTAGTGCCACCAAGCTCAATCCAGCGATTTCCCAGTAATTCCTGGGGTAGACTGGTGCTACATACTAAGTTCCATATGTGAGAAGGTAGCTGAACGCCTTGTCCAAAATCATCTAACTGCTGAGAGTTGAGCTCACCCTCAGTCCCTCACAGTTCCACACTGCCTGCAGAGTGAGTTTCCCTCGTCTTCACCAGAGACTTTTGCCAGAGGCTTCTGAGACGCAAGTTAACAATGCACACCTGGACGGTATCTCCAGGTGCAGTAGAGTGGTAATCTGGGAACCTCCTTACTCAGAATACTGCTACCTTCACACTGTCATAAGAATGCAGCTAGTTGAGAGCTGGCTTCTAGGCATGCTTCCCTGTGAGAGCTGAGGACAGGGCAGAACCCTCCCGCATCCTGCCTGACTGTAGACGTACCTGCTAACCTCCTTATGTTAGTGGCTGGGATGGGTTGTGAAAAACCATGTGTAAGCATTGGGCCTGAACACCCGTGTATCTGAGTTGAATACAGCGATTTCCAACATCCTTCTTCAATAGGAGTGTAGCTAGGTTCCAACTCCCATGTACGAGTGGGTAGCAGACATCTGCCTCCTATGCATACACACTTCTGAGAGTTGAGCTTATGGCCTGTAACCCTACATCCTGCCTGCCGCTACCTTTCGCTTCCAAAAGGCCTAGGCTCGCTGCTTGACGCAAGTGTTGGGAGAGGTAACTGGAATCTCCCGGCACACAAGACGAGTGCCTCCAAGCTCAATCAAGCGATTTCCTAGTAATTCCTGGGGTAGACTGGTGCTACATACTAAGTTCCATACGTGAGTAGGTAGTTGAACGCCTTGGCCAAAAACATCTTACTTCTGAGAGTTGAGCTCACCCTCAGTCCCTCACAGTTCCACACTGCCTGCAGAGTGAGTTTCGCACGTCTTCACCAGAGACGTTTGCCAGAGGCTTCTGAGACGCAAGTTAACAATGCAGACCTGGAGGGTATCTCCAGGTCCAGTAGAGTGGTAACCTGGGAACCTCCTGTCTCAGAATCCTGCTACCTTCACCCTGCCATAAGAATGCAGCTAGTTGACAGCTGGCTTCAAGGCCTGCTTCCCTGTGAGAGCTAAGGACAGGGCACAACCCTCCCGCATCCTGCTTGACTGTAGAAGGAGCTGCTAACGTCCTCATGTTAGTGGCAGGGAAACGTTGGGAGAAAAGCATGTGGAATCGTTGTGCCTGAACCCACGTGTATCTGAGTTGAATACAGCGATTTCCAAAGTCCTTCTTCATCAGAGTGTAGCTAGGTTCCCACTCGCATGTCCGAGTGGGTAGCAGACATCTGCCTCCCATGTATACACACTTCTGAGAGTTGAGCTTATGGCCTGTAAGCCTACCTCCTGCCTGCAGCTACCTTTCGCTTCCAAAAGGCCTAGGCTCGCTGCTTCACCGAAGTGTTGGGAGAGGTAACTGGAATCTCCCGGCACACAAGACTAGTGCCACCAAGCTCAATCCAGCGATTTCCCAGTAATTCCTGGGGTAGACTGGTGCTACATACTAAGTTCCATATGTGAGAAGGTAGCTGAACGCCTTGTCCAAAATCATCTTACTGCTGAGAGTTGAGCTCACCCTCAGTCCCTCACAGTTCCACACTGCCTGCAGAGTGAGTTTCCCACGTATTCACCAGAGACTTTTGCCAGAGGCTTCTAAGACGCAAGTTAAAAATACACACCTGGACGATATCTCCAGGTGCAGTAGAGTGGTAATCTGGGAACGTCCTTACTCAGAATACTGCTACCTTCACACTGTCATAAGAATGCAGCTAGTTGAGAGCTGGCTTCTAGGCATGCTTCCCTGTGAGAGCTGAGGACAGGGCAGAACCCTCCCGCATCCTGCCTGACTGTAGACGTACCTGCTAACCTCCTTATGTTAGTGGCTGGGATGGGTTGCGGGAAAAGCATGTGTAAGCATTGGGCCTGAACTCCCGTGTATCTGAGTTGAATACAGCGATTTCCAACATCCTTCTTCAATAGGAGTGTAGCTAGGTTCCAACTCCCATGTCCGAGTGGGTAGCAGACATCTGCCTCCTATGCATACACACTTCTGAGAGTTGAGCTTATGGCCTGTAACCCTACATCCTGCCTGCCGCTACCTTTCGGTTCCAAAAGGCCTAGGCTCGCTGCTTGACGCAAGTGTTGGGAGAGGTAACTGGAATCTCCCGGCACACAAGACTAGTGCCTCCAAGCTCAATCAAGCGATTTCCTAGTAATTCCTGGGGTAGACTGGTGCTACATACTAAGTTCCATACGTGAGTATGTAGTTGAACGCCTTGTCCAAAAACATCTTACTTCTGAGAGTTGAGCTCACCCTCAGTCCCTCACAGTTCCACACTGCCTGCAGAGTGAGTTTCGCACGTCTTCACCAGAGACGTTTGCCAGAGGCTTCTGAGACGCAAGTTAACAATGCAGACCTGGAGGGTATCTCCAGGTCCAGTAAAGTGGTAACCTGGGAACCTCCTGTCTCAGAATACTGCTACCTTCACCCTGCCATAAGAATGCAGCTAGTTGACAGCTGGCTTCAAGGCCTGCTTCCCTGTGAGAGCTAAGGACAGGGCACAACCCTCCCGCATCCTGCTTGACTGTAGAAGGAGCTGCTAACGTCCTCATGTTAGTGGCAGGGAAACGTTGTGAGAAAAGCATGTGGAATCGTGGTGCCTGAACCCACGTGTATCTGAGTTGAATACAGCGATTTCCAAAGTCCTTCTTCATCAGAGTGTAGCTAGGTTCCCACTCGCATGTCCGAGTGGGTAGCAGACATCTGCCTCCCATGTATACACTCTTCTGAGAGTTGAGCTTATGGCCTGTAAGCCTACCTCCTGCCTGCAGCTACCTTTCGCTTCCAAAAGGCCTAGGCTCGCTGCTTCACCGAAGTGTTGGGAGAGGTAACTGGAATCTCCCGGCACACAAGACTAGTGCCACCAAGCTCAATCCAGCGATTTCCCAGTAATTCCTGGGGTAGACTGGTGCTACATACTAAGTTCCATATGTGAGAAGGTAGCTGAACGCCTTGTCCAAAATCATCTAACTGCTGAGAGTTGAGCTCACCCTCAGTCCCTCACAGTTCCACACTGCCTGCAGAGTGAGTTTCCCTCGTCTTCACCAGAGACTTTTGCCAGAGGCTTCTGAGACGCAAGTTAACAATGCACACCTGGACGGTATCTCCAGGTGCAGTAGAGTGGTAATCTGGGAACCTCCTTACTCAGAATACTGCTACCTTCACACTGTCATAAGAATGCAGCTAGTTGAGAGCTGGCTTCTAGGCATGCTTCCCTGTGAGATCTGAGGACAGGGCAGAACCCTCCCG
This sequence comes from Canis aureus, assembly GCF_053574225.1. Taxonomy (NCBI): domain Eukaryota; kingdom Metazoa; phylum Chordata; class Mammalia; order Carnivora; family Canidae; genus Canis; species Canis aureus. The sequence continues at coordinate 213,782 of NW_027554421.1, read as the reverse complement.
CATCCTGCCTGACTGTAGACGTACCTGCTAACCTCCTTATGTTAGTGGCTGGGATGGGTTGTGAAAAAGCATGTGTAAGCATTGGGCCTGAACTCCCGTGTATCTGAGTTGAATACAGCGATTTCCAACATCCTTCTTCAATAGGAGTGTAGCTAGGTTCCAACTCCCATGTACGAGTGGGTAGCAGACATCTGCCTCCTATGCATACACACTTCTGAGAGTTGAGCTTATGGCCTGTAACCCTACATCCTGCCTGCCGCTACCTTTCGCTTCCAAAAGGCCTAGGCTCGCTGCTTGACGCAAGTGTTGGGAGAGGTAACTGGAATCTCCCGGCACACAAGACGAGTGCCTCCAAGCTCAATCAAGCGATTTCCTAGTAATTCCTGGGGTAGACTGGTGCTACATACTAAGTTCCATACGTGAGTAGGTAGTTGAACGCCTTGCCCAAAAACATCTTACTTCTGAGAGTTGAGCTCACCCTCAGTCCCTCACAGTTCCACACTGCCTGCAGAGTGAGTTTCGCACGTCTTCACCAGAGACGTTTGCCAGAGGCTTCTGAGACGCAAGTTAACAATGCAGACCTGGAGGGTATCTCCAGGTCCAGTAGAGTGGTAACCTGGGAACCTCCTGTCTCAGAATCCTGCTACCTTCACCCTGCCATAAGAATGCAGCTAGTTGACAGCTGGCTTCAAGGCCTGCTTCCCTGTGAGAGCTAAGGACAGGGCACAACCCTCCCGCATCCTGCTTGACTGTAGAAGGAGCTGCTAACGTCCTCATGTTAGTGGCAGGGAAACGTTGTGAGAAAAGCATGTGGAATCGTTGTGCCTGAACCCACGTGTATCTGAGTTGAATACAGCGATTTCCAAAGTCCTTCTTCATCAGAGTGTAGCTAGGTTCCCACTCGCATGTCCGAGTGGGTAGCAGACATCTGCCTCCCATGTATACACACTTCTGAGAGTTGAGCTTATGGCCTGTAAGCCTACCTCCTGCCTGCAGCTACCTTTCGCTTCCAAAAGGCCTAGGCTCGCTGCTTCACCGAAGTGTTGGGAGAGGTAACTGGAATCTCCCGGCACACAAGACTAGTGCCACCAAGCTCAATCCAGCGATTTCCCAGTAATTCCTGGGGTAGACTGGTGCTACATACTAAGTTCCATATGTGAGAAGGTAGCTGAACGCCTTGTCCAAAATCATCTTACTGCTGAGAGTTGAGCTCACCCTCAGTCCCTCACAGTTCCACACTGCCTGCAGAGTGAGTTTCCCACGTATTCACCAGAGACTTTTGCCAGAGGCTTCTGAGACGCAAGTTAAAAATACACACCTCAACGGTATCTCCAGGTGCAGTAGAGTGGTAATCTGGGAACGTCCTTACTCAGAATACTGCTACCTTCACACTGTCATAAGAATGCAGCTAGTTGAGAGCTGGCTTCTAGGCATGCTTCCCTGTGAGAGCTGAGGACAGGGCAGAACCCTCCCGCATCCTGCCTGACTGTAGACGTACCTGCTAACCTCCTTATGTTAGTGGCTGGGATGGGTTGCGGGAAAAGCATGTGTAAGCATTGGGCCTGAACTCCCGTGTATCTGAGTTGAATACAGCGATTTCCAACATCCTTCTTCAATAGGAGTGTAGCTAGGTTCCAACTCCCATGTCCGAGTGGGTAGCAGACATCTGCCTCCTATGCATACACACTTCTGAGAGTTGAGCTTATGGCCTGTAACCCTACATCCTGCCTGCCGCTACCTTTCGGTTCCAAAAGGCCTAGGCTCGCTGCTTGACGCAAGTGTTGGGAGAGGTAACTGGAATCTCCCGGCACACAAGACTAGTGCCTCCAAGCTCAATCAAGCGATTTCCTAGTAATTCCTGGGGTAGACTGGTGCTAAATACTAAGTTCCATACGTGAGTATGTAGTTGAACGCCTTGTCCAAAAACATCTTACTTCTGAGAGTTGAGCTCACCCTCAGTCCCTCACAGTTCCACACTGCCTGCAGAGTGAGTTTCGCACGTCTTCACCAGAGACGTTTGCCAGAGGCTTCTGAGACGCAAGTTAACAATGCAGACCTGGAGGGTATCTCCAGGTCCAGTAAAGTGGTAACCTGGGAACCTCCTGTCTCAGAATACTGCTACCTTCACCCTGCCATAAGAATGCAGCTAGTTGACAGCTGGCTTCAAGGCCTGCTTCCCTGTGAGAGCTAAGGACAGGGCACAACCCTCCCGCATCCTGCTTGACTGTAGAAGGAGCTGCTAACGTCCTCATGTTAGTGGCAGGGAAACGTTGTGAGAAAAGCATGTGGAATCGTGGTGCCTGAACCCACGTGTATCTGAGTTGAATACAGCGATTTCCAAAGTCCTTCTTCATCAGAGTGTAGCTAGGTTCCCACTCGCATGTCCGAGTGGGTAGCAGACATCTGCCTCCCATGTATACACTCTTCTGAGAGTTGAGCTTATGGCCTGTAAGCCTACCTCCTGCCTGCAGCTACCTTTCGCTTCCAAAAGGCCTAGGCTCGCTGCTTCACCGAAGTGTTGGGAGAGGTAACTGGAATCTCCCGGCACACAAGACTAGTGCCACCAAGCTCAATCTAGCGATTTCCCAGTAATTCCTGGGGTAGACTGGTGCTACATAATAAGTTCCATATGTGAGAAGGTAGCTGAACGCCTTGTCCAAAATCATCTAACTGCTGAGAGTTGAGCTCACCCTCAGTCCCTCACAGTTCCACACTGCCTGCAGAGTGAGTTTCCCTCGTCTTCACCAGAGACTTTTGCCAGAGGCTTCTGAGACGCAAGTTAACAATGCACACCTGGACGGTATCTCCAGGTGCAGTAGAGTGGTAATCTGGGAACCTCCTTACTCAGAATACTGCTACCTTCACACTGTCATAAGAATGCAGCTAGTTGAGAGCTGGCTTCTAGGCATGCTTCCCTGTGAGAGCTGAGGACAGGGCAGAACCCTCCCGCATCCTGCCTGACTGTAGACGTACCTGCTAACCTCCTTATGTTAGTGGCTGGGATGGGTTGTGAAAAAGCATGTGTAAGCATTGGGCCTGAACTCCCGTGTATCTGAGTTGAATACAGCGATTTCCAACATCCTTCTTCAATAGGAGTGTAGCTAGGTTCCAACTCCCATGTACGAGTGGGTAGCAGACATCTGCCTCCTATGCATACACACTTCTGAGAGTTGAGCTTATGGCCTGTAACCCTACATCCTGCCTGCCGCTACCTTTCGGTTCCAAAAGGCCTAGGCTCGCTGCTTGACGCAAGTGTTGGGAGAGGTAACTGGAATCTCCCGGCACACAAGACGAGTGCCTCCAAGCTCAATCAAGCGATTTCCCAGTAATTCCTGGGATAGACTGGTGCTACATACTAAGTTCCATACGTGAGTATGTAGTTGAACGCCTTGTCCAAAAAACATCTTACTTCTGAGAGGTGAGCTCACCCTCAGTCCCTCACAGTTCCACACTGCCTGCAGAGTGAGTTTCGCACGTCTTCACCAGAGACGTTTGCCAGAGGCTTCTGAGACGCAAGTTAACAATGCAGACCTGGAGGGTATCTCCAGGTCCAGTAGAGTGGTAACCTGGGAACCTCCTGTCTCAGAATCCTGCTACCTTCACCCTGCCATAAGAATGCAGCTAGTTGACAGCTGGCTTCAAGGCCTGCTTCCCTGTGAGAGCTAAGGACAGGGCACAACCCTCCCGCATCCTGCTTGACTGTAGAAGGAGCTGCTAACGTCCTCATGTTAGTGGCAGGGAAACGTGGTGAGAAAAGCATGTGGAATCGTTGAGCCTGAACCCACGTGTATCTGAGTTGAATACAGCGATTTCCAAAGTCCTTCTTCATCAGAGTGTAGCTAGGTTCCCACTCGCATGTCCGAGTGGGTAGCAGACATCTGCCTCCCATGTATAAACACTTCTGAGAGTTGAGCTTATGGCCTGTAAGCCTACCTCCTGCCTGCAGCTACCTTTGGCTTCCAAAAGGCCTAGGCTCGCTGCTTCACCGAAGTGTTGGGAGAGGTAACTGGAATCTCCCGGCACACAAGACTAGTGCCACCAAGCTCAATCCAGCGATTTCCCAGTAATTCCTGGGGTAGACTGGTGCTACATACTAAGTTCCATATGTGAGAAGGTAGCTGAACGCCTTGTCCAAAATCATCTCACTGCTGAGAGTTGAGCTCACCCTCAGTCCCTCACAGTTCCACACTGCCTGCAGAGTGAGTTTCCCTCGTCTTCACCAGAGACTTTTGCCAGAGGCTTCTGAGACGCAAGTTAACAATGCACACCTGGACGGTATCTCCAGGTGCAGTAGAGTGGTAATCTGGGAACCTCCTTACTCAGAATACTGCTACCTTCACACTGTCATAAGAATGCAGCTAGTTGAGAGCTGGCTTCAAGGCATACTTCCCTGTGAGAGCTGAGGACAGGGCAGAACCCTCCCGCATCCTGCCTGACTGTAGACGTACCTGCTAACCTCCTTATGTTAGTGGCTGGGATGGGTTGCGGGAAAAGCATGTGTAAGCATTGGGCCTGAACTCCCGATTATCTGAGTTGAATACAGCGATTTCCAACATCCTTCTTCAATAGGAGTGTAGCTAGGTTCCAACTCCCATGTCCGAGTGGGTAGCAGACATCTGCCTCCCATGCATACACACTTCTGAGAGTTGAGCTTATGGCCTGTAACCCTACATCCTGCCTGCCGCTACCTTTCGCTTCCAAAAGGCCTAGGCTCGCTGCTTGACGCAAGTGTTGGGAGAGGTAACTGGAATCTCCCGGCACACAAGACGAGTGCCTCCAAGCTCAATCAAGCGATTTCCTAGTAATTCCTGGGGTAGACTGGTGCTACATACTAAGTTCCATACGTGAGTATGTAGTTGAACGCCTTGTCCAAAAACATCTTACTTCTGAGAGTTGAGCTCACCCTCAGTCCCTCACAGTTCCACACTGCCTGCAGAGTGAGTTTCGCACGTCTTCACCAGAGACGTTTGCCAGAGGCTTCTGAGACGCAAGTTAACAATGTAGACCTGGAGGGTATCTCCAGGTCCAGTAGAGTGGTAACCTGGGAACCTCCTGTCTCAGAATCCTGCTACCTTCACCCTGCCATAAGAATGCAGCTAGTTGATAGCTGGCTTCAAGGCCTGCTTCCCTGTGAGAGCTAAGGACAGGGCACAACCCTCCCGCATCCTGCTTGACTGTAGAAGGAGCTGCTAACGTCCTCATGTTAGTGGCAGGGAAACGTTGTGAGAAAAGCATGTGGAATCGTTGTGCCTGAACCCACGTGTATCTGAGTTGAATACAGCGATTTCCAAAGTCCTTCTTCATCAGAGTGTAGCTAGGTTCCCACTCGCATGTCCGAGTGGGTAGCAGACATCTGCCTCCCATGTATACACACTTCTGAGAGTTGAGCTTATGGCCTGTAAGCCTACCTCCTGCCTGCAGCTACCTTTCGCTTCCAAAAGGCCTAGGCTCGCTGCTTCACCGAAGTGTTGGGAGAGGTAAGTGGAATCTCCCGGCACACAAGACTAGTGCCACCAAGCTCAATCCAGCGATTTCCCAGTAATTCCTGGGGTAGACTGGTGCTACATACTAAGTTCCATATGTGAGAAGGTAGCTGAACGCCTTGTCCAAAATCATCATACTGCTGAGAGTTGAGCTCACCCTCAGTCCCTCACAGTTCCACACTGCCTGCAGAGTGAGTTTCCCACGTCTTCACCAGAGACTTTTGCCAGAGGCTTCTGAGACGCAAGTTAACAATGCACACCTGGACGGTATCTCCAGGTGCAGTAGAGTGGTAATCTGGGAACCTCCTTCCTCAGAATACTGCTACCTTCACACTGTCATAAGAATGCAGCTAGTTGAGAGCTGGCTTCTAGGCAAGCTTCCCTGTGAGAGCTGAGGACAGGGCAGAACCCTCCCGCATCCTGCCTGACTGTAGACGTACCTGCTAACCTCCTTATGTTAGTGGCTGGGATGGGTTGCGGGAAAAGCATGTGTAAGCATTGGGCCTGAACTCCCGCGTATCTGAGTTGAATACAGCGATTTCCAACATCCTTCTTCAATAGGAGTGTAGCTAGGTTCCAACTCCCATGTCCGAGTGGGTAGCAGACATCTGCCTCCCATGCATACACACTTCTGAGAGTTGAGCTTATGGCCTGTAACCCTACATCCTGCCTGCCGCTACCTTTCGCTTCCAAAAGGCCTAGGCTCGCTGCTTGACGCAAGTGTTGGGAGAGGTAACTGGAATCTCCCGGCACACAAGACGAGTGCCTCCAAGCTCAATCAAGCGATTTCCTAGTAATTCCTGGGGTAGACTGGTGCTACATACTAAGTTCCATACGTGAGTAGGTAGTTGAACGCCTTGCCCAAAAACATCTTACTTCTGAGAGTTGAGCTCACCCTCAGTCCCTCACAGTTCCACACTGCCTGCAGAGTGAGTTTCGCACGTCTTCACCAGAGACGTTTGCCAGAGGCTTCTGAGACGCAAGTTAACAATGCAGACCTGGAGGGTATCTCAAGGTTTAGTAGAGTGGTAACCTGGGAACCTCCTGTCTCAGAATCCTGCTACCTTCACCCTGCCATAAGAATGCAGCTAGTTGACAGCTGGCTTCAAGGCCTGCTTCCCTGTGAGAGCTAAGGACAGGGCACAACCCTCCCGCATCCTGCTTGACTGTAGAAGGAGCTGCTAACGTCCTCATGTTAGTGGCAGGGAAACGTTGTGAGAAAAGCATGTGGAATCGTTGTGCCTGAACCCACGTGTATCTGAGTTGAATACAGCGATTTCCAAAGTCCTTCTTCATCAGAGTGTAGCTAGGTTCCCACTCGCATGTCCGAGTGGGTAGCAGACATCTGCCTCCCATGTATACACACTTCTGAGAGTTGAGCTTATGGCCTGTAAGCCTACCTCCTGCCTGCAGCTACCTTTCGCTTCCAAAAGGCCTAGGCTCGCTGCTTCACCGAAGTGTTGGGAGAGGTAACTGGAATCTCCCGGCACACAAGACTAGTGCCTCCAAGCTCAATCCAGCGATTTCCCAGTAATTCCTGGGGTAGACTGGTGCTACATACTAAGTTCCATATGTGAGAAGGTAGCTGAACGCCTTGTCCAAAATCATCTCACTGCTGAGAGTTGAGCTCACCCTCAGTCCCTCACAGTTCCACACTGCCTGCAGAGTGAGTTTCCCACGTATTCACCAGAGACTTTTGCCAGAGGCTTCTGAGACGCAAGTTAAAAATACACACCTGGACGGTATCTCCAGGTGCAGTAGAGTGGTAATCTGGGAACGTCCTTACTCAGAATACTGCTACCTTCACACTGTCATAAGAATGCAGCTAGTTGAGAGCTGGCTTCTAGGCATGCTTCCCTGTGAGAGCTGAGGACAGGGCAGAACCCTCCCGCATCCTGCCTGACTGTAGACGTACCTGCTAACCTCCTTATGTTAGTGGCTGGGATGGGTTGCGGGAAAAGCATGTGTAAGCATTGGGCCTGAACTCCCGTGTATCTGAGTTGAATACAGCGATTTCCAACATCCTTCTTCAATAGGAGTGTAGCTAGGTTCCGACTCCCATGTCCGAGTGGGTAGCAGACATCTGCCTCCTATGCATACACACTTCTGAGAGTTGAGCTTATGGCCTGTAACCCTACATCCTGCCTGCCGCTACCTTTCGGTTCCAAAAGGCCTAGGCTCGCTGCTTGACGCAAGTGTTGGGAGAGGTAACTGGAATCTCCCGGCACACAAGACTAGTGCCTCCAAGCTCAATCAAGCGATTTCCTAGTAATTCCTGGGGTAGACTGGTGCTACATACTAAGTTCCATACGTGAGTATGTAGTTGAACGCCTTGTCCAAAAACATCTTACTTCTGAGAGTTGAGCTCACCCTCAGTCCCTCACAGTTCCACACTGCCTGCAGAGTGAGTTTCGCACGTCTTCACCAGAGACGTTTGCCAGAGGCTTCTGAGACGCAAGTTAACAATGCAGACCTGGAGGGTATCTCCAGGTCCAGTAGAGTGGTAACCTGGGAACCTCCTGTCTCAGAATACTGCTACCTTCACCCTGCCATAAGAATGCAGCTAGTTGACAGCTGGCTTCAAGGCCTGCTTCCCTGTGAGAGCTAAGGACAGGGCACAACCCTCCCGCATCCTGCTTGACTGTAGAAGGAGCTGCTAACGTCCTCATGTTAGTGGCAGGGAAACGTTGTGAGAAAAGCATGTGGAATCGTGGTGCCTGAACCCACGTGTATCTGAGTTGAATACAGCGATTTCCAAAGTCCTTCTTCATCAGAGTGTAGCTAGGTTCCCACTCGCATGTCCGAGTGGGTAGCAGACATCTGCCTCCCATGTATACACACTTCTGAGAGTTGAGTTTATGGCCTGTAAGCCTACCTCCTGCCTGCAGCTACCTTTCGCTTCCAAAAGGCCTAGGCTCGCTGCTTCACCGAAGTGTTGGGAGAGGTAACTGGAATCTCCCGGCACACAAGACTAGTGCCACCAAGCTCAATCCAGCGATTTCCCAGTAATTCCTGGGGTAGACTGGTGCTACATAATAAGTTCCATATGTGAGAAGGTAGCTGAACGCCTTGTCCAAAATCATCTCACTGCTGAGAGTTGAGCTCACCCTCAGTCCCTCACAGTTCCACACTGCCTGCAGAGTGAGTTTCCCTCGTCTTCACCAGAGACTTTTGCCAGAGGCTTCTGAGACGCAAGTTAACAATGCACACCTGGACGGTATCTCCAGGTGCAGTAGAGTGGTAATCTGGGAACCTCCTTCCTCAGAATACTGCTACCTTCACACTGTCATAAGAATGCAGCTAGTTGAGAGCTGGCTTCTAGGCATGCTTCCCTGTGAGAGCTGAGGACAGGGCAGAACCCTCCCGCATCCTGCCTGACTGTAGACGTACCTGCTAACCTCCTTATGTTAGTGGCTGGGATGGGTTGTGAAAAAGCATGTGTAAGCATTGGGCCTGAACTCCCGTGTATCTGAGTTGAATACAGCGATTTCCAACATCCTTCTTCAATAGGAGTGTAGCTAGGTTCCAACTCCCATGTCCGAGTGGGTAGCAGACATCTGCCTCCTATGCATACACACTTCTGAGAGTTGAGCTTATGGCCTGTAACCCTACATCCTGCCTGCCGCTACCTTTCGCTTCCAAAAGGCCTAGGCTCGCTGCTTGACGCAAGTGTTGGGAGAGGTAACTGGAATCTCCCGGCACACAAGACGAGTGCCTCCAAGCTCAATCAAGCGATTTCCCAGTAATTCCTGGGATAGACTGGTGCTACATACTAAGTTCCATACGTGAGTATGTAGTTGAACGCCTTGTCCAAAAAACATCTTACTTCTGAGAGGTGAGCTCACCCTCAGTCCCTCACAGTTCCACACTGCCTGCAGAGTGAGTTTCGCACGTCTTCACCAGAGACGTTTGCCAGAGGCTTCTGAGACGCAAGTTAACAATGCAGACCTGGAGGGTATCTCCAGGTCCAGTAGAGTGGTAACCTGGGAACCTCCTGTCTCAGAATACTGCTACCTTCACCCTGCCATAAGAATGCAGCTAGTTGACAGCTGGCTTCAAGGCCTGCTTCCCTGTGAGAGCTAAGGACAGGGCACAACCCTCCCGCATCCTGCTTGACTGTAGAAGGAGCTGCTAACGTCCTCATGTTAGTGGCAGGGAAACGTTGTGAGAAAAGCATGTGGAATCGTTGTGCCTGAACCCACGTGTATCTGAGTTGAATACAGCGATTTCCAAAGTCCTTCTTCATCAGAGTGTAGCTAGGTTCCCACTCGCATGTCCGAGTGGGTAGCAGACATCTGCCTCCCATGTATAAACACTTCTGAGAGTTGAGCTTATGGCCTGTAAGCCTACCTCCTGCCTGCAGCTACCTTTCGCTTCCAAAAGGCCTAGGCTCGCTGCTTCACCGAAGTGTTGGGAGAGGTCACTGGAATCTCCCGGCACACAAGACTAGTGCCACCAAGCTCAATCCAGCGATTTCCCAGTAATTCCTGGGGTAGACTGGTGCTACATACTAAGTTCCATATGTGAGAAGGTAGCTGAACGCCTTGTCCAAAATCATCTTACTGCTGAGAGTTGAGCTCACCCTCAGTCCCTCACAGTTCCACACTGCCTGCAGAGTGAGTTTCCCTCGTCTTCACCAGAGAATTTGCCAGAGGCTTCTGAGACGCAAGTTAACAATGCACACCTGGACGGTATCTCCAGGTGCAGTAGAGTGGTAATCTGGGAACCTCCTTACTCAGAATAATGCTACCTTCACACTGTCATAAGAATGCAGCTAGTTGAGAGCTGGCTTCAAGGCATACTTCCCTGTGAGAGCTGAGGACAGGGCAGAACCCTCCCGCATCCTGCCTGACTGTAGACGTACCTGCTAACCTCCTTATGTTAGTGGCTGGGATGGGTTGCGGGAAAAGCATGTGTAAGCATTGGGCCTGAACTCCCGATTATCTGAGTTGAATACAGCGATTTCCAACATCCTTCTTCAATAGGAGTGTAGCTAGGTTCCAACTCCCATGTCCGAGTGGGTAGCAGACATCTGCCTCCCATGCATACACACTTCTGAGAGTTGAGCTTATGGCCTGTAACCCTACATCCTGCCTGCCGCTACCTTTCGCTTCCAAAAGGCCTAGGCTCGCTGCTTGACGGAAGTGTTGGGAGAGGTAACTGGAATCTCCCGGCACACAAGACGAGTGCCTCCAAGCTCAATCAAGCGATTTCCTAGTAATTCCTGGGGTAGACTGGTGCTACATACTAAGTTCCATACGTGAGTATGTAGTTGAACGCCTTGTCCAAAAAACATCTTACTTCTGAGAGGTGAGCTCACCCTCAGTCCCTCACAGTTCCACACTGCCTTCAGAGTGAGTTTCGCACGTCTTCACCAGAGACGTTTGCCAGAGGCTTCTGAGACGCAAGTTAACAATGCAGACCTGGAGGGTATCTCCAGGTCCAGTAGAGTGGTAACCTGGGAACCTCCTGTCTCAGAATCCTGCTACCTTCACCCTGCCATAAGAATGCAGCTAGTTGACAGCTGGCTTCAAGGCCTGCTTCCCTGTGAGTGCTAAGGACAGGGCACAACCCTCCCGCATCCTGCTTGACTGTAGAAGGAGCTGCTAACGTCCTCATGTTAGTGGCAGGGAAACGTTGTGAGAAAAGCATGTGGAATCGTTGTGCCTGAACCCACGTGTATCTGAGTTGAATACAGCGATTTCCAAAGTCCTTCTTCATCAGAGTGTAGCTAGGTTCCCACTCGCATGTCCGAGTGGGTAGCAGACATCTGCCTCCCATGTATACACACTTCTGAGAGTTGAGCTTATGGCCTGTAAGCCTACCTCCTGCCTGCAGCTACCTTTCGCTTCCAAAAGGCCTAGGCTCGCTGCTTCACCGAAGTGTTGGGAGTGGTAACTGGAATCTCCCGGCACACAAGACTAGTGCCACCAAGCTCAATCCAGCGATTTCCCAGTAATTCCTGGGGTAGACTGGTGCTACATACTAAGTTCCATATGTGAGAAGGTAGCTGAACGCCTTGTCCAAAATCATCTTACTGCTGAGAGTTGAGCTCACCCTCAGTCCAACACAGTTCCACACTGCCTGCAGAGTGAGTTTCCCTCGTCTTCACCAGAGACTTTTGCCAGAGGCTTCTGAGACGCAAGTTAACAATGCACACCTGGACGGTATCTCCAGGTGCAGTAGAGTGGTAATCTGGGAACCTCCTTACTCAGAATACTGCTACCTTCACACTGTCATAAGAATGCAGCTAGTTGAGAGCTGGCTTCTAGGCATGCTTCCCTGTGAGTGCTGAGGACAGGGCAGAACCCTCCCGCATCCTGCCTGACTGTAGACGTACCTGCTAACCTCCTTCTGTTAGTGGCTGGGATGGGTTGTGGGAAAAGCATGTGTAAGCATTGGGCCTGAACTCCCGTGTATCTGAGTTGAATACAGCGATTTCCAACATCCTTCTTCAATAGGAGTGTAGCTAGGTTCCAACTCCCATGTACGAGTGGGTAGCAGACATCTGCCTCCCATGCATACACACTTCTGAGAGTTGAGCTTATGGCCTGTAACCCTACATCCTGCCTGCCGCTACCTTTCGCTTCCAAAAGGCCTAGGCTCGCTGCTTGACGCAAGTGTTGGGAGAGGTAACTGGAATCTCCCGGCACACAAGACGAGTGCCTCCAAGCTCAATCAAGCGATTTCCTAGTAATTCCTGGGGTAGACTGGTGCTACATACTAAGTTCCATACGTGAGTATGTAGTTGAACGCCTTGTCCAAAAACATCTTACTTCTGAGAGTTGAGCTCACCCTCAGTCCCTCACAGTTCCACACTGCCTGCAGAGTGAGTTTCGCACGTCTTCACCAGAGACGTTTGCCAGAGGCTTCTGAGACGCAAGTTAACAATGCAGACCTGGAGGGTATCTCCAGGTCCAGTAGAGTGGTAACCTGGGAACCTCCTGTCTCAGAATACTGCTACCTTCACCCTGCCATAAGAATGCAGCTAGTTGACAGCTGGCTTCAAGGCCTGTTTCCCTGTGAGAGCTAAGGACAGGGCACAACCCTCCCGCATCCTGCTTGACTGTAGAAGGAGCTGCTAACGTCCTCATGTTAGTGGCAGGGAAACGTTGTGAGAAAAGCATGTGGAATCGTTGTGCCTGAACCCACGTGTATCTGAGTTGAATACAGCGATTTCCAAAGTCCTTCTTCATCAGAGTGTAGCTAGGTTCCCACTCGCATGTCCGAGTGGGTAGCAGACATCTGCCTCCCATGTATACACACTTCTGAGAGTTGAGCTTATGGCCTGTAAGCCTACCTCCTGCCTGCAGCTACCTTTCGCTTCCAAAAGGCCTAGGCTCGCTGCTTCACCGAAGTGTTGGGAGTGGTAACTGGAATCTCCCGGCACACAAGACTAGTGCCACCAAGCTCAATCCAGCGATTTCCCAGTAATTCCTGGGGTAGACTGGTGCTACATACTAAGTTCCATATGTGAGAAGGTAGCTGAACGCCTTGTCCAAAATCATCTTACTGCTGAGAGTTGAGCTCACCCTCAGTCCCTCACAGTTCCACACTGCCTGCAGAGTGAGTTTCCCTCGTCTTCACCAGAGACTTTTGCCAGAGGCTTCTGAGACGCAAGTTAACAATGCACACCTGGACGGTATCTCCAGGTGCAGTAGAGTGGAAATCTGGGAACCTCCTTACTCAGAATACTGCTACCTTCACACTGTCATAAGAATGCAGCTAGTTGAGAGCTGGCTTCTAGGCATGCTTCCCTGTGAGAGCTGAGGACAGGGCAGAACCCTCCCGCATCCTGCCTGACTGTAGACGTACCTGCTAACCTCCTTATGTTAGTGGCTGGGATGGGTTGTGGGAAAAGCATGTGTTAGCATTGGGCCTGAACTCCCGTGTATCTGAGTTGAATACAGCGATTTCCAACATCCTTCTTCAATAGGAGTGTAGCTAGGTTCCAACTCCCATGTCCGAGTGGGTAGCAGACATCTGCCTCCCATGCATACACACTTCTGAGAGTTGAGCTTATGGCCTGTAACCCTACATCCTGCCTGCCGCTACCTTTCGCTTCCAAAAGGCCTAGGCTCGCTGCTTGACGCAAGTGTTGGGAGAGGTAACTGGAATCTCCCGGCACACAAGACGAGTGCCTCGAAGCTCAATCAAGCGATTTCCTAGTAATTCCTGGGGTAGACTGGTGCTACATACTAAGTTCCATACGTGAGTATGTAGTTGAACGCCTTGTCCAAAAACATCTTAGTTCTGAGAGTTGAGCTCACCCTCAGTCCCTCACAGTTCCACACTGCCTGCAGAGTGAGTTTCGCACGTCTTCACCAGAGACGTTTGCCAGAGGCTTCTGAGACGCAAGTTAACAATGCAGACCTGGAGGGTATCTCCAGGTCCAGTAGAGTGGTAACCTGGGAACCTCCTGTCTCAGAATACTGCTACCTTCACCCTGCCATAAGAATGCAGCTAGTTGACAGCTGGCTTCAAGGCCTGCTTCCCTGTGAGAGCTAAGGACAGGGCACAACCCTCCCGCATCCTGCTTGACTGTAGAAGGAGCTGCTAACGTCCTCATGTTAGTGGCAGGGAAACGTTGTGAGAAAAGCATGTGGAATCGTTGTGCCTGAACCCACGTGTATCTGAGTTGAATACAGCGATTACGAAAGTCCTTCTTCATCAGAGTGTAGCTAGGTTCCCACTCGCATGTCCGAGTGGGTAGCAGACATCTGCCTCCCATGTATACACACTTCTGAAGGTTGAGCTTATGGCCTGTAAGCCTACCTCCTGCCTGCAGCTACCTTTCGCTTCCAAAAGGCCTAGGCTCGCTGCTTCACCGAAGTGTTGGGAGAGGTAACTGGAATCTCCCGGCACACAAGACTAGTGCCTCCAAGCTCAATCCAGCGATTTCCCAGTAATTCCTGGTGTAGACTGGTGCTACATACTAAGTTCCATATGTGAGAAGGTAGCTGAACGCCTTGTCCAAAATCATCTTACTGCTGAGAGTTGAGCTCACCCTCAGTCCCTCACAGTTCCACACTGCCTGCAGAGTGAGTTTCCCACGTCTTCACCAGAGACTTTTGCCAGAGGCTTCTGAGACGCAAGTTAACAATGCACACCTGGACGGTATCTCCAGGTGCAGTAGAGTGGTAATCTGGGAACCTCCTTACTCAGAATACTGCTACCTTCACACTGTCATAAGAATGCAGCTAGTTGAGAGCTGGATTCTAGGCATGCTTCCCTGTGAGAGCTGAGGACAGGGCAGAACCCTCCCGCATCCTGCCTGACTGTAGACGTACCTGCTAACCTCCTTATGTTAGTGGCTGGGATGGGTTGCGGGAAAAGCATGTGTAAGCATTGGGCCTGAACTCCCGTGTATCTGAGTTGAATACAGCGATTTCCAACATCCTTCTTCAATAGGAGTGTAGCTAGGTTCCAACTCCCATGTCCGAGTGGGTAGCAGACATCTGCCTCCCATGCATACACACTTCTGAGAGTTGAGCTTATGGCCTGTAACCCTACATATTGCCTGCCGCTACCTTTCGCTTCCAAAAGGCCTAGGCTCGCTGCTTGACGCAAGTGTTGGGAGAGGTAACTGGAAACTCCCGGCACACAAGACGAGTGCCTCCAAGCTCAATCAAGCGATTTCCTAGTAATTCCTGGGGTAGACTGGTGCTACATACTAAGTTCCATACGTGAGTATGTAGTTGAACGCCTTGTCCAAAAACATCTTACTTCTGAGAGTTGAGCTCACCCTCAGTCCCTCACAGTTCCACACTGCCTGCAGAGTGAGTTTCGCACGTCTTCACCAGAGACGTTTGCCAGAGGCTTCTGAGACGCAAGTTAACAATGCAGTCCTGGAGGGTATCTCCAGGTCCAGTAGAGTGGTAACCTGGGAACCTCCTGTCTCAGAATCCTGCTACCTTCACCCTGCCATAAGAATGCAGCTAGTTGACAGCTGGCTTCAAGGCCTGCTTCCCTGTGAGAGCTAAGGACAGGGCACAACCCTCCCGCATCCTGCTTGACTGTAGAAGGAGCTGCTAACGTCCTCATGTTAGTGGCAGGGAAACCTTGTGAGAAAAGCATGTGGAATCGTTGTGCCTGAACCCACGTGTATCTGAGTTGAATACAGCGATTTCCAAAGTCCTTCTTCATCAGAGTGTAGCTAGGTTCCCACTCGCATGTCCGAGTGGGTAGCAGACATCTGCCTCCCATGTATACACACTTCTGAGAGTTGAGCTTATGGCCTGTAAGCCTACCTCCTGCCTGCAGCTACCTTTCGCTTCCAAAACGCCTAGGCTCGCTGCTTCAACGAAGTGTTGGGAGAGGTAACTGGAATCTCCCGGCACACAAGACTAGTGCCACCAAGCTCAATCCAGCGATTTCCCAGTAATTCCTGGGGTAGACTGGTGCTACATACTAAGTTCCATATGTGAGAAGGTAGCTGAACGCCTTGTCCAAAATCATCTTACTGCTGAGAGTTGAGCTCACCCTCAGTCCCTCACAGTTCCACACTGCCTGCAGAGTGAGTTTCCACGTCTTCACCAGAGACTTTTGCCAGAGGCTTCTGAGACGCAAGTTAACAATGCACACCTGGACTGTATCTCCAGGTGCAGTAGAGTGGTAATCTGGGAACCTCCTTACTCAGAATACTGCTACCTTCACACTGTCATAAGAATGCAGCTAGTTGAGAGCTGGCTTCTAGGCATGCTTCCCTGTGAGAGCTGAGGACAGGGCAGAACCCTCCCGCATCCTGCCTGACTGTAGACGTACCTGCTAACCTCCTTATGTTAGTGGCTGGGATGGGTTGTGGGAAAAGCATGTGTAAGCATTGGGCCTGAACTCCCGTGTATCTGAGTTGAATACAGCGATTTCCAACATCCTTCTTCAATAGGAGTGTAGCTAGGTTCCAACTCCCATGTACGAGTGGGTAGCAGACATCTGCCTCCCATGCATACACACTTCTGAGAGTTGAGCTTATGGCCTGTAACCCTACATCCTGCCTGCCGCTACCTTTCGCTTCCAAAAGGCCTAGGCTCGCTGCTTGACGCAAGTGTTGGGAGAGGTAACTGGAATCTCCCGGCACACAAGACGAGTGCCTCCAAGCTCAATCAAGCGATTTCCTAGTAATTCCTGGGGTAGACTGGTGCTACATACTAAGTTCCATACGTGAGTATGTAGTTGAACGCCTTGTCCAAAAACATCTTACTTCTGAGAGTTGAGCTCACCCTCAGTCCCTCACAGTTCCACACTGCCTGCAGAGTGAGTTTCGCACGTCTTCACCAGAGACGTTTGCCAGAGGCTTCTGAGACGCAAGTTAACAATGCAGACCTGGAGGGTATCTCCAGGTCCAGTAGAGTGGTAACCTGGGAACCTCCTGTCTCAGAATCCTGCTACCTTCACCCTGCCATAAGAATGCAGCTAGTTGACAGCTGGCTTCAAGGCCTGCTTCCCTGTGAGAGCTAAGGACAGGGCACAACCCTCCCGCATCCTGCTTGACTGTAGAAGGAGCTGCTAACGTCCTCATGTTAGTGGCAGGGAAACGTTGTGAGAAAAGCATGTGGAATCGTTGTGCCTGAACCCACGTGTATCTGAGTTGAATACAGCGATTTCCAAAGTCCTTCTTCATCAGAGTGTAGCTAGGTTCCCACTCGCATGTCCGAGTGGGTAGCAGACATCTGCCTCCCATGTATACACACTTCTGAGAGTTGAGCTTATGGCCTGTAAGCCTACCTCCTGCCTGCAGCTACCTTTCGCTTCCAAAACGCCTAGGCTCGCTGCTTCACCGAAGTGTTGGGAGAGGTAACTGGAATCTCCCGGCACACAAGACTAGTGCCACCAAGCTCAATCCAGCGATTTCCCAGTAATTCCTGGGGTAGACTGGTGCTACATACTAAGTTCCATATGTGAGAAGGTAGCTGAACGCCTTGTCCAAAATCATCTTACTGCTGAGAGTTGAGCTCACCCTCAGTCCCTCACAGTTCCACACTGCCTGCAGAGTGAGTTTCCCACGTCTTCACCAGAGACTTTTGCCAGAGGCTTCTGAGACGCAAGTTAACAATGCACACCTGGACGGTATCTCCAGGTGCAGTAGAGTGGTAATCTGGGAACCTCCTTACTCAGAATACTGCTACCTTCACACTGTCATAAGAATGCAGCTAGTTGAGAGCTGGCTTCTAGGCATGCTTCCCTGTGAGAGCTGAGGACAGGGCAGAACCCTCCCGCATCCTGCCTGACTGTAGACGTACCTGCTAACCTCCTTATGTTAGTGGCTGGGATGGGTTGTGGGAAAAGCATGTGTAAGCATTGGGCCTGAACTCCCGTGTATCTGAGTTGAATACAGCGATTTCCAACATCCTTCTTCAATAGGAGTGTAGCTAGGTTCCAACTCCCATGTCCGAGTGGGTAGCAGACATCTGCCTCCCATGCATACACACTTCTGAGAGTTGAGCTTATGGCCTGTAACCCTACATCCTGCCTGCCGCTACCTTTCGCTTCCAAAAGGCCTAGGCTCGCTGCTTGACGCAAGTGTTGGGAGAGGTAACTGGAATCTCCCGGCACACAAGACGAGTGCCTCCAAGCTCAATCAAGCGATTTCCTAGTAATTCCTGGGGTAGACTGGTGCTACATACTAAGTTCCATACGTGAGTATGTAGTTGAACGCCTTGTCCAAAAACTTCTTACTTCTCAGAGTTGAGCTCACCCTCAGTCCCTCACAGTTCCACACTGCCTGCAGAGTGAGTTTCGCACGTCTTCACCAGAGACGTTTGCCAGAGGCTTCTGAGACGCAAGTTAACAATGCAGTCCTGGAGGGTATCTCCAGGTCCAGTAGAGTGGTAAACTGGGAACCTCCTGTCTCAGAATCCTGCTACCTTCACCCTGCCATAAGAATGCAGCTAGTTGACAGCTGGCTTCAAGGCCTGCTTCCCTGTGAGACTAAGGACAGGGCACAACCCTCCCGCATCCTGCTTGACTGTAGAAGGAGCTGCTAACGTCCTCATGTTAGTGGCAGGGAAACGTTGTGAGAAAAGCATGTGGAATCGTTGTGCCTGAACCCACGTGTATCTGAGTTGAATACAGCGATTTCCAAAGTCCTTCTTCATCAGAGTGTAGCTAGGTTCCCACTCGCATGTCCGAGTGGGTAGCAGACATCTGCCTCCCATGTATACACACTTCTGAGAGTTGAGCTTATGGCCTGTAAGCCTACCTCCTGCCTGCAGCTACCTTTCGCTTCCAAAACGCCTAGGCTCGCTGCTTCACCGAAGTGTTGGGAGAGGTAACTGGAATCTCCCGGCACACAAGACTAGTGCCACCAAGCTCAATCCAGCGATTTCCCAGTAATTCCTGGGGTAGACTGGTGCTACATACTAAGTTCCATATGTGAGAAGGTAGCTGAACGCCTTGTCCAAAATCATCTTACTGCTGAGAGTTGAGCTCACCCTCAGTCCCTCACAGTTCCACACTGCCTGCAGAGTGAGTTTCCCACGTCTTCACCAGAGACTTTTGCCAGAGGCTTCTGAGACGCAAGTTAACAATGCACACCTGGACGGAATCTCCAGGTGCATTAGAGTGGTAATCTGGGAACCTCCTTACTCAGAATACTGCTACCTTCACACTGTCATAAGAATGCAGCTAGTTGAGAGCTGGCTTCTAGGCATGCTTCCCTGTGAGAGCTGAGGACAGGGCAGAACCCTCCCGCATCCTGCCTGACTGTAGACGTACCTGCTAACCTCCTTATGTTAGTGGCTGGGATGGGTTGTGGGAAAAGCATGTGTAAGCATTGGGCCTGAACTCCCGTGTATCTGAGTTGAATACAGCGATTTCCAACATCCTTCTTCAATAGGAGTGTAGCTAGGTTCCAACTCCCATGTCCGAGTGGGTAGCAGACATCTGCCTCCCATGCATACACACTTCTGAGAGTTGAGCTTATGGCCTGTAACCCTACATCCTGCCTGCCGCTACCTTTCGCTTCCAAAAGGCCTAGGCTCGCTGCTTGACGCAAGTGTTGGGAGAGGTAACTGGAATCTCCCGGCACACAAGACGAGTGCCTCCAAGCTCAATCAAGCGATTTCCTAGTAATTCCTGGGGTAGACTGGTGCTACATACTAAGTTCCATACGTGAGTATGTAGTTGAACGCCTTGTCCAAAAACATCTTACTTCTGAGAGTTGAGCTCACCCTCAGTCCCTCACAGTTCCACACTGCCTGCAGAGTGAGTTTCGCACGTCTTCACCAGAGACGTTTGCCAGAGGCTTCTGAGACGCAAGTTAACAATGCAGACCTGGAGGGTATCTCCAGGTCCAGTAGAGTGGTAACCTGGGAACCTCCTGTCTCAGAATACTGCTACCTTCACCCTGCCATAAGAATGCAGCTAGTTGACAGCTGGCTTCAAGGCCTGCTTCCCTGTGAGAGCTAAGGACAGGGCACAACCCTCCCGCATCCTGCTTGACTGTAGAAGGAGCTGCTAACGTCCTCATGTTAGTGGCAGGGAAACGTTGTGAGAAAAGCATGTGGAATCGTTGTGCCTGAACCCACGTGTATCTGAGTTGAATACAGCGATTTCCAAAGTCCTTCTTCATCAGAGTGTAGCTAGGTTCCCACTCGCATGTCCGAGTGGGTAGCAGACATCTGCCTCCCATGTATACACACTTCTGAGAGTTGAGCTTATGGCCTGTAAGCCTACCTCCTGCCTGCAGCTACCTTTCGCTTCCAAAAGGCCTAGGCTCGCTGCTTCACCGAAGTGTTGGGAGAGGTAACTGGAATCTCCCGGCACACAAGACTAGTGCCACCAAGCTCAATCCAGCGATTTCCCAGTAATTCCTGGGGTAGACTGGTGCTACATACTAAGTTCCATATGTGAGAAGGTAGCTGAACGCCTTGTCCAAAATCATCATACTGCTGAGAGTTGAGCTCACCCTCAGTCCCTCACAGTTCCACACTGCCTGCAGAGTGAGTTTCCCACGTCTTCACCAGAGACTTTTGCCAGAGGCTTCTGAGACGCAAGTTAACAATGCACACCTGGACGGTATCTCCAGGTGCAGTAGAGTGGTAATCTGGGAACCTCCTTCCTCAGAATACTGCTACCTTCACACTGTCATAAGAATGCAGCTAGTTGAGAGCTGGCTTCTAGGCAAGCTTCCCTGTGAGAGCTGAGGACAGGGCAGAACCCTCCCGCATCCTGCCTGACTGTAGACGTACCTGCTAACCTCCTTATGTTAGTGGCTGGGATGGGTTGCGGGAAAGCATGTGTAAGCATTGGGCCTGAAATCCCGCGTATCTGAGTTGAATACAGCGATTTCCAACATCCTTCTTCAATAGGAGTGTAGCTAGGTTCCAACTCCCATGTCCCAGTGGGTAGCAGACATCTGCCTCCCATGCATACACACTTCTGAGAGTTGAGCTTATGGCCTGTAACCCTACATCCTGCCTGCCGCTACCTTTCGCTTCCAAAAGGCCTAGGCTCGCTGCTTGACGCAAGTGTTGGGAGAGGTAACTGGAATCTCCCGGCACACAAGACGAGTGCCTCCAAGCTCAATCAAGCGATTTCCTAGTAATTCCTGGGGTAGACTGGTGCTACATACTAAGTTCCATACGTGAGTATGTAGTTGAACGCCTTGTCCAAAAACATCTTACTTCTCAGAGTTGAGCTCACCCTCAGTCCCTCACAGTTCCACACTGCCTTCAGAGTGAGTTTCGCACGTCTTCACCAGAGACGTTTGCCAGAGGCTTCTGAGACGCAAGTTAACAATGCAGTCCTGGAGGGTATCTCCAGGTCCAGTAGAGTGGTAACCTGGGAACCTCCTGTCTCAGAATCCTGCTACCTTCACCCTGCCATAAGAATGCAGCTAGTTGACAGCTGGCTTCAAGGCCTGCTTCCCTGTGAGAGCTAAGGACAGGGCACAACCCTCCCGCATCCTGCTTGACTGTAGAAGGAGCTGCTAACGTCCTCATGTTAGTGGCAGGGAAACGTTGTGAGAAAAGCATGTGGAATCGTTGTGCCTGAACCCACGTGTATCTGAGTTGAATACAGCGATTTCCAAAGTCCTTCTTCATCAGAGTGTAGCTAGGTTCCCACTCGCATGTCCGAGTGGGTAGCAGACATCTGCCTCCCATGTATACACACTTCTGAGAGTTGAGCTTATGGCCTGTAAGCCTACCTCCTGCCTGCAGCTAAATTTCGCTTCCAAAACGCCTAGGCTCGCTGCTTCACCGAAGTGTTGGGAGAGGTAACTGGAATCTCCCGGCACACAAGTCTAGTGCCACCAAGCTCAATCCAGCGATTTCCCAGTAATTCCTGGGGTAGACTGGTGCTACATACTAAGTTCCATATGTGAGAAGGTAGCTGAACGCCTTGTCCAAAATCATCTTACTGCTGAGAGTTGAGCTCACCCTCAGTCCCTCACAGTTCCACACTGCCTGCAGAGTGAGTTTCCCACGTCTTCACCAGAGACTTTTGCCAGAGGCTTCTGAGACGCAAGTTAACAAAGCACACCTGGACGGTATCTCCAGGTGCAGTAGAGTGGTAATCTGGGAACCTCCTTCCTCAGAATACTGCTACCTTCACACTGTCATAAGAATGCAGCTAGTTGAGAGCTGGCTTCTAGGCAAGCTTCCCTGTGAGAGCTGAGGACAGGGCAGAACCCTCCCGCATCCTGCCTGACTGTAGACGTACCTGCTAACCTCCTTATGTTATGGCTGGGATGGGTTGCGGGAAAAGCATGTGTAAGCATTGGGGCTGAACTCCCGTGTATCTGAGTTGAATACAGCGATTTCCAACATCCTTCTTCAATAGGAGTGTAGCTAGGTTCCAACTCCCATGTCCGAGTGGGTAGCAGACATCTGCCTCCCATGCATACACACTTCTGAGAGTTGAGCTTATGGCCTGTAACCCTACATCCTGCCTGCCGCTACCTTTCGCTTCCAAAAGGCCTAGGCTCGCTGCTTGACGCAAGTGTTGGGAGAGGTAACTGGAATCTCCCGGCACACAAGACGAGTGCCTCCAAGCTCAATCAAGCGATTTCCTAGTAATTCCTGGGGTAGACTGGTGCTACATACTAAGTTCCATACGTGAGTATGTAGTTGAATGCCTTGTCCAAAAACATCTTACTTCTCAGAGTTGAGCTCATCCTCAGTCCCTCACAGTTCAACACTGCCTGCAGAGTGAGTTTCGCACGTCTTCACCAGAGACGTTTGCCAGAGGCTTCTGAGACGCAAGTTAACAATGCAGTCCTGGAGGGTATCTCCAGGTCCAGTAGAGTGGTAACCTGGGAACCTCCTGTCTCAGAATCCTGCTACCTTCACCCTGCCATAAGAATGCAGCTAGTTGAAGCTGGCTTCAAGGCCTGCTTCCCTGTGAGAGCTAAGGACAGGGCACAACCCTCCCGCATCCTGCTTGACTGTAGAAGGAGCTGCTAACGTCCTCATGTTAGTGGCAGGGAAACGTTGTGAGAAAAGCATGTGGAATCGTTGTGCCTGAACCCACGTGTATCTGAGTTGAATACAGCGATTTCCAAAGTCCTTCTTCATCAGAGTGTAGCTAGGTTCCCACTCGCATGTCCGAGTGGGTAGCAGACATCTGCCTCCCATGTATACACACTTCTGAGAGTTGAGCTTATGGCCTGTAAGCCTACCTCCTGCCTGCAGCTACCTTTCGCTTCCAAAAGGCCTAGGCTCGTCGCTTCACCGAAGTGTTGGGAGAGGTAACTGGAATCTCCCGGCACACAAGACTAGTGCCACCAAGCTCAATCCAGCGATTTCCCAGTAATTCCTGGGGTAGACTGGTGCTACATACTAAGTTCCATATGTGAGAAGGTAGCTGAACGCCTTGTCCAAAATCATCATACTGCTGAGAGTTGAGCTCACCCTCAGTCCCTCACAGTTCCACACTGCCTGCAGAGTGAGTTTCCCACGTCTTCACCAGAGACTTTTGCCAGAGGCTTCTGAGACGCAAGTTAACAATGCACACCTGGACGGTATCTCCAGGTGCAGTAGAGTGGTAATCTGGGAACCTCCTTCCTCAGAATACTGCTACCTTCACAATGTCATAAGAATGCAGCTAGTTGAGAGCTGGCTTCTAGGCAAGCTTCCCTGTGAGAGCTGAGGACAGGGCAGAACCCTCCCGCATCCTGCCTGACTGTAGACGTACCTGCTAACCTCCTTATGTTAGTGGCTGGGATGGGTTGCGGGAAAAGCATGTGTAAGCATTGGGCCTGAACTCCCGCGTATCTGAGTTGAATACAGCGATTTCCAACATCCTTCTTCAATAGGAGTGTAGCTAGGTTCCAACTCCCATGTCCGAGTGGGTAGCAGACATCTGCCTCCCATGCATACACACTTCTGAGAGTTGAGCTTATGGCCTGTAACCCTACATCCTGCCTGCCGCTACCTTTCGCTTCCAAAAGGCCTAGGCTCGCTGCTTGACGCAAGTGTTGGGAGAGGTAACTGGAATCTCCCGGCACACAAGACGAGTGCCTCCAAGCTCAATCAAGCGATTTCCTAGTAATTCCTGGGGTAGACTGGTGCTACATACTAAGTTCCATACGTGAGTATGTAGTTGAACGCCTTGTCCAAAAACATCTTACTTCTCAGAGTTGAGCTCACCCTCAGTCCCTCACAGTTCCACACTGCCTGCAGAGTGAGTTTCGCACGTCTTCACCAGAGACGTTTGCCAGAGGCTTCTGAGACGCAAGTTAACAATGCAGTCCTGGAGGGTATCTCCAGGTCCAGTAGAGTGGTAACCTGGGAACCTCCTGTCTCAGAATCCTGCTACCTTCACCCTGCCATAAGAATGCAGCTAGTTGACAGCTGGCTTCAAGGCCTGCTTCCCTGTGAGAGCTAAGGACAGGGCACAACCCTCCCGCATCCTGCTTGACTGTAGAAGGAGCTGCTAACGTCCTCATGTTAGTGGCAGGGAAACGTTGTGAGAAAAGCATGTGGAATCGTTGTGCCTGAACCCACGTGTATCTGAGTTGAATACAGCGATTTCCAAAGTCCTTCTTCATCAGAGTGTAGCTAGGTTCCCACTCGCATGTCCGAGTGGGTAGCAGACATCTGCCTCCCATGTATACACACTTCTGAGAGTTGAGCTTATGGCCTGTAAGCCTACCTCCTGCCTGCAGCTACCTTTCGCTTCCAAAACGCCTAGGCTCGCTGCTTCACCGAAGTGTTGGGAGAGGTAACTGGAATCTCCCGGCACACAAGACTAGTGCCACCAAGCTCAATCCAGCGATTTCCCAGTAATTCCTGGGGTAGACTGGTGCTACATACTAAGTTCCATATGTGAGAAGGTAGCTGAACGCCTTGTCCAAAATCATCTTACTGCTGAGAGTTGAGCTCACCCTCAGTCCCTCACAGTTCCACACTGCCTGCAGAGTGAGTTTCCCACGTCTTCACCAGAGACTTTTGCCAGAGGCTTCTGAGACGCAAGTTAACAATGCACACCTGGACGGTATCTCCAGGTGCAGTAGAGTGGTAATCTGGGAACCTCCTTACTCAGAATACTGCTACCTTCACACTGTCATAAGAATGCAGCTAGTTGAGAGCTGGCTTCTAGGCATGCTTCCCTGTGAGAGCTGAGGACAGGGCAGAACCCTCCCGCATCCTGCCTGACTGTAGACGTACCTGCTAACCTCCTTATGTTAGTGGCTGGGATGGGTTGTGGGAAAAGCATGTGTAAGCATTGGGCCTGAACTCCCGTGTATCTGAGTTGAATACAGCGATTTCCAACATCCTTCTTCAATAGGAGTGTAGCTAGGTTCCAACTCCCATGTACGAGTGGGTAGCAGACATCTGCCTCCCATGCATACACACTTCTGAGAGTTGAGCTTATGGCCTGTAACCCTACATCCTGCCTGCCGCTACCTTTCGCTTCCAAAAGGCCTAGGCTCGCTGCTTGACGCAAGTGTTGGGAGAGGTAACTGGAATCTCCCGGCACACAAGACGAGTGCCTCCAAGCTCAATCAAGCGATTTCCTAGTAATTCCTGGGGTAGACTGGTGCTACATACTAAGTTCCATACGTGAGTATGTAGTTGAACGCCTTGTCCAAAAACATCTTACTTCTGAGAGTTGAGCTCACCCTCAGTCCCTCACAGTTCCACACTGCCTGCAGAGTGAGTTTCGCACGTCTTCACCAGAGACGTTTGCCAGAGGCTTCTGAGACGCAAGTTAACAATGCAGACCTGGAGGGTATCTCCAGGTCCAGTAGAGTGGTAACCTGGGAACCTCCTGTCTCAGAATCCTGCTACCTTCACCCTGCCATAAGAATGCAGCTAGTTGACAGCTGGCTTCAAGGCCTGCTTCCCTGTGAGAGCTAAGGACAGGGCACAACCCTCCCGCATCCTGCTTGACTGTAGAAGGAGCTGCTAACGTCCTCATGTTAGTGGCAGGGAAACGTTGTGAGAAAAGCATGTGGAATCGTTGTGCCTGAACCCACGTGTATCTGAGTTGAATACAGCGATTTCCAAAGTCCTTCTTCATCAGAGTGTAGCTAGGTTCCCACTCGCATGTCCGAGTGGGTAGCAGACATCTGCCTCCCATGTATACACACTTCTGAGAGTTGAGCTTATGGCCTGTAAGCCTACCTCCTGCGTGCAGCTACCTTTCGCTTCCAAAAGGCCTAGGCTCGCTGCTTCACCGAAGTGTTGGTAGAGGTAACTGGAATCTCCCGGCACACAAGACTAGTGCCACCAAGCTCAATCCAGCGATTTCCCAGTAATTCCTGGTGTAGACTGGTGCTACATACTAAGTTCCATATGTGAGAAGGTAGCTGAACGCCTTGTCCAAAATCATCTTACTGCTGAGAGTTGAGCTCACCCTCAGTCCCTCACAGTTCCACACTGCCTGCAGAGTGAGTTTCCCACGTCTTCACCAGAGACTTTTGCCAGAGGCTTCTGAGACGCAAGTTAACAATGCACACCTGGACGGTATCTCCAGGTGCAGTAGAGTGGTAATCTGGGAACCTCCTTACTCAGAATACTGCTACCTTCACACTGTCATAAGAATGCAGCTAGTTGAGAGCTGGCTTCTAGGCATGCTTCCCTGTGAGAGCTGAGGACAGGGCAGAACCCTCCCGCATCCTGCCTGACTGTAGACGTACCTGCTAACCTCCTTATGTTAGTGGCTGGGATGGGTTGCGGGAAAAGCATGTGTAAGCATTGGGCCTGAACTCCCGTGTATCTGAGTTGAATACAGCGATTTCCAACATCCTTCTTCAATAGGAGTGTAGCTAGGTTCCAACTCCCATGTCCGAGTGGGTAGCAGACATCTGCCTCCCATGCATACACACTTCTGAGAGTTGAGCTTATGGCCTGTAACCCTACATCCTGCCTGCCGCTACTTTCGCTTCCAAAAGGCCTAGGCTCGCTGCTTGACGCAAGTGTTGGGAGAGGTAACTGGAATCTCCCGGCACACAAGACGAGTGCCTCCAAGCTCAATCAAGCGATTTCCTAGTAATTCCTGGGGTAGACTGGTGCTACATACTAAGTTCCATACGTGAGTATGTAGTTGAACGCCTTGTCCAAAAACATCTTACTTCTCAGATTTGAGCTCACCCTCAGTCCCTCACAGTTCCACACTGCCTGCAGAGTGAGTTTCGCACGTCTTCACCAGAGACGTTTGCCAGAGGCTTCTGAGACGCAAGTTAACAATGCAGACCTGGAGGGTATCTCCAGGTGCAGTAGAGTGGTAACCTGGGAACCTCCTGTCTCAGAATACTGCTACCTTCACCCTGCCATAAGAATGCAGCTAGTTGACAGCTGGCTTCAAGGCCTGCTTCCCTGTGAGAGCTAAGGACAGGGCACAACCCTCCCGCATCCTGCTTGACTGTAGAAGGAGCTGCTAACGTCCTCATGTTAGTGGCAGGGAAACGTTGTGAGAAAAGCATGTGGAATCGTTGTGCCTGAACCCACGTGTATCTGAGTTGAATACAGCGATTTCCAAAGTCCTTCTTCATCAGAGTGTAGCTAGGTTCCCACTCGCATGTCCGAGTGGGTAGCAGACATCTGCCTCCCATGTATACACACTTCTGAGAGTTGAGCTTATGGCCTGTAAGCCTACCTCCTGCCTGCAGCTACCTTTCGCTTCCAAAAGGCCTAGGCTCGCTGCTTCACCGAAGTGTTGGGAGAGGTAACTGGAATCTCCCGGCACACAAGACTAGTGCCACCAAGCTCAATCCAGCGATTTCCCAGTAATTCCTGGGGTAGACTGGTGCTACATACTAAGTTCCATATGTGAGAAGGTAGCTGAACGCCTTGTCCAAAATCATCTTACTGCTGAGAGTTGAGCTCACCCTCAGTCCCTCACAGTTCCACACTGCCTGCAGAGTGAGTTTCCCACGTCTTCACCAGAGACTTTTGCCAGAGGCTTCTGAGACGCAAGTTAACAAAGCACACCTGGACGGTATCTCCAGGTGCAGTAGAGTGGTAATCTGGGAACCTCCTTCCTCAGAATACTGCTACCTTCACACTGTCATAAGAATGCAGCTAGTTGAGAGCTGGCTTCTAGGCAAGCTTCCCTGTGAGAGCTGAGGACAGGGCAGAACCCTCCCGCATCCTGCCTGACTGTAGACGTACCTGCTAACCTCCTTATGTTATGGCTGGGATGGGTTGCGGGAAAAGCATGTGTAAGCATTGGGCCTGAACTCCCGTGTATCTGAGTTTAATACAGCGATTTCCAACATCCTTCTTCAATAGGAGTGTAGCTAGGTTCCAACTCCCATGTCCGAGTGGGTAGCAGACATCTGCCTCCCATGCATACACACTTCTGAGAGTTGAGCTTATGGCCTGTAACCCTACATCCTGCCTGCCGCTACCTTTCGCTTCCAAAAGGCCTAGGCTCGCTGCTTGACGCAAGTGTTGGGAGAGGTAACTGGAATCTCCCGGCACACAAGACGAGTGCCTCCAAGCTCAATCAAGCGATTTCCTAGTAATTCCTGGGGTAGACTGGTGCTACATACTAAGTTCCATACGTGAGTATGTAGTTGAACGCCTTGTCCAAAAACATCTTACTTCTCAGAGTTGAGCTCATCCTCAGTCCCTCACAGTTCCACACTGCCTGCAGAGTGAGTTTCGCACGTCTTCACCAGAGACGTTTGCCAGAGGCTTCTGAGACGCAAGTTAACAATGCAGTCCTGGAGGGTATCTCCAGGTCCAGTAGAGTGGTAACCTGGGAACCTCCTGTCTCAGAATCCTGCTACCTTCACCCTGCCATAAGAATGCAGCTAGTTGACAGCTGGCTTCAAGGCCTGCTTCCCTGTGAGAGCTAAGGACAGGGCACAACCCTCCCGCATCCTGCTTGACTGTAGAAGGAGCTGCTAACGTCCTCATGTTAGTGGCAGGGAAACGTTGTGAGAAAAGCATGTGGAATCGTTGTGCCTGAACTCACGTGTATCTGAGTTGAATACAGCGATTTCCAAAGTCCTTCTTCATCAGAGTGTAGCTAGGTTCCCACTCGCATGTCCGAGTGGGTAGCAGACATCTGCCTCCCATGTATACACACTTCTGAGAGTTGAGCTTATGGCCTGTAAGCCTACCTCCTGCCTGCAGCTACCTTTCGCTTCCAAAAGGCCTAGGCTCGCTGCTTCACCGAAGTGTTGGGAGAGGTAACTGGAATCTCCCGGCACACAAGACTAGTGCCACCAAGCTCAATCCAGCGATTTCCCAGTAATTCCTGGGGTAGACTGGTGCTACATACTAAGTTCCATATCTGAGAAGGTAGCTGAACGCCTTGTCCAAAATCATCATACTGCTGAGAGTTGAGCTCACCCTCAGTCCCTCACAGTTCCACACTGCCTGCAGAGTGAGTTTCCCTCGTCTTCACCAGAGACTTTTGCCAGAGGCTTCTGAGACGCAAGTTAACAATGCACACCTGGACGGTATCTCCAGGTGCAGTAGAGTGGTAATATGGGAACCTCCTTCCTCAGAATACTGCTACCTTCACACTGTCATAAGAATGCAGCTAGTTGAGAGCTGGCTTCTAGGCAAGCTTCCCTGTGAGAGCTGAGGACAGGGCAGAACCCTCCCGCATCCTGCCTGACTGTAGACGTACCTGCTAACCTCCTTATGTTAGTGGCTGGGATGGGTTGCGGGAAAAGCATGTGTAAGCATTGGGCCTGAACTCCCGCGTATCTGAGTTGAATACAGCGATTTCCAACATCCTTCTTCAATAGGAGTGTAGCTAGGTTCCAACTCCCATGTCCGAGTGGGTAGCAGACATCTGCCTCCCATGCATACACACTTCTGAGAGTTGAGCTTATGGCCTGTAAGCCTACCTCCTGCCTGCAGCTACCTTTCGCTTCCAAAACGCCTAGGCTCGCTGCTTCACCGAAGTGTTTGGAGAGGTAACTGGAATCTCCAGGCACACAAGACTAGTGCCACCAAGCTCAATCCAGCGATTTCCCAGTAATTCCTGGGGTAGACTGGTGCTACATACTAAGTTCCATATGTGAGAAGGTAGCTGAACGCCTTGTCCAAAATCATCTTACTGCTGAGAGTTGAGCTCACCCTCAGTCCCTCACAGTTCCACACTGCCTGCAGAGTGAGTTTCGCACGTCTTCACCAGAGACGTTTGCCAGAGGCTTCTGAGACGCAAGTTAACAATGCAGACCTGGAGGGTATCTCCAGGTCCAGTAGAGTGGTAACCTGGGAACCTCCTGTCTCAGAATCCTGCTACCTTCACCCTGCCATAAGAATGCAGCTAGTTGACAGCTGGCTTCAAGGCCTGCTTCCCTGTGAGAGCTAAGGACAGGGCACAACCCTCCCGCATCCTGCTTGACTGTAGAAGGAGCTGCTAACGTCCTCATGTTAGTGGCAGGGAAACCTTGTGAGAAAAGCATGTGGAATCGTTGTGCCTGAACCCACGTGTATCTGAGTTGAATACAGCGATTTCCAAAGTCCTTCTTCATCAGAGTGTAGCTAGGTTCCCACTCGCATGTCCGAGTGGGTAGCAGACATCTGCCTCCCATGTATACACACTTCTGAGAGTTGAGCTTATGGCCTGTAAGCCTACCTCCTGCCTGCAGCTACCTTTCGCTTCCAAAAGGCCTAGGCTCGCTGCTTCACCGAAGTGTTGGGAGAGGTAACTGGAATCTCCCGGCACACAAGACTAGTGCCTCCAAGCTCAATCCAGCGATTTCCCAGTAATTCCTGGGGTAGACTGGTGCTACATACTAAGTTCCATATGTGAGAAGGTAGCTGAACGCCTTGTCCAAAATCATCTTACTGCTGAGAGTTGAGCTCACCCTCAGTCCCTCACAGTTCCACACTGCCTGCAGAGTGAGTTTCCCACGTCTTTACCAGACTTTTGCCAGAGGCTTCTGAGACGCAAGTTAACAGTGCACACCTGGACGGTATCTCCAGGTGCAGTAGAGTGGTAATCTGGGAACCTCCTTACTCAGAATACTGCTACCTTCACACTGTCATAAGAATGCAGCTAGTTGAGAGCTGGCTTCTAGGCAAGCTTCCCTGTGAGAGCTGAGGACAGGGCAGAACCCTCCCGCATCCTGCCTGACTGTAGACGTACCTGCTAACCTCCTTATGTTAGTGGCTGGGATGGGTTGCGGGAAAAGCATGTGTAAGCATTGGGCCTGAACTCCCGTGTATCTGAGTTGAATACAGCGATTTCCAACATCCTTCTTCAATAGGAGTGTAGCTAGGTTCCAACTCCCAAGTCCGAGTGGGTAGCAGACATCTGCCTCCTATGCATACACACTTCTGAGAGTTGAGCTTATGGCCTGTAACCCTACATCCTGCCTGCCGCTACCTTTCGCTTCCAAAAGGCCTAGGCTCGCTGCTTGACGCAAGTGTTGGGAGAGGTAACTGGAATCTCCCGGCACACAAGACGAGTGCCTCCAAGCTCAATCAAGCGATTTCCTAGTAATTCCTGGGGTAGACTGGTGCTACATACTAAGTTCCATACGTGAGTATGTAGTTGAACGCCTTGTCCAAAAACATCTTACTTCTCAGAGTTGAGCTCACCCTCAGTCCCTCACAGTTCCAAACTGCCTGCAGAGTGAGTTTCACACGTCTTCACCAGAGACGTTTGCCAGAGGCTTCTGAGACGCAAGTTAACAATGCAGACCTGGAGGGTATCTCCAGGTCCAGTAGAGTGGTAACCTGGGAACCTCCTGTCTCAGAATACTGCTACCTTCACCCTACCATAAGAATGCAGCTAGTTGACAGCTGGCTTCAAGGCCTGCTTCCCTGTGAGAGCTAAGGACAGGGCACAACCCTCCCGCATCCTGCTTGACTGTAGAAGGAGCTGCTAACGTCCTCATGTTAGTGGCAGGGAAACGTTGTGAGAAAAGCATGTGGAATCGTTGTGCCTGAACCCACGTGTATCTGAGTTGAATACAGCGATTTCCAAAGTCCTTCTTCATCAGAGTGTAGCTAGGTTCCCACTCGCATGTCCGAGTGGGTAGCAGACATCTGCCTCCCATGTATACACACTTCTGAGAGTTGAGCTTATGGCCTGTAAGCCTACCTCCTGCCTGCAGCTACCTTTCGCTTCCAAAAGGCCTAGGCTCGCTGCTTCACCGAAGTGTTGGGAGAGGTAACTGGAATCTCCCGGCACACAAGACTAGTGCCACCAAGCTCAATCCAGCGATTTCCCAGTAATTCCTGGGGTAGACTGGTGCTACATACTAAGTTCCATATGTGAGAAGGTAGCTGAACGCCTTGTCCAAAATCATCTTACTGCTGAGAGTTGAGCTCACCCTCAGTCCCTCACAGTTCCACACTGCCTGCAGAGTGAGTTTCCCACGTCTTCACCAGAGACTTTTGCCAGAGGCTTCTGAGACGCAAGTTAACAATGCACACCTGGACGGTATCTCCAGGTGCAGTAGAGTGGTAATCTGGGAACCTCCTTACTCAGAATACTGCTACCTTCACACTGTCATAAGAATGCAGCTAGTTGAGAGCTGGCTTCTAGGCAAGCTTCCCTGTGAGAGCTGAGGACAGGGCAGAACCCTCCCGCATCCTGCCTGACTGTAGACGTACCTGCTAACCTCCTTATGTTAGTGGCTGGGTTGGGTTGCGGGAAAAGCATGTGTAAGCTTTGGGCCTGAACTCCCGTGTATCTGAGTTGAATACAGCGATTTCCAACATCCTTCTTCAATAGGAGTGTAGCTAGGTTCCAACTCCCATGTCCGAGTGGGTAGCAGACATCTGCCTCCCATGCATACACACTTCTGAGAGTTGAGCTTATGGCCTGTAACCCTACATCCTGCCTGCCGCTACCTTTCGCTTCCAAAAGGCCTAGGCTCGCTGCTTGACGCAAGTGTTGGGAGAGGTAACTGGAATCTCCCGGCACACAAGACGAGTGCCTCCAAGCTCAATCAAGCGATTTCCTAGTAATTCCTGGGGTAGACTGGTGCTACATACTAAGTTCCATACGTGAGAATGTAGTTGAACGCCTTGTCCAAAATCATCTTACTTATCAGAGTTGAGCTCACCCTCAGTCCCTCAGAGTTCCACACTGCCTGCAGAGTGAGTTTCGCACGTCTTCACCAGAGACGTTTGCCAGAGGCTTCTGAGACGCAAGTTAACAATGCAGACCTGGAGGGTATCTCCAGGTCCAGTAGAGTGGTAACCTGGGAACCTCCTGTCTCAGAATACTGCTACCTTCACCCTACCATAAGAATGCAGCTAGTTGACAGCTGGCTTCAAGGCCTGCTTCCCTGTGAGAGCTAAGGACAGGGCACAACCCTCCCGCATCCTGCTTGACTGTAGAAGGAGCTGCTAACGTCCTCATGTTAGTGGCAGGGAAACGTTGTGAGAAAAGCATGTGGAATCGTTGTGCCTGAACCCACGTGTATCTGAGTTGAATACAGCGATTTCCAAAGTCCTTCTTCATCAGAGTGTAGCTAGGTTCCCACTCGCATGTCCGAGTGGGTAGCAGACATCTGCCTCCCATGTATACACACTTCTGAGAGTTGAGCTTATGGCCTGTAAGCCTACCTCCTGCCTGCAGCTACCTTTCGCTTCCAAAAGGCCTAGGCTCGCTGCTTCACCGAAGTGTTGGGAGAGGTAACTGGAATCTCCCGGCACACAAGACTAGTGCCACCAAGCTCAATCCAGCGATTTCCCAGTAATTCCTGGGGTAGACTGGTGCTACATACTAAGTTCCATATGTGAGAAGGTAGCTGAACGCCTTGTCCAAAATCATCTTACTGCTGAGAGTTGAGCTCACCCTCAGTCCCTCACAGTTCCACACTGCCTGCAGAGTGAGTTTCCCCCGTCTTCACCAGAGACTTTTGCCAGAGGCTTCT
Organism: Canis aureus; assembly: GCF_053574225.1. NCBI lineage: Eukaryota > Metazoa > Chordata > Mammalia > Carnivora > Canidae > Canis > Canis aureus. Next base: position 180,047 of record NW_027554421.1, on the reverse strand, counting down.
GAGACGCAAGTTAACAATGCACACCTGGACGGTATCTCCAGGTGCAGTAGAGTGGTAATCTGGGAACCTCCTTACTCAGAATACTGCTACCTTCACACTGTCATAAGAATGCAGCTAGTTGAGAGCTGGCTTCTAGGCAAGCTTCCCTGTGAGAGCTGAGGACAGGGCAGAACCCTCCCGCATCCTGCCTGACTGTAGACGTACCTGCTAACCTCCTTATGTTAGTGGCTGGGATGGGTTGCGGGAAAAGCATGTGTAAGCATTGGGCCTGAACTCCCGTGTATCTGAGTTGAATACAGCGATTTCCAACATCCTTCTTCAATAGGAGTGTAGCTAGGTTCCAACTCCCATGTCCGAGTGGGTAGCAGACATCTGCCTCCCATGCATACACACTTCTGAGAGTTGAGCTTATGGCCTGTAACCCTACATCCTGCCTGCCGCTACCTTTCGCTTCCAAAAGGCCTAGGCTCGCTGCTTGACGCAAGTGTTGGGAGAGGTAACTGGAATCTCCCGGCACACAAGACGAGTGCCTCCAAGCTCAATCAAGCGATTTCCTAGTAATTCCTGGGGTAGACTGGTGCTACATACTAAGTTCCATACGTGAGTATGTAGTTGAACGCCTTGTCCAAAAACATCTTACTTCTCAGAGTTGAGCTCACCCTCAGTCCCTCACAGTTCCACACTGCCTGCAGAGTGAGTTTCGCACGTCTTCACCAGAGACGTTTGCCAGAGGCTTCTGAGACGCAAGTTAACAATGCAGACCTGGAGGGTATCTCCAGGTGCAGTAGAGTGGTAACCTGGGAACCTCCTGTCTCAGAATACTGCTACCTTCACCCTGCCATAAGAATGCAGCTAGTTGACAGCTGGCTTCAAGGCCTGCTTCCCTGTGAGAGCTAAGGACAGGGCACAACCCTCCCGCATCCTGCTTGACTGTAGAAGGAGCTGCTAACGTCCTCATGTTAGTGGCAGGGAAACGTTGTGAGAAAAGCATGTGGAATCGTTGTGCCTGAACCCACGTGTATCTGAGTTGAATACAGCGATTTCCAAAGTCCTTCTTCATCAGAGTGTAGCTAGGTTCCCACTCGCATGTCCGAGTGGGTAGCAGACATCTGCCTCCCATGTATACACACTTCTGAGAGTTGAGCTTATGGCCTGTAAGCCTACCTCCTGCCTGCAGCTACCTTTCGCTTCCAAAAGGCCTAGGCTCGCTGCTTCACCGAAGTGTTTGGAGAGGTAACTGGAATCTCCCGGCAGACAAGAGTAGTGCCACCAAGCTCAATCCAGCGATTTCCCAGTAATTCCTGGGGTAGACTGGTGCTACATACTAAGTTCCATATGTGAGAAGGTAGCTGAACGCCTTGTCCAAAATCATCTTACTGCTGAGAGTTGAGCTCACCCTCAGTCCCTCACAGTTCCACACTGCCTGCAGAGTGAGTTTCCCACGTCTTCACCAGAGACTTTTGCCAGAGGCTTCTGAGACGCAAGTTAACAATGCACACCTGGACGGTATCTCCAGGTGCAGTAGAGTGGTAATCTGGGAACCTCCTTACTCAGAATACTGCTACCTTCACACTGTCATAAGAATGCAGCTAGTTGAGAGCTGGCTTCTAGGCAAGCTTCCCTGTGAGAGCTGAGGACAGGGCAGAACCCTCCCGCATCCTGCCAGACTGTAGAAGTACCTGCTAACCTCCTTATGTTAGTGGCTGGGATGGGTTGCGGGAAAAGCATGTGTAAGCATTGGGCCTGAACTCCCGTGTATCTGAGTTGAATACAGCGATTTCCAACATCCTTCTTCAATAGGAGTGTAGCTAGGTTCCAACTCCCATGTCCGAGTGGGTAGCAGACATCTGCCTCCCATGCATACACACTTCTGAGAGTTGAGCTTATGGCCTGTAACCCTACATCCTGCCTGCCGCTACCTTTCGCTTCCAAAAGGCCTAGGCTCGCTGCTTGACGCAAGTGTTGGGAGAGGTAACTGGAATCTCCCGGCACACAAGACGAGTGCCTTCAAGCTCAATCAAGCGATTTCCTAGTAATTCCTGCTGTAAACTGGTGCTACATAATAAGTTCCATACGTGAGTATGTAGTTGAACGCCTTGTCCAAAAACATCTTACTTCTGAGAGTTGAGCTCACCCTCAGTCCCTCACAGTTCCACACTGCCTGCAGAGTGAGTTTCGCACGTCTTCACCAGAGACGTTTGCCAGAGGCTTCTGAGACGCAAGTTAACAATGCAGACCTGGCGGGTATCTCCAGGTCCAGTAGAGTGGTAACCTGGGAACCTCCTGTCTCAGAATACTGCTACCTTCACCCTGCCAAAAGAATGCAGCTAGTTGACAGCTGGCTTCAAGGCCTGCTTCCCTGTGAGAGCTAAGGACAGGGCACAACCCTCCCGCATCCTGCTTGACTGTAGAAGGAGCTGCTAACGTCCTCATGTTAGTGGCAGGGAAAGGTTGTGAGAAAAGCATGTGGAATCGTAGTGCCTGAACCCACGTGTATCTGAGTTGAATACAGCGATTTCCAAAGTCCTCCTTCATCAGAGTGTAGCTAGGTTCCCACTCGCATGTCCGAGTGGGTAGCAGACATCTGCCTCCCATGTATACACACTTCTGAGAGTTGAGCTTATGGCCTGTAAGCCTACCTCCTGCCTGCAGCTACCTTTCGCTTCCAAAAGGCCTAGGCTCGCTGCTTCACCGAAGTGTTGGGAGAGGTAACTGGAATCTCCCGGCACACAAGACTAGTGCCTCCAAGCTCAATCCAGCGATTTCCCAGTAATTCCTGGGGTAGACTGGTGCTACATACTAAGTTCCATATGTGAGAAGGTAGCTGAACCCCTTGTCCAAAATCATCTTACTGCTGAGAGTTGAGCTCACCCTCAGTCCCTCACAGTTCCACACTGCCTGCAGAGTGAGTTTCCCACGTCTTCACCAGAGACTTTTGCCAGAGGCTTCTGAGACGCAAGTTAACAATGCACACCTGGACGGTATCTCCAGGTGCAGTAGAGTGGTAATCTGGGAACCTCCTTACTCAGAATACTGCTACCTTCACACTGTCATAAGAATGCAGCTAGCTGAGAGCTGGCTTCTAGGCAAGCTTCCCTGTGAGAGCTGAGGACAGGGCAGAACCCTCCCGCATCCTGCCTGACTGTAGACGTACCTGCTAACCTCCTTATGTTAGTGGCTGGGATGGGTTGCTGGAAAAGCATGTGTAAGCATTGGGCCTGAACTCCCGTGTATCTGAGTTGAATACAGCGATTTCCAACATCCTTCTTCAATAGGAGTGTAGCTAGGTTCCAACTCCCATGTCCGAGTGGGTAGCAGACATCTGCCTCCCATGCATACACAGTTCTGAGAGTTGAGCTTATGGCCTGTAACCCTACATCCTGCCTGCCGCTACCTTTCGCTTCCAAAAGGCCTAGGCTCGCTGCTTGACGCAAGTGTTGGGAGAGGTAACTGGAATCTCCCGGCACACAAGACGATTGCCTCCAAGCTCAATCAAGCGATTTCCTAGTAATTCCTGGGGTCGACTGGTGCTACATACTAAGTTCCATACGTGAGTATATAGTTGAACGCCTTGTCCAAAAACATCTTACTTCTCAGAGTTGAGCTCACCCTCAGTCCCTTACAGTTCCACACTGCCTGCAGAGTGAGTTTCGCACGTCTTCACCAGAGACGTTTGCCAGAGGCTTCTGAGACACAAGTTAACAATGCAGTCCTGGAGGGTATCTCCAGGTCCAGTAGAGTGGTAACCTGGGAACCTCCTGTCTCAGAATACTGCTACCTTCACCCTGCCATAAGAATGCAGCTAGTTGACAGCTGGCTTCAAGGCCTGCTTCCCTGTGAGAGCTAAGGACAGGGCACAACCCTCCCGCATCCTGCTTGACTGTAGAAGGAGCTGCTAACGTCCTGAGGTTAGTGGCAGGGAAACGTTGTGAGAAAAGCATGTGGAATCGTTGTGCCTGAACCCACGTGTATCTGAGTTGAATACAGCGATTTCCAAAGTCCTTCTTCATCAGAGTGTAGCTAGGTTCCCACTCGCATGTCCGAGTGGGTAGCAGACATCTGCCTCCCATGTATACACACTTCTGAGAGTTGAGCTTATGGCCTGTAAGCCTACCTCCTGCCTGCAGCTACCTTTCGCTTCCAAAAGGCCTAGGCTCGCTGCTTCACCGAAGTGTTGGGAGAGGTAACTGGAATCTCCCGGCACACAAGACTAGTGCCACCAAGCTCAATCCAGCGATTTCCCAGTAATTCCTGGGGTAGACTGGTGCTACAAACTAAGTTCCATATGTGAGAAGGTAGCTGAACGCCTTGTCCAAAATCATCTTACTGCTGAGAGTTGAGCTCACCCTCAGTCCCTCACAGTTCCACACTGCCTGCAGAGTGAGTTTCCCACGTCTTCACCAGAGACTTTTGCCAGAGGCTTCTGAGACGCAAGTTAACAATGCACACATGGACGGTATCTCCAGGTGCAGTAGAGTGGTAATCTGGGAACCTCCTTACTCAGAATACTGCTACCTTCACACTGTCATAAGAATGCAGCTAGTTGAGAGCTGGCTTCTAGGCAAGCTTCCCTGTGAGAGCTGAGGACAGGGCAGAACCCTCTCGCATCCTGCCTGACTGTAGACGTACCTGCTAACCTCCTTATGTAAGTGGCTGGGATGGGTTGCGGGAAAAGCATGTGTAAGCATTGGGCCTGAACTCCCGTGTATCTGAGTTGAATACAGCGATTTCCAACATCCTTCTTCAATAGGAGTGTAGCTAGGTTCCAACTCCCATGTCCGAGTGGGTAGCAGACATCTGCCTCCCATGCATACACACTTCTGAGAGTTGAGCTTATGGCCTGTAACCCTACATCCTGCCTGCCGCTACCTTTTGCTTCCAAAAGGCCTAGGCTCGCTGCTTGACGCAAGTGTTGGGAGAGGTAACTGGAATCTCCCGGCACACAAGACGAGTGCCTTCAAGCTCAATCAAGCGATTTCCTAGTAATTCCTGCTGTAAACTGGTGCTACATAATAAGTTCCATACGTGAGTATGTAGTTGAACGCCTTGTCCAAAAACATCTTACTTCTCAGAGTTGAGCTCACCCTCAGTCCCTCACAGTTCCACACTGCCTGCAGAGTGAGTTTCGCACGTCTTCACCAGAGACGTTTGCCAGAGGCTTCTGAGACGCAAGTTAACAATGCAGACCTGGAGGGTATCTCCAGGTCCAGTAGAGTGGTAACCTGGGAACCTCCTGTCTCAGAATACTGCTACCTTCACCCTGCCAAAAGAATGCAGCTAGTTGACAGCTGGCTTCAAGGCCTGCTTCCCTGTGAGAGCTAAGGACAGGGCACAACCCTCCCGCATCCTGCTTGACTGTAGAAGGAGCTGCTAACGTCCTCATGTTAGTGGCAGGGAAACGTTGTGAGAAAAGCATGTGGAATCGTAGTGCCTGAACCCACGTGTATCTGAGTTGAATACAGCGATTTCCAAAGTCCTCCTTCATCAGAGTGTAGCTAGGTTCCCACTCGCATGTCCGAGTGGGTAGCAGACATCTGCCTCCCATGTATACACACTTCTGAGAGTTGAGCTTATGGCCTGTAAGCCTACCTCCTGCCTGCAGCTACCTTTCGCTTCCAAAAGGCCTAGGCTCGCTGCTTCACCGAAGTGTTGGGAGAGGTAACTGGAATCTCCCGGCACACAAGACTAGTGCCACCAAGCTCAATCCAGCGATTTCCCAGTAATTCCTGGGGTAGACTGGTGCTACAAACTAAGTTCCATATGTGAGAAGGTAGCTGAACGCCTTGTCCAAAATCATCTTACTGCTGAGAGTTGAGCTCACCCTCAGTCCCTCACAGTTCCACACTGCCTGCAGAGTGAGTTTCCCACGTCTTCACCAGAGACTTTTGCCAGAGGCTTCTGAGACGCAAGTTAACAATGCACACATGGACGGTATCTCCAGGTGCAGTAGAGTGGTAATCTGGGAACCTCCTTACTCAGAATACTGCTACCTTCACACTGTCATAAGAATGCAGCTAGTTGAGAGCTGGCTTCTAGGCAAGCTTCCCTGTGAGAGCTGAGGACAGGGCAGAACCCTCTCGCATCCTGCCTGACTGTAGACGTACCTGCTAACCTCCTTATGTTAGTGGCTGGGATGGGTTGCGGGAAAAGCATGTGTAAGCATTGGGCCTGAACTCCCGTGTATCTGAGTTGAATACAGCGATTTCCAACATCCTTCTTCAATAGGAGTGTAGCTAGGTTCCAACTCCCATGTCCGAGTGGGTAGCAGACATCTGCCTCCCATGCATACACACTTCTGAGAGTTGAGCTTATGGCCTGTAACCCTACATCCTGCCTGCCGCTACCTTTTGCTTCCAAAAGGCCTAGGCTCGCTGCTTGACGCAAGTGTTGGGAGAGGTAACTGGAATCTCCCGGCACACAAGACGAGTGCCTCCAAGCTCAATCAAGCGATTTCCTAGTAATTCCTGGGGTAGACTGGTGCTACATACTAAGTTCCATACGTGAGTATGTAGTTGAACGCCTTGTCCAAAAACATCTTACTTCTCAGAGTTGAGCTCACCCTCAGTCCCTCACAGTTCCACACTGCCTGCAGAGTGAGTTTCGCACGTCTTCACCAGAGACGTTTGCCAGAGGCTTCTGAGACGCAAGTTAACAATGCAGACCTGGCGGGTATCTCCAGGTCCAGTAGAGTGGTAACCTGGGAACCTCCTGTCTCAGAATACTGCTACCTTCACCCTGCCATAAGAATGCAGCTAGTTGACAGCTGGCTTCAAGGCCTGCTTCCCTGTGAGAGCTGAGGACAGGGCACAACCCTCCCGCATCCTGCTTGACTGTAGAAGGAGCTGCTAACGTCCTCATGTTAGTGGCAGGGAAACGTTGTGAGAAAAGCATGTGGAATCGTTGTGCCTGAACCCACGTGTATCTGAGTTGAATACAGCGATTTCCAAAGTCCTTCTTCATCAGAGTGTAGCTAGGTTCCCACTCGCATGTCCGAGTGGGTAGCAGACATCTGCCTCCCATGTATACACACTTCTGAGAGTTGAGCTTATGGCCTGTAAGCCTACCTCCTGCCTGCAGCTACCTTTCGCTTCCAAAAGGCCTAGGCTCGCTGCTTCACCGAAGTGTTGGGAGAGGTAACTGGAATCTCCCGGCAGACAAGAGTAGTGCCACCAAGCTCAATCCAGCGATTTCCCAGTAATTCCTGGGGTAGACTGGTGCTACATACTAAGTTCCATATGTGAGAAGGTAGCTGAACGCCTTGTCCAAAATCATCTTACTGCTGAGAGTTGAGCTCACCCTCAGTCCCTCACAGTTCCACACTGCCTGCAGAGTGAGTTTCCCACGTCTTCACCAGAGACTTTTGCCAGAGGCTTCTGAGACGCAAGTTAACAATGCACACCTGGACGGTATCTCCAGGTGCAGTAGAGTGGTAATCTGGGAACCTCCTTACTCAGAATACTGCTACCTTCACACTGTCATAAGAATGCAGCTAGTTGAGAGCTGGCTTCTAGGCAAGCTTCCCTGTGAGTGCTGAGGACAGGGCAGAACCCTCCCGCATCCTGCCTGACTGTAGAAGTACCTGCTAACCTCCTTATGTTAGTGGCTGGGATGGGTTGCGGGAAAAGCATGTGTAAGCATTGGGCCTGAACTCCCGTGTATCTGAGTTGAATACAGCGATTTCCAACATCCTTCTTCAATAGGAGTGTAGCTAGGTTCCAACTCCCATGTCCGAGTGGGTAGCAGACATCTGCCTCCCATGCATACACACTTCTGAGAGTTGAGCTTATGGCCTGTAACCCTACATCCTGCCTGCCGCTACCTTTCGCTTCCAAAAGGCCTAGGCTCGCTGCTTGACGCAAGTGTTGGGAGAGGTAACTGGAATCTCCCGGCACACAAGACGAGTGCCTTCAAGCTCAATCAAGCGATTTCCTAGTAATTCCTGCTGTAAACTGGTGCTACATAATAAGTTCCATACGTGAGTATGTAGTTGAACGCCTTGTCCAAAAACATCTTACTTCTCAGAGTTGAGCTCACCCTCAGTCCCTCACAGTTCCACACTGCCTGCAGAGTGAGTTTCGCACGTCTTCACCAGAGACGTTTGCCAGAGGCTTCTGAGACGCAAGTTAACAATGCAGACCTGGAGGGTATCTCCAGGTCCAGTAGAGTGGTAACCTGGGAACCTCCTGTCTCAGAATACTGCTACCTTCACCCTGCCAAAAGAATGCAGCTAGTTGACAGCTGGCTTCAAGGCCTGCTTCCCTGTGAGAGCTAAGGACAGGGCACAACCCTCCCGCATCCTGCTTGACTGTAGAAGGAGCTGCTAACGTCCTCATGTTAGTGGCAGGGAAACGTTGTGAGAAAAGCATGTGGAATCGTAGTGCCTGAACCCACGTGTATCTGAGTTGAATACAGCGATTTCCAAAGTCCTCCTTCATCAGAGTGTAGCTAGGTTCCCACTCGCATGTCCGAGTGGGTAGCAGACATCTGCCTCCCATGTATACACACTTCTGAGAGTTGAGCTTATGGCCTGTAAGCCTACCTCCTGCCTGCAGCTACCTTTCGCTTCCAAAAGGCCTAGGCTCGCTGCTTCACCGAAGTGTTGGGAGAGGTAACTGGAATCTCCCGGCACACAAGACTAGTGCCTCCAAGCTCAATCCAGCGATTTCCCAGTAATTCCTGGGGTAGACTGGTGCTACATACTAAGTTCCATATGTGAGAAGGTAGCTGAACGCCTTGTCCAAAATCATCTTACTGCTGAGAGTTGAGCTCACCCTCAGTCCCTCACAGTTCCACACTGCCTGCAGAGTGAGTTTCCCACGTCTTCACCAGAGACTTTTGCCAGAGGCTTCTGAGACGCAAGTTAACAATGCACACCTGGACGGTATCTCCAGGTGCAGTAGAGTGGTAATCTGGGAACCTCCTTACTCAGAATACTGCTACCTTCACACTGTCATAAGAATGCAGCTAGCTGAGAGCTGGCTTCTAGGCAAGCTTCCCTGTGAGAGCTGAGGACAGGGCAGAACCCTCCCGCATCCTGCCTGACTGTAGACGTACCTGCTAACCTCCTTATGTTAGTGGCTGGGATGGGTTGCGGGAAAAGCATGTGTAAGCATTGGGCCTGAACTCCCGTGTATCTGAGTTGAATACAGCGATTTCCAACATCCTTCTTCAATAGGAGTGTAGCTAGGTTCCAACTCCCATGTCCGAGTGGGTAGCAGACATCTGCCTCCCATGCATACACAGTTCTGAGAGTTGAGCTTATGGCCTGTAACCCTACATCCTGCCTGCCGCTACCTTTCGCTTCCAAAAGGCCTAGGCTCGCTGCTTGACGCAAGTGTTGGGAGAGGTAACTGGAATCTCCCGGCACACAAGACGATTGCCTCCAAGCTCAATCAAGCGATTTCCTAGTAATTCCTGGGGTCGACTGGTGCTACATACTAAGTTCCATACGTGAGTATGTAGTTGAACGCCTTGTCCAAAAACATCCTACTTCTCAGAGTTGAGCTCACCCTCAGTCCCTTACAGTTCCACACTGCCTGCAGAGTGAGTTTCGCACGTCTTCACCAGAGACGTTTGCCAGAGGCTTCTGAGACGCAAGTTAACAATGCAGTCCTGGAGGGTATCTCCAGGTCCAGTAGAGTGGTAACCTGGGAACCTCCTGTCTCAGAATACTGCTACCTTCACCCTGCCATAAGAATGCAGCTAGTTGACAGCTGGCTTCAAGGCCTGCTTCCCTGTGAGAGCTAAGGACAGGGCACAACCCTCCCGCATCCTGCTTGACTGTAGAAGGAGCTGCTAACGTCCTGAGGTTAGTGGCAGGGAAACGTTGTGAGAAAAGCATGTGGAATCGTTGTGCCTGAACCCACGTGTATCTGAGTTGAATACAGCGATTTCCAAAGTCCTTCTTCATCAGAGTGTAGCTAGGTTCCCACTCGCATGTCCGAGTGGGTAGCAGACATCTGCCTCCCATGTATACACACTTCTGAGAGTTGAGCTTATGGCCTGTAAGCCTACCTCCTGCCTGCAGCTACCTTTCGCTTCCAAAAGGCCTAGGCTCGCTGCTTCACCGAAGTGTTGGGAGAGGTAACTGGAATCTCCCGGCACACAAGACTAGTGCCACCAAGCTCAATCCAGCGATTTCCCAGTAATTCCTGGGGTAGACTGGTGCTACAAACTAAGTTCCATATGTGAGAAGGTAGCTGAACGCCTTGTCCAAAATCATCTTACTGCTGAGAGTTGAGCTCACCCTCAGTCCCTCACAGTTCCACACTGCCTGCAGAGTGAGTTTCCCACGTCTTCACCAGAGACTTTTGCCAGAGGCTTCTGAGACGCAAGTTAACAATGCACACATGGACGGTATCTCCAGGTGCAGTAGAGTGGTAATCTGGGAACCTCCTTACTCAGAATACTGCTACCTTCACACTGTCATAAGAATGCAGCTAGTTGAGAGCTGGCTTCTAGGCAAGCTTCCCTGTGAGAGCTGAGGACAGGGCAGAACCCTCTCGCATCCTGCCTGACTGTAGACGTACCTGCTAACCTCCTTATGTTAGTGGCTGGGATGGGTTGCGGGAAAAGCATGTGTAAGCATTGGGCCTGAACTCCCGTGTATCTGAGTTGAATACAGCGATTTCCAACATCCTTCTTCAATAGGAGTGTAGCTAGGTTCCAACTCCCATGTCCGAGTGGGTAGCAGACATCTGCCTCCCATGCATACACACTTCTGAGAGTTGAGCTTATGGCCTGTAACCCTACATCCTGCCTGCCGCTACCTTTTGCTTCCAAAAGGCCTAGGCTCGCTGCTTGACGCAAGTGTTGGGAGAGGTAACTGGAATCTCCCGGCACACAAGACGAGTGCCTCCAAGCTCAATCAAGCGATTTCCTAGTAATTCCTGGGGTAGACTGGTGCTACATACTAAGTTCCATACGTGAGTATGTAGTTGAACGCCTTGTCCAAAAACATCTTACTTCTCAGAGTTGAGCTCACCCTCAGTCCCTCACAGTTCCACACTGCCTGCAGAGTGAGTTTCGCACGTCTTCACCAGAGACGTTTGCCAGAGGCTTCTGAGACGCAAGTTAACAATGCAGACCTGGCGGGTATCTCCAGGTCCAGTAGAGTGTTAACCTGGGAACCTCCTGTCTCAGAATACTGCTACCTTCACCCTGCCATAAGAATGCAGCTAGTTGACAGCTGGCTTCAAGGCCTGCTTCCCTGTGAGAGCTGAGGACAGGGCACAACCCTCCCGCATCCTGCTTGACTGTAGAAGGAGCTGCTAACGTCCTCATGTTAGTGGCAGGGAAACGTTGTGAGAAAAGCATGTGGAATCGTTGTGCCTGAACCCACGTGTATCTGAGTTGAATACAGCGATTTGCAAAGTCCTTCTTCATCAGAGTGTAGCTAGGTTCCCACTCGCATGTCCGAGTGGGTAGCAGACATCTGCCTCCCATGTATACACACTTCTGAGAGTTGAGCTTATGGCCTGTAAGCCTACCTCCTGCCTGCAGCTACCTTTCGCTTCCAAAAGGCCTAGGCTCGCTGCTTCACCGAAGTGTTGGGAGAGGTAACTGGAATCTCCCGGCACACAAGACTAGTGCCACCAAGCTCAATCCAGCGATTTCCCAGTAATTCCTGGGGTAGACTGGTGCTACATACTAAGTTCCATATGTGAGAAGGTAGCTGAACGCCTTGTCCAAAATCATCTTATTGCTGAGAGTTGAGCTCACCCTCAGTCCCTCACAGTTCCACACTGCCTGCAGAGTGAGTTTCCCACGTCTTCACCAGAGACTTTTGCCAGAGGCTTCTGAGACGCAAGTTAACAATGCACCCCTGGACGGTATCTCCAGGTGCAGTAGAGTGGTAATCTGGGAACCTCCTTACTCAGAATACTGCTACCTTCACACTGTCATAAGAATGCAGCTAGTTGAGAGCTGGCTTCTAGGCAAGCTTCCCTGTGAGAGCTGAGGACAGGGCAGAACCCTCCCGCATCCTGCCTGACTGTAGACGTACCTGCTAACCTCCTTATGTTAGTGGCTGGGATGGGTTGTGGGAAAAGCATGTGTAAGCATTGGGCCTGAACTCCCGTGTATCTGAGTTGAATACAGCGATTTCCAACATCCTTCTTCAATAGGAGTGTACCTATTTTCCAACTCCCATGTCAGAGTGTGTAGCAGACATCTGCCTCCCATGCATACAGACTTCTGAGAGTTGAGCTGATGGCCTGTAACCCTACATCCTGCCTGCCGCTACCTTTCGCTTCCAAAAGGCCTAGGCTCGCTGCTTGACGCAAGTGTTGGGAGATGTAATTGGAATATCCCGGCACACAAGACGAGTGCCTCCAAGCTCAATCAAGCGATTTCCCAGTAATTCCTGCTGTAGACTGGTGCTACATAATAAGTTCCATACGTGAGTAGGTAGTTGAACGCCTTGTCCAAAAACATCTTACTTCTGAGAGTTGAGCTCACCCTCAGTCCCTCACAGTTCCACACTGCCTGCAGAGTGAGTTTCGCACGTCTTCACCAGAGACGTTTGCCAGAGGCCTCTGAGACGCAAGTTAACAATGCAGACCTGGAGGGTATCTCCAGGTGCAGTAGAGTGGTAATCTGGGAACCTCCTGTCTCAGAATACTGCTACCTTGACCCTGCCATAACTATGCAGCTAGTTGAGCGCTGGCTTCAAGACATGCTTCCCTGTGAGAGCTAAGGACAGGGCACAACCCTCCCGCATCCTGCTTGACTGTAGAAGGAGCTGCTAACGTCCTCATGTTAGTGGCAGGGAAAGGTTGTGAGAAAAGCGTGGGGAATCGTGCCTGAACCCACGTGTATCTGAGTTGAATAAAGCGATTTCCAAAGTCCTTCTTCATCAGAGTGTAGTAGGTTCCCACTCGCATGTACGATTGGGTAGCAGACATCTGCCTCCCATGCATACCCACTTCTGAGAGTTGAGCTTATGGCCTGTAACCCTACCTCCTGCCTGCAGCTACCTTTCTCTTCCAAAAGGCCTAGGCTCGCTGCTTCACCGAAGTGTTGGGAGAGGTAACTGGAATCTCCCGGCACACAAGACTAGTGCCACCAAGCTCAATCCAGCGATTTCCCAGTAATTCCTGGGGTAGACTGGTGCTACATACTAAGTTCCATATGTGAGAAGGTAGCTGAACGCCTTGTCCAAAATCATCTTACTGCTGAGAGTTGAGCTCACCCTCAGTCCCTCACAGTTCCACACTGCCTGCAGAGTGAGTTTCCCACGTCTTCACCAGAGACTTTTGCCAGAGGCTTCTGAGACGCAAGTTAACAATGCACACCTGGACGGTATCTCCAGGTGCAGTAGAGTGGTAATCTGGGAACCTCCTTCCTCAGAATACTGCTACCTTCACACTGTCATAAGAATGCAGCTAGTTGAGAGCTGGCTTCTAGGCAAGCTTCCCTGTGAGAGCTGAGGACAGGGCAGAACCCTCCCGCATCCTGCCTGACTGTAGACGTACCTGCTAACCTCCTTATGTTAGTGGCTGGGATGGGTTGCGGGAAAAGCATGTGTAAGCATTGGGCCTGAACTCCCGTGTATCTGAGTTGAATACAGCGATTTCCAACATCCTTCTTCAATAGGAGTGTAGCTAGGTTCCAACTCCCATGTCCGAGTGGGTAGCAGACATCTGCCTCCCATGCATACACACTTCTGAGAGTTGAGCTTATGGCCTGTAACCCTACATCCTGCCTGCCGCTACCTTTCGCTTCCAAAAGGCCTAGGCTCGCTGCTTGACGCAAGTGTTGGGAGAGGTAACTGGAATCTCCCGGCACACAAGACGAGTGCCTCCAAGCTCAATCAAGCGATTTCCTAGTAATTCCTGGGGTCGACTGGTGCTACATACTAAGTTCCATACGTGAGTATGTGTTGAACGCCTTGTCCAAAAACATCTTACTTCTCAGAGTTGAGCTCACCCTCAGTCCCTCACAGTTCCACACTGCCTGCAGAGTGAGTTTCGCACGTCTTCACCAGAGACGTTTGCCAGAGGCTTCTGAGACGCAAGTTAACAATGCAGACCTGGAGGGTATCTCCAGGTCCAGTAGAGTGGTAACCTGGGAACCTCCTGTCTCAGAATACTGCTACCTTCACCCTGCCATAAGAATGCAGCTAGTTGACAGCTGGCTTCAAGGCCTGCTTCCCTGTGAGAGCTAAGGACAGGGCACAACCCTCCCGCATCCTGCTTGACTGTAGAAGGAGCTGCTAACGTCCTCATGTTAGTGGCAGGGAAACGTTGTGAGAAAAGCATGTGGAATCGTTGTGCCTGAACCCACGTGTATCTGAGTTGAATACAGCGATTTCCAAAGTCCTTCTTCATCAGAGTGTAGCTAGGTTCCCACTCGCATGTCCGAGTGGGTAGCAGACATCTGCCTCCCATGTATACACACTTCTGAGAGTTGAGCTTATGGCCTGTAAGCCTACCTCCTGCCTGCAGCTACCTTTCGCTTCCAAAAGGCCTAGGCTCGCTGCTTCACCGAAGTGTTGGGAGAGGTAACTGGAATCTCCCGGCACACAAGACTAGTGCCACCAAGCTCAATCCAGCGATTTCCCAGTAATTCCTGGGGTAGACTGGTGCTACATACTAAGTTCCATATGTGAGAAGGTAGCTGAACGCCTTGTCCAAAATCATCTTACTGCTGAGAGTTGAGCTCACCCTCAGTCCCTCACAGTTCCACACTGCCTGCAGAGTGAGTTTCCCACGTCTTCACCAGAGACTTTTGCCAGAGGCTTCTGAGACGCAAGTTAACAATGCACACATGGACGGTATCTCCAGGTGCAGTAGAGTGGTAATCTGGGAACCTCCTTACTCAGAATACTGCTACCTTCACACTGTCATAAGAATGCAGCTAGTTGAGAGCTGGCTTCTAGGCAAGCTTCCCTGTGAGAGCTGAGGACAAGGCAGAACCCTCTCGCATCCTGCCTGACTGTAGACGTACCTGCTAACCTCCTTATGTTAGTGGCTGGGATGGGTTGAGGGAAAAGCATGTGTAAGCATTGGGCCTGAACTCCCGTGTATCTGAGTTGAATACAGCGATTTCCAACATCCTTCTTCAATAGGAGTGTAGCTAGGTTCCAACTCCCATGTCCGAGTGGGTAGCAGACATCTGCCTCCCATGCATACACACTTCTGAGAGTTGAGCTTATGGCCTGTAACCCTACATCCTGCCTGCCGCTACCTTTCGCTTCCAAAAGGCCTAGGCTCGCTGCTTGACGCAAGTGTTGGGAGAGGTAACTGGAATCTCCCGGCACACAAGACGAGTGCCTCCAAGCTCAATCAAGCGATTTCCTAGTAATTCCTGGGGTAGACTGGTGCTACATACTAAGTTCCATACGTGAGTATGTAGTTGAACGCCTTGTCCAAAAACATCTTACTTCTCAGAGTTGAGCTCACCCTCAGTCCCTCACAGTTCCACACTGCCTGCAGAGTGAGTTTCGCACGTCTTCACCAGAGACGTTTGCCAGAGGCTTCTGAGACGCAAGTTAACAATGCAGACCTGGAGGGTATCTCCAGGTCCAGTAGAGTGGTAACCTGGGAACCTCCTGTCTCAGAATACTGCTACCTTCACCCTGCCATAAGAATGCAGCTAGTTGACAGCTGGCTTCAAGGCCTGCTTCCCTGTGAGAGCTGAAGACAGGGCACAACCCTCCCGCATCCTGCTTGACTGTAGAAGGAGCTGCTAACGTCCTCATGTTAGTGGCAGGGAAACGTTGTGAGAAAAGCATGTGGAATCGTTGTGCCTGAACCCACGTGTATCTGAGTTGAATACAGCGATTTCCAAAGTCCTTCTTCATCAGAGTGTAGCTAGGTTCCCACTCGCATGTCCGAGTGGGTAGCAGACTTCTGCCTCCCATGTATACACACTTCTGAGAGTTGAGCTTATGGCCTGTAAGCCTACCTCCTGCCTGCAGCTAATTTCGCTT
Source organism: Canis aureus (assembly GCF_053574225.1). NCBI lineage: Eukaryota > Metazoa > Chordata > Mammalia > Carnivora > Canidae > Canis > Canis aureus. The sequence continues at coordinate 164,113 of NW_027554421.1, read as the reverse complement.
CCAAAAGGCCTAGGCTCGCTGCTTCACCGAAGTGTTGGGAGAGGTAACTGGAATCTCCCGGCACACAAGACTAGTGCCACCAAGCTCAATCCAGCGATTTCCCAGTAATTCCTGGGGTAGACTGGTGCTACATACTAAGTTCCATATGTGAGAAGGTAGCTGAACGCCTTGTCCAAAATCATCTTATTGCTGAGAGTTGAGCTCACCCTCAGTCCCTCACAGTTCCACACTGCCTGCAGAGTGAGTTTCCCACGTCTTCACCAGAGACTTTTGCCAGAGGCTTCTGAGACGCAAGTTAACAATGCACCCCTGGACGGTATCTCCAGGTGCAGTAGAGTGGTAATCTGGGAACCTCCTTACTCAGAATACTGCTACCTTCACACTGTCATAAGAATGCAGCTAGTTGAGAGCTGGCTTCTAGGCAAGCTTCCCTGTGAGAGCTGAGGACAGGGCAGAACCCTCCCGCATCCTGCCTGACTGTAGACGTACCTGCTAACCTCCTTATGTTAGTGGCTGGGATGGGTTGCGGGAAAAGCATGTGTAAGCATTGGGCCTGAACTCCCGTGTATCTGAGTTGAATACAGCGATTTCCAACATCCTTCTTCAATAGGAGTGTACCTATTTTCCAACTCCCATGTCAGAGTGTGTAGCAGACATCTGCCTCCCATGCATACAGACTTCTGAGAGTTGAGCTGATGGCCTGTAACCCTACATCCTGCCTGCCGCTACCTTTCGCTTCCAAAAGGCCTAGGCTCGCTGCTTGACGCAAGTGTTGGGAGATGTAATTGGAATATCCCGGCACACAAGACGAGTGCCTCCAAGCTCAATCAAGCGATTTCCTAGTAATTCCTGCTGTAGACTGGTGCTACATAATAAGTTCCATACGTGAGTAGGTAGTTGAACGCCTTGTCCAAAATATCTTACTTCTGAGAGTTGAGCTCACCCTCAGTCCCTCACAGTTCCACACTGCCTGCAGAGTGAGTTTCGCACGTCTTCACCAGAGACGTTTGCCAGAGGCCTCTGAGACGCAAGTTAACAATGCAGACCTGGAGCGTATCTCCAGGTGCAGTAGAGTGGTAATCTGGGAACCTCCTGTCTCAGAATACTGCTACCTTGACCCTGCCATAAGTATGCAGCTAGTTGAGCGCTGGCTTCAAGACATGCTACCCTGTGAGAGCTAAGGACAGGGCACAACCCTCCCGCATCCTACTTGACTGTAGAAGGAGCTGCTAACGTCCTCATGTTAGTGGCAGGGAAAGGTTGTGAGAAAAGCGTGGGGAATCGTGCCTGAACCCACGTGTATCTGAGTTGAATAAAGCGATTTCCAAAGTCCTTCTTCATCAGAGTGTAGTAGGTTCCCACTCGCATGTACGATTGGGTAGCAGACATCTGCCTCCCATGCATACCCACTTCTGAGAGTTGAGCTTATGGCCTGTAACCCTACCTCCTGCCTGCAGCTACCTTTCTCTTCCAAAAGGCCTAGGCTCGCTGCTTCACCGAAGTGTTGGGAGAGGTAACTGGAATCTCCCGGCACACAAGACTAGTGCCTCCAAGCTCAATCCAGCGATTTCCCAGTAATTCCTGGGGTAGACTGGTGCTACATACTAAGTTCCATATGTGAGAAGGTAGCTGAACGCCTTGTCCAAAATCATCTTACTGCTGAGAGTTGAGCTCACCCTCAGTCCCTCACAGTTACACACTGCCTGCAGAGTGAGTTTCCCACGTCTTCTCCAGAGACTTTTGCCAGAGGCCGCTGAGACGCAAGTTAACAATGCAGACCTGGAGGGTATCTCCAGGTGCAGTAGAGTGGTAATCTGGGAACCTCCTGTCTCAGAATACTGCTACCTTCACACTGTCATAAGAATGCAGCTATTTGAGAGCTGGCTTCTAGGCATGCTTCCCTGTGAGAGCTGAGGACAGGGCAGAACCCTCCCGCATCCTGCCTGACTGTAGACGTACCTGCTAACCTCCTTATGTTAGTGGCTGGGATAGGTTGTGGGAAAAACATGTGTAAGCATTGGGCCTGAACTCCCGTGTATCTGAGTTGAATACAGCGATTTCCAACATCCTTCTTCAATAGGAGTGTAGCTAGGTTCCAACTCCCATGTCCGAGTGGGTAGCAGACATCTGCCTCCCATGCATACACACTTCTGAGAGTTGAGCTTATGGCCTGTAACCCTACATCCTGCCTGCCGCTACCTTTTGCTTCCAAAAGGCCTAGGCTCGCTGCTTGACGCAAGTGTTGGGAGAGGTAATTGGAATCTCCCGGCACACAAGAAGAGTGCTTCCAAGCTCAATCAAGCGATTTCCTAGTAATTCCTGGGGTAGACTGGTGCTACATACTAAGTTCCATACGTGAGTAGGAAGTTGAACGCCTTGTCCAAAAACATCTTACTTCTGAGAGTTGAGCTCACCCTCAGTCCCTCACAGTTCCACACTGCCTGCAGAGTGAGTTTCCCACGTCTTCACCAGAGACTTTTGCCAGAGGCTTCTGAGACGCAAGTTAACAATGCACCCCTTGACGGTATCTCCAGGTGCAGTAGAGTGGTAATCTGGGAACCTCCTTACTCAGAATACTGCTACCTTCACACTGTCATAAGAATGCAGCTAGTTGAGAGCTGGCTTCTAGGCATGCTTCCCTGTGAGAGCTGAGGACAGGGCAGAACCCTCCCGCATCCTGCCTGACTGTAGACGTACCTGCTAACCTCCTTATGTTAGTGGCTGGGATGGGTTGCGGGAAAAGCATGTGTAAGCATTGGGCCTGAACTCCCGTGTATCTGAGTTGAATACAGCGATTTCCAACATCCTTCTTCAATAGGAGTGTAGCTAGTTTCCAACTCCCATGTCCGAGTGGGTAGCACACATCTGCCTCCTATGCATACACACTTCTGAGAGTTGAGCTTATGGCCTGTAACCCTACATCCTGCCTGCCGCTACCTTTCGCTTCCAAAAGGCCTAGGCTCGCTGCTTGACGCAAGTGTTGGGAGAGGTAACTGGAATCTCCCGGCACACAAGACGAGTGCCTCCAAGCTCAATCAAGCGATTTCCTAGTAATTCCTGGGGTAGACTGGTGCTACATACTAAGTTCCATACGTGAGTATGTAGTTGAACGCCTTGTCCAAAAACATCTTACTTCTGAGAGTTGAGCTCACCCTCAGTCCCTCACAGTTCCACACTGCCTTCAGAGTGAGTTTCGCACGTCTTCACCAGAGACGTTTGCCAGAGGCTTCTGAGACGCAAGTTAACAATGCAGACCTGGAGGGTATCTCCAGGTCCAGTAGAGTGGTAACCTGGGAACCTCCTGTCTCAGAATCCTGCTACCTTCACCCTGCCATAAGAATGCAGCTAGTTGACAGCTGGCTTCAAGGCCTGCTTCCCTGTGAGAGCTAAGGACAGGGCACAACCCTCCCGCATCCTGCTTGACTGTAGAAGGAGCTGCTAACGTCCTCATGTAAGTGGCAGGGAAACGTTGTGAGAAAAGCATGTGGAATCGTTGTGCCTGAACCCACGTGTATCTGAGTTGAATACAGCGATTTCCAAAGTCCTTCTTCATCAGAGTGTAGCTAGGTTCCCACTCGCATGTCCGAGTGGGTAGCAGACATCTGCCTCCCATGTATACACACTTCTGAGAGTTGAGCTTATGGCCTGTAAGCCTACCTCCTGCCTGCAGCTACCTTTCGCTTCCAAAAGGCCTAGGCTCGCTGCTTCACCGAAGTGTTGGGAGAGGTAACTGGAATCTCCCGGCACACAAGACTAGTGCCACCAAGCTCAATCCAGCGATTTCCCAGTAATTCCTGGGGTAGACTGGTGCTACATACTAAGTTCCATATGTGAGAAGGTAGCTGAACGCCTTGTCCAAAATCATCTTACTGCTGAGAGTTGAGCTCACCCTCAGTCCCTCACAGTTCCACACTGCCTGCAGAGTGAGTTTCCCACGTCTTCACCAGAGACTTTTGCCAGAGGCTTCTGAGACGCAAGTTAACAATGCACACCGGGACGGTATCTCCAGGTGCAGTAGAGTGGTAATCTGGGAACCTCCTTACTCAGAATACTGCTACCTTCACACTGTCATAAGAATGCAGCTAGTTGAGAGCTGGCTTCTAGGCATGCTTCCCTGTGAGAGCTGAGGACAGGGCAGAACCCTCCCGCATCCTGCCTGACTGTAGACGTACCTGCTAACCTCCTTATGTTAGTGGCTGGGATGGGTTGTGAAAAAGCATGTGTAAGCATTGGGCCTGAACTCCCGTGTATCTGAGTTGAATACAGCGATTTCCAACATCCTTCTTCAATAGGAGTGTAGCTAGGTTCCAACTCCCATGTCCGAGTGGGTAGCAGACATCTGCCTCCCATGCATACACACTTCTGAGAGTTGAGCTTATGGCCTGTAACCCTACATCCTGCCTCCCCCTACCTTTCGCTTCCAAAAGGTCTAGGCTCGCTGCTTGACGCAAGTGTTGGGAGAGGTAACTGGAATCTCCCGGCACACAAGACGAGTGTCTCCAAGCTCAATCAAGCGATTTCCTAAAATTCCTGGGGTAGACTGGTGCTACATACTAAGTTCCATACGTGAGTAGGTAGTTGAACGCCTTGCCCAAAAACATCTTACTTCTGAGAGTTGAGCTCACCCTCAGTCCCTCACAGTTCCACACTGCCTGCAGAGTGAGTTTCGCACGTCTTCACCAGAGACGTTTGCCAGAGGCTTCTGAGACGCAAGTTAACAATGCAGACCTGGAGGGTATCTCCAGGTGCAGTAGAGTGGTAACCTGGGAACCTCCTGTCTCAGAATCCTGCTACCTTCACCCTGCCATAAGAATGCAGCTAGTTGACAGCTGGCTTCAAGGCCTGCTTCCCTGTGAGAGCTAAGGACAGGGCACAACCCTCCCGCATCCTGCTTGACTGTAGAAGGAGCTGCTAACGTCCTCAGGTTAGTGGCAGGGAAACGTTGTGAGAAAAGCATGTGGAATCGTTGTGCCTGAACCCACGTGTATCTGAGTTGAATACAGCGATTTCCAAAGTCCTTCTTCATCAGAGTGTAGCTAGGTTCCCACTCGCATGTCCGAGTGGGTAGCAGACATCTGCCTCCCATGTATACACACTTCTGAGAGTTGAGCTTATGGCCTGTAAGCCTACCTCCTGCCTGCAGCTACCTTTCGCTTCCAAAAGCCTAGGCTCGCTGCTTCACCGAAGTGTTGGGAGAGGTAACTGGAATCTCCCGGCACACAAGACTAGTGCCACCAAGCTCAATCCAGCGATTTCCCAGTAATTCCTGGGGTAGACTGGTGCTACATACTAAGTTCCATATGTGAGAAGGTAGCTGAACGCCTTGTCCAAAATCATCTTACTGCTGAGAGTTGAGCTCACCCTCAGTCCCTCACAGTTCCACACTGCCTGCAGAGTGAGTTTCCCACGTCTTCACCAGAGACTTTTGCCAGAGGCTTCTGAGACGCAAGTTAACAATGCACACCTGGACGTATCGCCAGGTGCAGTAGAGTGGTAATCTGGGAACCTCCTTACTCAGAATACTGCTACCTTCACACTGTCATAAGAATGCAGCTAGTTGAGAGCTGGCTTCTAGGCATGCTTCCCTGTGAGAGCTGAGGACAGGGCAGAACCCTCCCGCATACTGCCTGACTGTAGACGTACCTGCTAACCTCCTTATGTTAGTGGCTGGGATGGGTTGTGAAAAAGCATGTGTAAGCATTGGGCCTGAACTCCCGTGTATCTGAGTTGAATACAGCGATTTCCAACATCCTTCTTCAATAGGAGTGTAGCTAGGTTCCAACTCCCATGTCCGAGTGGGTAGCAGACATCTGCCTCCCATGCATACACACTTCTGAGAGTTGAGCTTATGGCCTGTAACCCTACATCCTGCTGCCGCTACCTTTCGCGTCCAAAAGGCCTAGGCTCGCTGCTTGACGCAAGTGTTGGGAGAGGTAACTGGAATCTCCCGGCACACAAGACGAGTGCCTCCAAGCTCAATCAAGCGATTTCCTAGTAATTCCTGGGGTAGACTGGTGCTACATACTAAGTTCCATACGTGAGTAGGTAGTTGAACGCCTTGCCCAAAAACATCTTACTTCTGAGAGTTGAGCTCACCCTCAGTCCCTCACAGTTCCACACTGCCTGCAGAGTGAGTTTCGCACGTCTTCACCAGAGACGTTTGCCAGAGGCTTCTGAGACGCAAGTTAACAATGCAGACCTGGAGGGTATCTCCAGGTGCAGTAGAGTGGTAACCTGGGAACCTCCTGTCTCAGAATCCTGCTACCTTCACCCTGCCATAAGAATGCAGCTATTTGACAGCTGGCTTCAAGGCCTGCTTCCCTGTGAGAGCTAAGGACAGGGCACAACCCTCCCGCATCCTGCTTGACTGTAGAAGGAGCTGCTAACGTCCTCAGGTTAGTGGCAGGGAAACGTTGTGAGAAAAGCATGTGGAATCGTTGTGCCTGAACCCACGTGTATCTGAGTTGAATACAGCGATTTCCAAAGTCCTTCTTCATCAGAGTGTAGCTAGGTTCCCACTCGCATGTCCGAGTGGGTAGCAGACATCTGCCTCCCATGTATACACACTTCTGAGAGTTGAGCTTATGGCCTGTAAGCCTACCTCCTGCCTGCAGCTACCTTTCGCTTCCAAAAGGCCTAGGCTCGCTGCTTCACCGAAGTGTTGGGAGAGGTAACTGGAATCTCCCGGCACACAAGACTAGTGCCACCAAGCTCAATCCAGCGATTTCCCAGTAATTCCTGGGGTAGACTGGTGCTACATACTAAGTTCCATATGTGAGAAGGTAGCTGAACGCCTTGTCCAAAATCATCTTACTGCTGAGAGTTGAGCTCAACCTCAGTCCCTCACAGTTCCACACTGCCTGCAGAGTGAGTTTCCCACTTCTTCACCAGAGACTTTTGCCAGAGGCTTCTGAGACGCAAGTTAACAATGCACACCTGGACGTATCTCCAGGTGCAGTAGAGTGGTAATCTGGGAACCTCCTTACTCAAAATACTGCTACCTTCACACTGTCATAAGAATGCAGCTAGTTGAGAGCTGGCTTCTAGGCATGCTTCCCTGTGAGAGCTGAGGACAGGGCAGAACCCTCCCGCATCCTGCCTGACTGTAGACGTACCTGCTAACCTCCTTATGTTAGTGGCTGGGATAGGTTGTGGGAAAAGCATGTGTAAGCATTGGGCCTGAACTCCCGTGTATCTGAGTTGAATACAGCGATTTCCAAAGACCTTCTTCATCAGAGTGTAGGTAGGTTCCCACTCACATGTCCGAGTGTGTAGCAGACATCTGCCTCCCATATATACACACTTCTGAGAGTTGAGCTTATGGCCTGTAAGCCTACCTCCTGCCTGCAGCTACCTTTCGCTTCCAAAAGGCCTAGGCTCGCTGCTTCACCGAAGTGTTGGGAGAGGTAACTGGAATCTCCCGGCACACAAGACTAGTGCCACCAAGCTCAATCCAGCGATTTCCCAGTAATTCCTGGGGTAGACTGGTGCTACATACTAAGTTCCATATGTGAGAAGGTAGCTGAACGCCTTGTCCAAAATCATCTTACTGCTGAGAGTTGAGCTCACCCTCAGTCCCTCACAGTTCCACACTGCCTGCAGAGTAAAGTTTCCCACGTCTTCACCAGAGACTTTTGCCAGAGGCTTCTGAGACGCAAGTTAACAATGCACACCTGGACGGTATCTCCAGGTGCAGTAGAGTGGTAATCTGGGAACCTCCTTACTCAGAATACTGCTACCTTCACACTGTCATAAGAATGCAGCTAGTTGAGAGCTGGCTTCTAGGCATGCTTCCCTGTGAGAGCTGAGGACAGGGCAGAACCCTCCCGCATCCTGCCTGACTGTAGACGTACCTGCTAACCTCCTTATGTTAGTGGCTGGGATGGGTTGTGAAAAAGCATGTGTAAGCATTGGGCCTGAACTCCCGTGTATCTGAGTTGAATACAGCGATTTCCAACATCCTTCTTCAATAGGAGTGTAGCTAGGTTCCAACTCCCATGTCCGAGTGGGTAGCAGACATCTGCCTCCCATGCATACACACTTCTGAGAGTTGAGCTTATGGCCTGTAACCCTACATCCTGCCTGCCGCTACCTTCCGCTTCCAAAAGGCCTAGGCTCGCTGCTTGACGCAAGTGTTGGGAGAGGTAACTGGAATCTCCCGGCACACAAGACAAGTGCCTCCAAGCTCAATCAAGCGATTTCCTAGTAATTCCTGGGGTAGACTGGTGCTACATACTAAGTTCCATACGTGAGTATGTAGTTGAACCCCTTGCCCAAAAACATCTTACTTCTGAGAGTTGAGCTCACCCTCAGTCCCTCACAGTTCCACACTGCCTGCAGAGTGAGTTTCGCACGTCTTCACCAGAGACGTTTGCCAGAGGCTTCTGAGACGCAAGTTAACAATGCAGACCTGGAGGGTATCTCCAGGTCCAGTAGAGTGGTAACCTGGGAACCTCCTGTCTCAGAATACTGCTACCTTCACCCTTCCATAAGAATGCAGCTAGTTGACAGCTGGCTTCAAGGCCTGATTCCCTGTGAGAGCTAAGGACAGGGCACAACCCTCCCGCATCCTGCTTGACTGTAGAAGGAGCTGCTAACGTCCTCATGTTAGTGGCAGGGAAACGTTGTGAGAAAAGCATGTGGAATCGTTGTGCCTGAACCCACGTGTATCTGAGTTGAATACAGCGATTTCCAAAGTCCTTCTTCATCAGAGTGTAGCTAGGTTCCCACTCGCATGTCCGAGTGGGTAGCAGACATCTGCCTCCCATGTATACACACTTCTGAGAGTTGAGCTTATGGCCTGTAAGCCTACCTCCTGCCTGCAGCTACCTTTCGCTTCCAAAAGGCCTAGGCTCGCTGCTTCACCGAAGTGTTGGGAGAGGTAACTGGAATCTCCCGGCACACAAGAGTAGTGCCACCAAGCTCAATCCAGCGATTTCCCAGTAATTCCTGGGTAGACTGGTGCTACATACTAAGTTCCATATGTGAGAAGGTAGCTGAACATCTTGTCCAAAATCATCTTACTGCTGAGAGTTGAGCTCACCCTCAGTCCCTCACAGTTCCACACTGCCTGCAGAGTGAGTTTCCCACGTCTTCACCAGAGACTTTTGCCAGAGGCTTCTGAGACGCAAGTTAACAATGCACACCTGGACGGTATCTCCAGGTGCAGTAGAGTGGTAATCTGGGAACCTCCTTACTCAGAATACTGCTACCTTCACACTGTCATAAGAATGCAGCTAGTTGAGAGCTGGCTTCTAGGCATGCTTCCCTGTGAGAGCTGAGGACAGGGCAGAACCCTCCCGCATCCTGCCTGACTGTAGACGTACCTGCTAACCTCCTTATGTTAGTGGCTGGGATGGGTTGCGGGAAAAGCATGTGTAAGCATTGGGCCTGAACTCCCGTGTATCTGAGTTGAATACAGCGATTTCCAACATCCTTCTTCAATAGGAGTGTAGCTAGGTTCCAACTCCCATGTCCGAGTGGGTAGCAGACATCTGCCTCTTATGCATACACACTTCTGAGAGTTGAGCTTTTGGCCTGTAACCCTACATCCTGCCTGCCGCTACCTTTTGCTTCCAAAAGGCCTAGGCTCGCTGCTTGACGCAAGTGTTGGGAGAGGTAACTGGAATCTCCCAGCACACAAGACGAGTGCCTCCAAGCTCAATCAAGCGATTTCCTAGTAATTCCTGGGGTAGACTGGTGCTACATACTAAGTTCCATACGTGAGTATGTAGTTGAACGCCTTGTCCAAAAACATCTTACTTCTCAGAGTTGAGCTCACCCTCAGTCCCTCAGAGTTCCACACTGCCTGCAGAGTGAGTTTGCACGTCTTCACCAGAGACGTTTGCCAGAGGCTTCTGAGACGCAAGTTAACAATGCAGACCTGGAGGGTATCTCCAGGTCCAGTAGAGTGGTAAACTGGGAACCTCCTGTCTCAGAATACTGCTACCTTCACCCTACCATAAGAATGCAGCTAGTTGACAGCTGGCTTCAAGGCCTGCTTCCCTGTGAGAGCTAAGGACAGGGCACAACTCTCCCGCATCCTGCTTGAGTGTAGAAGGAGCTGCTAACGTCCTCATGTTAGTGGCAGGGAAACGTTGTGAGAAAAGCATGTGGAATCGTTGTGCCTGAACCCACGTGTATCTGAGTTGAATACAGCGATTTCCAAAGTCCTTCTTCATCAGAGTGTAGCTAGGTTCCCACTCGCATGTCCGAGTGGGTAGCAGACATCTGCCTCCCATGTATACACACTTCTGAGAGTTGAGCTTATGGCCTGTACGCCTACCTCCTGCCTGCAGCTACCTTTCGCTTCCAAAGGCCTAGGCTCGCTGCTTCACCGAAGTGTTGGGAGAGGTAACTGGAATCTCCCGGCACACAAGACTAGTGCCTCCAAGCTCAATCCAGCGATTTCCCAGTAATTCCTGAGGTAGACTGGTGCTACATACTAAGTTCCATATGTGAGAAGGTAGCTGAACGCCTTGTCCAAAATCATCTTACTGCTGAGAGTTGAGCTCACCCTCAGTCCCTCAGTTCCACACTGCCTGCAGAGTGAGTTTCCCACGTCTTCACCAGAGACTTTTGCCAGAGGCTTCTGAGACGCAAGTTAACAATGCACACCTGGACGGTATCTCCAGGTGCAGTAGAGTGGTAATCTGGGAACCTCCTTACTCAGAATACTGCTACCTTCACACTGTCATAAGAATGCAGCTAGTTGAGAGCTGGCTTCTAGGCAAGCTTCCCTGTGAGAGCTGAGGACAGGGCAGAACCCTCCCGCATCCTGCCTGACTGTAGACGTACCTGCTAACCTCCTTATGTTAGTGGCTGGGATGGGTTGCGGGAAAAGCATGTGTAAGCATTGGGCCTGAACTCCCGTGTATCTGAGTTGAATACAGCGATTTCCAACATCCTTCTTCAATAGGAGTGTAGCTAGGTTCCAACTCCCATGTCCGAGTGGGTAGCAGACATCTGCCTCCCATGCATACACACTTCTGAGAGTTGAGCTTATGGCCTGTAACCCTACATCCTGCCTGCCGCTACCTTTCGCTTCCAAAAGGCCTAGGCTCGCTGCTTGACGCAAGTGTTGGGAGAGGTAACTGGAATCTCCCGGCACACAAGACGAGTGCCTCCAAGCTCAATCAAGCGATTTCCTAGTAATTCCTGGGGTAGACTGGTGCTACATACTAAGTTCCATACGTGAGTATGTAGTTGAACGCCTTGTCCAAAAACATCTTACTTCTGAGAGTTGAGCTCACCCTCAGTCCCTCACAGTTCCACACTGCCTTCAGAGTGAGTTTCGCACGTCTTCACCAGAGACGTTTGCCAGAGGCTTCTGAGACGCAAGTTAACAATGCAGACCTGGAGGGTATCTCCAGGTCCAGTAGAGTGGTAACCTGGGAACCTCCTGTCTCAGAATCCTGCTACCTTCACCCTGCCATAAGAATGCAGCTAGTTGACAGCTGGCTTCAAGGCCTGCTTCCCTGTGAGAGCTAAGGACAGGGCACAACCCTCCCGCATCCTGCTTGACTGTAGAAGGAGCTGCTAACGTCCTCATGTTAGTGGCAGGGAAACGTTGTGAGAAAAGCATGTGGAATCGTTGTGCCTGAACCCACGTGTATCTGAGTTGAATACAGCGATTTCCAAAGTCCTTCTTCATCAGAGTGTAGCTAGGTTCCCACTCGCATGTCCGAGTGGGTAGCAGACATCTGCCTCCCATGTATACGCACTTCTGAGAGTTGAGCTTATGGCCTGTAAGCCTACCTCCTGCCTGCAGCTACCTTTCGCTTCCAAAAGGCCTAGGCTCGCTGCTTCACCGAAGTGTTGGGAGAGGTAACTGGAATCTCCCGGCACACAAGACTAGTGCCACAAAGCTCAATCCAGCGATTTCCCAGTAATTCCTGGGGTAGACTGGTGCTACATACTAAGTTCCATATGTGAGAAGGTAGCTGAACGCCTTGTCCAAAATCATCTTACTGCTGAGAGTTGAGCTCACCCTCAGTCCCTCACAGTTCCACACTGTCTGCAGAGTGAGTTTCCCACGTCTTCACCAGAGACTTTTGCCAGAGGCTTCTGAGACGCAAGTTAACAATGCACACCTGGACGGTATCTCCAGGTGCAGTAGAGTGGTAATCTGGGAACCTCCTTACTCAGAATACTGCTACCTTCACACTGTCATAAGAATGCAGCTAGTTGAGAGCTGGCTTCTAGGCATGCTTCCCTGTGAGAGCTGAGGACAGGGCAGAACCCTCCCGCATCCTGCCTGACTGTAGACGTACCTGCTAACCTCCTTATGTTAGTGGCTGGGATGGGTTGCGGGAAAAGCATGTGTAAGCATTGGGCCTGAACTCCCGTGTATCTGAGTTGAATACAGCGATTTCCAACATCCTTCTTCAATAGGAGTGTAGCTAGGTTCCAACTCCCATGTCCGAGTGGGTAGCAGACATCTGCCTCCCATGCATACACACTTCTGAGAGTTGAGCTTATGGCCTGTAACCCTACATCCTGCCTGCCGCTACCTTTCGCTTCCAAAAGGCCTAGGCTCGCTGCTTGACGCAAGTGTTGGGAGAGGTAACTGGAATCTCCCGGCACACAAGACGAGTGCCTCCAAGCTCAATCAAGCGATTTCCTAGTAATTCCTGGGGTAGACTGGTGCTACATACTAAATTCCATACGTGAGTATGTAGTTGAACGCCTTGTCCAAAAACATCTTACTTCTCAGAGTTGAGCTCACCCTCAGTCCCTCACAGTTCCACACTGCCTTCAGAGTGAGTTTCGCACGTCTTCACCAGAGACGTTTGCCAGAGGCTTCTGAGACGCAAGTTGACAATGCAGACCTGGAGGGTATCTCCAGGTGCAGTAGAGTGGTAACCTGGGAACCTCCTGTCTCAGAATCCTGCTACCTTCACCCTGCCATAAGAATGCAGCTAGTTGACAGCTGGCTTCAAGGCCTGCTTCCCTGTGAGAGCTAAGGACAGGGCACAACCCTCCCGCATCCTGCTTGACTGTAGAAGGAGCTGCTAACGTCCTCATGTTAGTGGCAGGGAAACGTTGTTAGAAAAGCATGTGGAATCGTTTTGCCTGAACCCACGTGAATCTGAGTTGAATACAGCGATTTCCAAAGTCCTTCTTCATCAGAGTGTAGCTAGGTTCCCACTCGCATGTCCGAGTGGGTAGCAGACATCTGCCTCCCATGTATACACACTTCTGAGAGTTGAGCTTATGGCCTGTAAGCCTACCTCCTGCCTGCAGCTACCTTTCGCTTCCAAAAGGCCTAGGCTCGCTGCTTCACCGAAGTGTTGGGAGAGGTAACTGGAATCTCCCGGCACACAAGAGTAGTGCCACCAAGCTCAATCCAGCGATTTCCCAGTAATTCCTGGGGTAGACTGGTGCTACATACTAAGTTCCATATGTGAGAAGGTAGCTGAACGCCTTGTCCAAAATCATCTTACTGCTGAGAGTTGAGCTCACCCTCAGTCCCTCACAGTTCCACACTGCCTGCAGAGTGAGTTTCCCCCGTCTTCACCAGAGACTTTTGCCAGAGGCTTCTGAGACGCAAGTTAACAATGCACACCTGGACGGTATCTCCAGGTGCAGTAGAGTGGTAATCTGGGAACCTCCTTACTCAGAATACTGCTACCTTCACACTGTCATAAGAATGCAGCTAGTTGAGAGCTGGCTTCTAGGCAAGCTTCCCTGTGAGAGCTGAGGACAGGGCAGAACCCTCCCGCATCCTGCCTGACTGTAGACGTACCTGCTAACCTCCTTATGTTAGTGGCTGGGATGGGTTGCGGGAAAAGCATGTGTAAGCATTGGGCCTGAACTCCCGTGTATCTGAGTTGAATACAGCGATTTCCAACATCCTTCTTCAATAGGAGTGTAGCTAGGTTCCAACTCCCATGTCCGAGTGGGTAGCAGACATCTGCCTCCCATGCATACACACTTCTGAGAGTTGAGCTTATGGCCTGTAAGCCTACCTCCTGCCTGCAGCTACCTTTCGCTTCCAAAAGGCCTAGTTCGCTGCTTCACCGAAGTGTTGGGAGAGGTAACTGGAATCTCCCGGCACACAAGACTAGTGCCACCAAGCTCAATCCAGCGATTTCCCAGTAATTCCTGGGGTAGACTGGTGCTACATACTAAGTTCCATATGTGAGAAGGTAGCTGAACGCCTTGTCCAAAATCATCTTACTGCTGAGAGTTGAGCTCACCCTCAGTCCCTCACAGTTCCACACTGCCTGCAGAGTGAGTTTCCCACGTCTTCACCAGAGACTTTTGCCAGAGGCTTCTGAGACGCAAGTTAACAATGCACACCTGGACGGTATCTCCAGGTGCAGTAGAGTGGTAATCTGGGAACCTCCTTACTCAGAATACTGCTACCTTCACACTGTCATAAGAATACAGCTAGTTGAGAACTGGCTTCTAGGCAAGCTTCCCTGTGAGAGCTGAGGACAGGGCAGAACCCTCCCGCATCCTGCCTGACTGTAGACGTACCTGCTAACCTCCTTATGTTAGTGGCTGGGATGGGTTGCGGGAAAAGCATGTGTAAGCATTGGGCCTGAACTCCCGTGTATCTGAGTTGAATACAGCGATTTCCAACATCCTTCTTCAATAGGAGTGTAGCTAGGTTCCAACTCCCATGTCCGAGTGGGTAGCAGACATCTGCCTCCCATGCATACACACTTCTGAGAGTTGAGCTTATGGCCTGTAACCCTACATCCTGCCTGCCGCTACCTTTCGCTTCCAAAAGGCCTAGGCTCGCTGCTTGACGCAAGTGTTGGGAGAGGTAACTGGAATCTCCCGGCACACAAGACGAGTGCCTCCCAGCTCAATCAAGCGATTTCCTAGTAATTCCTGGGGTAGACTGGTGCTACATACTAAGTTCCATACGTGAGTATGTAGTTGAACGCCTTGTCCAAAAACATCTTTCTTCTCAGAGTTGAGCTCACCCTCAGTCCCTCACAGTTCCACACTGCCTGCAGAGTGAGTTTCGCACGTCTTCACCAGAGACGTTTGCCAGAGGTTTCTGAGACGCAAGTTAACAATGCAGACCTGGAGGGTACCTCCAGGTCCAGTAGAGTGGTAACCTGGGAACCTCCTGTCTCAGAATACTGCTACCTTCACCCTGCCATAAGAATGCAGCTAGTTGACAGCTGGCTTCAAGGCCTGCTTCCCTGTGAGAGCTAAGGACAGGGCACAACCCTCCCGCATCCTGCTTGACTGTAGAAGGAGCTGCTAACGTCCTCATGTTAGTGGCAGGGAAACGTTGTGAGAAAAGCATGTGGAATCGTTGTGCCTGAACCCACGTGTATCTGAGTTGAATACAGCGATTTCCAAAGTCCTTCTTCATCAGAGTGTAGCTAGGTTCCCACTCACATGTCCGAGTGGGTAGCAGACATCTGCCTCCCATGTATACACACTTCTGAGAGTTGAGCTTATGGCCTGTAAGCCTACCTCCTGCCTGCAGCTACCTTTCGCTTCCAAAAGGCCTAGGCTCGCTGCTTCACCGAAGTGTTGGGAGAGGTAACTGGAATCTCCCGGCACACAAGAGTAGTGCCACCAAGCTCAATCCAGCGATTTCCCAGTAATTCCTGGGGTAGACTGGTGCTACATACTAAGTTCCATATGTGAGAAGGTAGCTGAACGCCTTGTCCAAAATCATCTTACTGCTGAGAGTTGAGCTCACCCTCAGTCCCTCACAGTTCCACACTGCCTGCAGAGTGAGTTTCCCACGTCTTCACCAGAGACTTTTGCCAGAGGCTTCTGAGACGCAAGTTAACAATGCACACCTGGACGGTATCTCCAGGTGCAGTAGAGTGGTAATCTGGGAACCTCCTTACTCAGAATACTGCTACCTTCACACTGTCATAAGAATGCAGCTAGTTGAGAGCTGGCTTCTAGGCATGCTTCCCTGTGAGAGCTGAGGACAGGGCAGAACCCTCCCGCATCCTGCCTGACTGTAGACGTACCTGCTAACCTCCTTATGTTAGTGGCTGGGATGGGTTGTGGGAAAAGCATGTGTAAGCATTGGGCCTGAACTCCCGTGTATCTGAGTTGAATACAGCGATTTCCAACATCCTTCTTCAATAGGAGTGTAGCTAGGTTCCAACTCCCATGTCCGAGTGGGTAGCAGACATCTGCCTCCTATGCATACACACTTCTAAGAGTTGAGCTTATGGCCTGTAACCCTACATCCTGCCTGCAGCTACCTTTCGCTTCCAAAAGGCCTAGGCTCGCTGCTTGACGCAAGTGTTGGGAGAGGTAACTGGAATCTCCCGGCACACAAGACGAGTGCCTCCAAGCTCAATCAAGCGATTTCCTAGTAATTCCTGGGGTAGACTGGTGCTACATACTAAGTTCCATACGTGAGTATGTAGTTGAACGCCTTGTCCAAAAACATCTTACTTCTGAGAGTTGAGCTCACCCTCAGTCCCTCACAGTTCCACACTGCCTGCAGAGTGAGTTTCGCACGTCTTCACCAGAGACGTTTGCCAGAGGCTTCTGAGACGCAAGTTAACAATGCAGACCTGGAGGGTATCTCCAGGTCCAGTAGAGTGGTAACCTGGGAACCTCCTGTCTCAGAATACTGCTACCTTCACCCTGCCATAAGAATGCAGCTAGTTGACAGCTGGCTTCAAGGCCTGCTTCCCTGTGAGAGCTAAGGACAGGGCACAACCCTCCCGCATCCTGCTTGACTGTAGAAGGAGCTGCTAACGTCCTCATGTTAGTGGCAGGGAAACGTTGTGAGAAAAGCATGTGGAATCGTTGTGCCTGAACCCACGTGTATCTGAGTTGAATACAGCGATTTCCAAAGTCCTTCTTCATCAGAGTGTAGCTAGGTTCCCACTCGCATGTCCGAGTGGGTAGCAGACATCTGCCTCCCATGTATACACACTTCTGAGAGTTGAGCTTATGGCCTGTAAGCCTACCTCCTGCCTGCAGCTACCTTTCGCTTCCAAAAGGCCTAGGCTCGCTGCTTCACTGAAGTGTTGGGAGAGGTAACTGGAATCTCCCGGCACACAAGATTAGTGCCACCAAGCTCAATCCAGCAATTTCCCAGTAATTCCTGGGGTAGAATGGTGCTACATACTAAGTTCCATATGTGAGAAGGTAGCTGAACGCCTTGTCCAAAATCATCTTACTGCTGAGAGTTGAGCTCACCCTCAGTCCCTCACAGTTCCACACTGCCTGCAGAGTGAGTTTCCCACGTCTTCACCAGAGACTTTTGCCAGAGGCTTCTGAGACGCAAGTTAACAATGCACACCTGGACGGTATCTCCAGTTGCAGTAGAGTGGTAATCTGGGAACCTCCTTACTCAGAATACTGCTACCATCACACTGTCATAAGATGCAGCTAGTTGAGAGCTGGCTTCTAGGCAAGCTTCCCTGTGAGAGCTGAGGACAGGGCAGAACCCTCCCGCATCCTGCCTGACTGTAGACGTACCTGCTAACCTCCTTATGTTAGTGGCTGGGATGGGTTGCGGGAAAAGCATGTGTAAGCATTGGGCCTGAACTCCCGTGTATCTGAGTTGAATACAGCGATTTCCAACATCCTTCTTCAATAGGAGTGTAGCTAGGTTCCAACTCCCATGTACGAGTGGGTAGCAGACATCTGCCTCCCATGCATACACACTTCTGAGAGTTGAGCTTATGGCCTGTAACCCTACATCCTGCCTGCCGCTACCTTTCGCTTCCAAAAGGCCTAGGCTCGCTGCTTGACGCAAGTGTTGGGAGAGGTAACTGGAATCTCCCGGCACACAAGACGAGTGCCTCCCAGCTCAATCAAGCGATTTCCTAGTAATTCCTGGGGTAGACTGGTGCTACATACTAAGTTCCATACGTGAGTATGTAGTTGAACGCCTTGTCCAAAAACATCTTTCTTCTCAGAGTTGAGCTCACCCTCAGTCCCTCACAGTTCCACACTGCCTGCAGAGTGAGTTTCGCACGTCTTCACCAGAGACGTTTGCCAGAGGTTTCTGAGACGCAAGTTAACAATGCAGACCTGGAGGGTACCTCCAGGTCCAGTAGAGTGGTAACCTGGGAACCTCCTGTCTCAGAATACTGCTACCTTCACCCTGCCATAAGAATGCAGCTAGTTGACAGCTGGCTTCAAGGCCTGCTTCCCTGTGAGAGCTAAGGACAGGGCACAACCCTCCCGCATCCTGCTTGACTGTAGAAGGAGCTGCTAACGTCCTCATGTTAGTGGCAGGGAAACGTTGTTAGAAAAGCATGTGGAATCGTTTTGCCTGAACCCACGTGAATCTGAGTTGAATACAGCGATTTCCAAAGTCCTTCTTCATCAGAGTGTAGCTAGGTTCCCACTCGCATGTCCGAGTGGGTAGCAGACATCTGCCTCCCATGTATACACACTTCTGAGAGTTGAGCTTATGGCCTGTAAGCCTACCTCCTGCCTGCAGCTACCTTTCGCTTCCAAAAGGCCTAGGCTCGCTGCTTCACCGAAGTGTTGGGAGAGGTAACTGGAATCTCCCGGCACACAAGAGTAGTGCCACCAAGCTCAATCCAGCGATTTCCCAGTAATTCCTGGGGTAGACTGGTGCTACATACTAAGTTCCATATGTGAGAAGGTAGCTGAACGCCTTGTCCAAAATCATCTTACTGCTGAGAGTTGAGCTCACCCTCAGTCCCTCACAGTTCCACACTGCCTGCAGAGTGAGTTTCCCCCGTCTTCACCAGAGACTTTTGCCAGAGGCTTCTGAGACGCAAGTTAACAATGCACACCTGGACGGTATCTCCAGGTGCAGTAGAGTGGTAATCTGGGAACCTCCTTACTCAGAATACTGCTACCTTCACACTGTCATAAGAATGCAGCTAGTTGAGAGCTGGCTTCTAGGCAAGCTTCCCTGTGAGAGCTGAGGACAGGGCAGAACCCTCCCGCATCCTGCCTGACTGTAGACGTACCTGCTAACCTCCTTATGTTAGTGGCTGGGATGGGTTGCGGGAAAAGCATGTGTAAGCATTGGGCCTGAACTCCCGTGTATCTGAGTTGAATACAGCGATTTCCAACATCCTTCTTCAATAGGAGTGTAGCTAGGTTCCAACTCCCATGTCCGAGTGGGTAGCAGACATCTGCCTCCCATGCATACACACTTCTGAGAGTTGAGCTTATGGCCTGTAAGCCTACCTCCTGCCTGCAGCTACCTTTCGCTTCCAAAAGGCCTAGTTCGCTGCTTCACCGAAGTGTTGGGAGAGGTAACTGGAATCTCCCGGCACACAAGACTAGTGCCACCAAGCTCAATCCAGCGATTTCCCAGTAATTCCTGGGGTAGACTGGTGCTACATACTAAGTTCCATATGTGAGAAGGTAGCTGAACGCCTTGTCCAAAATCATCTTACTGCTGAGAGTTGAGCTCACCCTCAGTCCCTCACAGTTCCACACTGCCTGCAGAGTGAGTTTCCCACGTCTTCACCAGAGACTTTTGCCAGAGGCTTCTGAGACGCAAGTTAACAATGCACACCTGGACGGTATCTCCAGGTGCAGTAGAGTGGTAATCTGGGAACCTCCTTACTCAGAATACTGCTACCTTCACACTGTCATAAGAATACAGCTAGTTGAGAACTGGCTTCTAGGCAAGCTTCCCTGTGAGAGCTGAGGACAGGGCAGAACCCTCCCGCATCCTGCCTGACTGTAGACGTACCTGCTAACCTCCTTATGTTAGTGGCTGGGATGGGTTGCGGGAAAAGCATGTGTAAGCATTGGGCCTGAACTCCCGTGTATCTGAGTTGAATACAGCGATTTCCAACATCCTTCTTCAATAGGAGTGTAGCTAGGTTCCAACTCCCATGTCCGAGTGGGTAGCAGACATCTGCCTCCCATGCATACACACTTCTGAGAGTTGAGCTTATGGCCTGTAACCCTACATCCTGCCTGCCGCTACCTTTCGCTTCCAAAAGGCCTAGGCTCGCTGCTTGACGCAAGTGTTGGGAGAGGTAACTGGAATCTCCCGGCACACAAGACGAGTGCCTCCCAGCTCAATCAAGCGATTTCCTAGTAATTCCTGGGGTAGACTGGTGCTACATACTAAGTTCCATACGTGAGTATGTAGTTGAACGCCTTGTCCAAAAACATCTTTCTTCTCAGAGTTGAGCTCACCCTCAGTCCCTCACAGTTCCACACTGCCTGCAGAGTGAGTTTCGCACGTCTTCACCAGAGACGTTTGCCAGAGGTTTCTGAGACGCAAGTTAACAATGCAGACCTGGAGGGTACCTCCAGGTCCAGTAGAGTGGTAACCTGGGAACCTCCTGTCTCAGAATACTGCTACCTTCACCCTGCCATAAGAATGCAGCTAGTTGACAGCTGGCTTCAAGGCCTGCTTCCCTGTGAGAGCTAAGGACAGGGCACAACCCTCCCGCATCCTGCTTGACTGTAGAAGGAGCTGCTAACGTCCTCATGTTAGTGGCAGGGAAACGTTGTGAGAAAAGCATGTGGAATCGTTGTGCCTGAACCCACGTGTATCTGAGTTGAATACAGCGATTTCCAAAGTCCTTCTTCATCAGAGTGTAGCTAGGTTCCCACTCACATGTCCGAGTGGGTAGCAGACATCTGCCTCCCATGTATACACACTTCTGAGAGTTGAGCTTATGGCCTGTAAGCCTACCTCCTGCCTGCAGCTACCTTTCGCTTCCAAAAGGCCTAGGCTCGCTGCTTCACCGAAGTGTTGGGAGAGGTAACTGGAATCTCCCGGCACACAAGAGTAGTGCCACCAAGCTCAATCCAGCGATTTCCCAGTAATTCCTGGGGTAGACTGGTGCTACATACTAAGTTCCATATGTGAGAAGGTAGCTGAACGCCTTGTCCAAAATCATCTTACTGCTGAGAGTTGAGCTCACCCTCAGTCCCTCACAGTTCCACACTGCCTGCAGAGTGAGTTTCCCACGTCTTCACCAGAGACTTTTGCCAGAGGCTTCTGAGACGCAAGTTAACAATGCACACCTGGACGGTATCTCCAGGTGCAGTAGAGTGGTAATCTGGGAACCTCCTTACTCAGAATACTGCTACCTTCACACTGTCATAAGAATGCAGCTAGTTGAGAGCTGGCTTCTAGGCATGCTTCCCTGTGAGAGCTGAGGACAGGGCAGAACCCTCCCGCATCCTGCCTGACTGTAGACGTACCTGCTAACCTCCTTATGTTAGTGGCTGGGATGGGTTGTGGGAAAAGCATGTGTAAGCATTGGGCCTGAACTCCCGTGTATCTGAGTTGAATACAGCGATTTCCAACATCCTTCTTCAATAGGAGTGTAGCTAGGTTCCAACTCCCATGTCCGAGTGGGTAGCAGACATCTGCCTCCTATGCATACACACTTCTAAGAGTTGAGCTTATGGCCTGTAACCCTACATCCTGCCTGCAGCTACCTTTCGCTTCCAAAAGGCCTAGGCTCGCTGCTTGACGCAAGTGTTGGGAGAGGTAACTGGAATCTCCCGGCACACAAGACGAGTGCCTCCAAGCTCAATCAAGCGATTTCCTAGTAATTCCTGGGGTAGACTGGTGCTACATACTAAGTTCCATACGTGAGTATGTAGTTGAACGCCTTGTCCAAAAACATCTTACTTCTGAGAGTTGAGCTCACCCTCAGTCCCTCACAGTTCCACACTGCCTGCAGAGTGAGTTTCGCACGTCTTCACCAGAGACGTTTGCCAGAGGCTTCTGAGACGCAAGTTAACAATGCAGACCTGGAGGGTATCTCCAGGTCCAGTAGAGTGGTAACCTGGGAACCTCCTGTCTCAGAATACTGCTACCTTCACCCTGCCATAAGAATGCAGCTAGTTGACAGCTGGCTTCAAGGCCTGCTTCCCTGTGAGAGCTAAGGACAGGGCACAACCCTCCCGCATCCTGCTTGACTGTAGAAGGAGCTGCTAACGTCCTCATGTTAGTGGCAGGGAAACGTTGTGAGAAAAGCATGTGGAATCGTTGTGCCTGAACCCACGTGTATCTGAGTTGAATACAGCGATTTCCAAAGTCCTTCTTCATCAGAGTGTAGCTAGGTTCCCACTCGCATGTCCGAGTGGGTAGCAGACATCTGCCTCCCATGTATACACACTTCTGAGAGTTGAGCTTATGGCCTGTAAGCCTACCTCCTGCCTGCAGCTACCTTTCGCTTCCAAAAGGCCTAGGCTCGCTGCTTCACTGAAGTGTTGGGAGAGGTAACTGGAATCTCCCGGCACACAAGATTAGTGCCACCAAGCTCAATCCAGCAATTTCCCAGTAATTCCTGGGGTAGAATGGTGCTACATACTAAGTTCCATATGTGAGAAGGTAGCTGAACGCCTTGTCCAAAATCATCTTACTGCTGAGAGTTGAGCTCACCCTCAGTCCCTCACAGTTCCACACTGCCTGCAGAGTGAGTTTCCCACGTCTTCACCAGAGACTTTTGCCAGAGGCTTCTGAGACGCAAGTTAACAATGCACACCTGGACGGTATCTCCAGTTGCAGTAGAGTGGTAATCTGGGAACCTCCTTACTCAGAATACTGCTACCATCACACTGTCATAAGATGCAGCTAGTTGAGAGCTGGCTTCTAGGCAAGCTTCCCTGTGAGAGCTGAGGACAGGGCAGAACCCTCCCGCATCCTGCCTGACTGTAGACGTACCTGCTAACCTCCTTATGTTAGTGGCTGGGATGGGTTGCGGGAAAAGCATGTGTAAGCATTGGGCCTGAACTCCCGTGTATCTGAGTTGAATACAGCGATTTCCAACATCCTTCTTCAATAGGAGTGTAGCTAGGTTCCAACTCCCATGTACGAGTGGGTAGCAGACATCTGCCTCCCATGCATACACACTTCTGAGAGTTGAGCTTATGGCCTGTAACCCTACATCCTGCCTGCCGCTACCTTTCGCTTCCAAAAGGCCTAGGCTCGCTGCTTGACGCAAGTGTTGGGAGAGGTAACTGGAATCTCCCGGCACACAAGACGAGTGCCTCCCAGCTCAATCAAGCGATTTCCTAGTAATTCCTGGGGTAGACTGGTGCTACATACTAAGTTCCATACGTGAGTATGTAGTTGAACGCCTTGTCCAAAAACATCTTTCTTCTCAGAGTTGAGCTCACCCTCAGTCCCTCACAGTTCCACACTGCCTGCAGAGTGAGTTTCGCACGTCTTCACCAGAGACGTTTGCCAGAGGTTTCTGAGACGCAAGTTAACAATGCAGACCTGGAGGGTACCTCCAGGTCCAGTAGAGTGGTAACCTGGGAACCTCCTGTCTCAGAATACTGCTACCTTCACCCTGCCATAAGAATGCAGCTAGTTGACAGCTGGCTTCAAGGCCTGCTTCCCTGTGAGAGCTAAGGACAGGGCACAACCCTCCCGCATCCTGCTTGACTGTAGAAGGAGCTGCTAACGTCCTCATGTTAGTGGCAGGGAAACGTTGTGAGAAAAGCATGTGGAATCGTTGTGCCTGAACCCACGTGTATCTGAGTTGAATACAGCGATTTCCAAAGTCCTTCTTCATCAGAGTGTAGCTAGGTTCCCACTCACATGTCCGAGTGGGTAGCAGACATCTGCCTCCCATGTATACACACTTCTGAGAGTTGAGCTTATGGCCTGTAAGCCTACCTCCTGCCTGCAGCTACCTTTCGCTTCCAAAAGGCCTAGGCTCGCTGCTTCACCGAAGTGTTGGGAGAGGTAACTGGAATCTCCCGGCACACAAGAGTAGTGCCACCAAGCTCAATCCAGCGATTTCCCAGTAATTCCTGGGGTAGACTGGTGCTACATACTAAGTTCCATATGTGAGAAGGTAGCTGAACGCCTTGTCCAAAATCATCTTACTGCTGAGAGTTGAGCTCACCCTCAGTCCCTCACAGTTCCACACTGCCTGCAGAGTGAGTTTCCCACGTCTTCACCAGAGACTTTTGCCAGAGGCTTCTGAGACGCAAGTTAACAATGCACACCTGGACGGTATCTCCAGGTGCAGTAGAGTGGTAATCTGGGAACCTCCTTACTCAGAATACTGCTACCTTCACACTGTCATAAGAATGCAGCTAGTTGAGAGCTGGCTTCTAGGCATGCTTCCCTGTGAGAGCTGAGGACAGGGCAGAACCCTCCCGCATCCTGCCTGACTGTAGACGTACCTGCTAACCTCCTTATGTTAGTGGCTGGGATGGGTTGTGGGAAAAGCATGTGTAAGCATTGGGCCTGAACTCCCGTGAATCTGAGTTGAATACAGCGATTTCCAACATCCTTCTTCAATAGGAGTGTAGCTAGGTTCCAACTCCCATGTCCGAGTGGGTAGCAGACATCTGCCTCCTATGCATACACACTTCTAAGAGTTGAGCTTATGGCCTGTAACCCTACATCCTGCCTGCAGCTACCTTTCGCTTCCAAAAGGCCTAGGCTCGCTGCTTGACGCAAGTGTTGGGAGAGGTAACTGGAATCTCCCGGCACACAAGACGAGTGCCTCCAAGCTCAATCAAGCGATTTCCTAGTAATTCCTGGGGTAGACTGGTGCTACATACTAAGTTCCATACGTGAGTATGTAGTTGAACGCCTTGTCCAAAAACATCTTACTTCTGAGAGTTGAGCTCACCCTCAGTCCCTCACAGTTCCACACTGCCTGCAGAGTGAGTTTCGCACGTCTTCACCAGAGACGTTTGCCAGAGGCTTCTGAGACGCAAGTTAACAATGCAGACCTGGAGGGTATCTCCAGGTCCAGTAGAGTGGTAACCTGGGAACCTCCTGTCTCAGAATACTGCTACCTTCACCCTGCCATAAGAATGCAGCTAGTTGACAGCTGGCTTCAAGGCCTGCTTCCCTGTGAGAGCTAAGGACAGGGCACAACCCTCCCGCATCCTGCTTGACTGTAGAAGGAGCTGCTAACGTCCTCATGTTAGTGGCAGGGAAACGTTGTGAGAAAAGCATGTGGAATCGTTGTGCCTGAACCCACGTGTATCTGAGTTGAATACAGCGATTTCCAAAGTCCTTCTTCATCAGAGTGTAGCTAGGTTCCCACTCGCATGTCCGAGTGGGTAGCAGACATCTGCCTCCCATGTATACACACTTCTGAGAGTTGAGCTTATGGCCTGTAAGCCTACCTCCTGCCTGCAGCTACCTTTCGCTTCCAAAAGGCCTAGGCTCGCTGCTTCACTGAAGTGTTGGGAGAGGTAACTGGAATCTCCCGGCACACAAGATTAGTGCCACCAAGCTCAATCCAGCAATTTCCCAGTAATTCCTGGGGTAGAATGGTGCTACATACTAAGTTCCATATGTGAGAAGGTAGCTGAACGCCTTGTCCAAAATCATCTTACTGCTGAGAGTTGAGCTCACCCTCAGTCCCTCACAGTTCCACACTGCCTGCAGAGTGAGTTTCCCACGTCTTCACCAGAGACTTTTGCCAGAGGCTTCTGAGACGCAAGTTAACAATGCACACCTGGACGGTATCTCCAGTTGCAGTAGAGTGGTAATCTGGGAACCTCCTTACTCAGAATACTGCTACCATCACACTGTCATAAGATGCAGCTAGTTGAGAGCTGGCTTCTAGGCAAGCTTCCCTGTGAGAGCTGAGGACAGGGAAGAACCCTCCCGCATCCTGCCTGACTGTAGACGTACCTGATAACCTCCTTATGTTAGTGGCTGGGATGGGTTGTGGGAAAAGCATGTGTAAGCATTGGGCCTGAACTCCCGTGTATCTGAGTTGAATACAGCGATTTCCAACATCCTTCTTCAATAGGAGTGTAGCTAGGTTCCAACTCCCATGTCCGAGTGGGTAGCAGACATCTGCCTCCCATGCATACACACTTCTGAGAGTTGAGCTTATGGCCTGTAACCCTACATCCTGCCTGCCGCTACCTTTCGCTTCCAAAAGGCCTAGGCTCGCTGCTTGACGCAAGTGTTGGGAGAGGTAACTGGAATCTCCCGGCACACAAGACGAGTGCCTCCAAGCTCAATCAAGCGATTTCCTAGTAATTCCTGGGGTAGACTGGTGCTACATACTAAGTTCCATACGTGAGTAGGTAGTTGAACGCCTTGTCCAAAAACATCTTACTTCTGAGAGTTGAGCTCACCCTCAGTCCCTCACAGTTCCACACTGCCTGCAGAGTGAGTTTCGCACGTCTTCACCAGAGAGGTTTGCCAGAGGCTTCTGAGACGCAAGTTAACAATGCAGACCTGGAGGGTATCTCCAGGTCCAGTAGAGTGGTAACCTGGGAACCTCCTGTCTCAGAATCCTGCTACCTTCACCCTGCCATAAGAATGCAGCTAGTTGACAGCTGGCTTCAAGGCCTGCTTCCCTGTGAGAGCTAAGGACAGGGCACAACCCTCCCGCATCCTGCTTGACTGTAGAAGGCGCTGCTAACGTCCTCATGTTAGTGGCAGGGAAACGTTGTGAGAAAAGCATGTGGAATCGTTGTGCCTGAACCCACGTGTATCTGAGTTGAATACAGCGATTTCCAAAGTCCTTCTTCATCAGAGTGTAGCTAGGTTCCCACTCGCATGTCCGAGTGGGTAGCAGACATCTGCCTCCCATGTATACACACTTCTGAGAGTTGAGCTTATGGCCTGTAAGCCTACCTCCTGCCTGCAGCTACCTTTCGCTTCCAAAAGGCCTAGGCTCGCTGCTTCACCGAAGTGTTGGGAGAGGTAACTGGAATCTCCCGGCACACAAGACTAGTGCCACCAAGTTCAATCCAGCGATTTCCCAGTAATTCCTGGGGTAGACTGGTGCTACATACTAAGTTCCATATGTGAGAAGGTAGCTGAACGCCTTGTCCAAAATCATCTTACTGCTGAGAGTTGAGCTCAACCTCAGTCCCTCACAGTTCCACACTGCCTGCAGAGTGAGTTTCCCACGTCTTCACCAGAGACTTTTGCCAGAGGCTTCTGAGACGCAAGTTAACAATGCACACCTGGACGGTATCTCCAGGTGCAGTAGAGTGGTAATCTGGGAACCTCCTTACTCAGAATACTGCTACCTTCACACTGTCATAAGAATGCAGCTAGTTGAGAGCTGGCTTCTAGGCAAGCTTCCCTGTGAGAGCTGAGGACAGGGCAGAACCCTCCCGCATCCTGCCTGACTGTAGACGTACCTGCTAACCTCCTTATGTTAGTGGCTGGGATGGGTTGCGGGAAAAGCATGTGTAAGCATTGGGCCTGAACTCCCGTGTATCTGAGTTGAATAGAGCGATTTCCAACATCCTTCTTCAATAGGAGTGTAGCTAGGTTCCAACTCCCATGTCCGAGTGGGTAGCAGACATCTGCCTCCCATGCATACACACTTCTGAGAGTTGAGCTTATGGCCTGTAACCCTACATCCTGCCTGCCGCTACCTTTCGCTTCCAAAAGGCCTAGGCTCGCTGCTTGACGCAAGTGTTGGGAGAGGTAACTGGAATCTCCCGGCACACAAGACGAGTGCCTCCAAGCTCAATCAAGCGATTTCCTAGTAATTCCTGGGGTAGACTGGTGCTACATACTAAGTTCCATACGTGAGTATGTAGTTGAACGCCTTGTCCAAAAACATCTTACTTCTGAGAGTTGAGCTCACCCTCAGTCCCTCACAGTTCCACACTGCCTGCAGAGTGAGTTTCGCACGTCTTCACCAGAGACGTTTGCCAGAGGCTTCTGAGACGCAAGTTAACAATGCAGACCTGGAGGGTATCTCCAGGTGCAGTAGAGTGGTAACCTGGGAACCTCCTGTCTCAGAATACTGCTACCTTCACCCTGCCATAAGAATGCAGCTAGTTGACAGCTGGCTTCAAGGCCTGCTTCCCTGTGAGAGCTAAGGACAGGGCACAACCCTCCCGCATCCTGCTTGACTGTAGAAGGCGCTGCTAACGTCCTCATGTTAGTGGCAGGGAAACGTTGTGAGAAAAGCATGTGGAATCGTTGTGCCTGAACCCACGTGTATCTGAGTTGAATACAGCGATTTCCAAAGTCCTTCTTCATCAGAGTGTAGCTAGTTTCCCACTCGCATGTCCGAGTGGGTAGCAGACATCTGCCTCCCATGTATACACACTTCTGAGAGTTGAGCTTATGGCCTGTAAGCCTACCTCCTGCCTGCAGCTACCTTTCGCTTCCAAAAGGCCTAGGCTCGCTGCTTCACCGAAGTGTTGGGAGAGGTAACTGGAATCTCCCGGCACACAAGACTAGTGCCACCAAGTTCAATCCAGCGATTTCCCAGTAATTCCTGGGGTAGACTGGTGCTACATACTAAGTTCCATATGTGAGAAGGTAGCTGAACGCCTTGTCCAAAATCATCTTACTGCTGAGAGTTGAGCTCACCCTCAGTCCCTCACAGTTCCACACTGCCTGCAGAGTGAGTTTCCCACGTCTTCACCAGAGACTTTTGCCAGAGGCTTCTGAGACGCAAGTTAACAATGCACACCTGGACGGTATCTCCAGGTGCAGTAGAGTGGTAATCTGGGAACCTCCTTACTCAGAATACTGCTACCTTCACACTGTCATAAGAATGCAGCTAGTTGAGAGCTGGCTTCTAGGCAAGCTTCCCTGTGAGAGCTGAGGACAGGGCAGAACCCTCCCGCATCCTGCCTGACTGTAGACGTACCTGATAACCTCCTTATGTTAGTGGCTGGGATGGTTTGAGGGAAAAGCATGTGTAAGCATTGGGCCTGAACTCCCGTGTATCTGAGTTGAATACAGCGATTTCCAACATCCTTCTAAAATAGGAGTGTAGCTAGGTTCCAACTCCCATGTCCGAGTGGGCAGCAGACATCTGCCTCCCATGCATACACACTTCTGAGAGTTGAGCTTATGGCCTGTAACCCTACATCCTGCCTGCCGCTACCTTTCGCTTCAAAAAGGTCTAGGCTCGCTGCTTGACGCAAGTGTTGGGAGAGGTAACTGGAATCTCCCGGCACACAAGAGGAGTGCCTCCAAGCTCAATCAAGCGATTTCCTAGTAATTCCTGGGGTAGACTGGTGCTACATACTAAGTTCCATACGTGAGTATGTAGTTGAACGCCTTGTCCAAAAACATCTTACTTCTGAGAGTTGAGCTCACCCTCAGTCCCTCACAGTTCCACACTGCCTGCAGAGTGAGTTTCGCACGTCTTCACCAGAGACGTTTGCCAGAGGCTTCTGAGACGCAAGTTAACAATGCAGACCTGGAGGGTATCTCCAGGTGCAGTAGAGTGGTAACCTGGGAACCTCCTGTCTCAGAATACTGCTACCTTCACCCTGCCATAAGAATGCAGCTAGTTGACAGCTGGCTTCAAGGCCTGCTTCCCTGTGAGAGCTAAGGACAGGGCACAACCCTCCCGCATCCTGCTTGACTGTAGAAGGAGCTGCTAACGTCCTCATGTTAGTGGCAGGGAAACGTTGTGAGAAAAGCATGTGGAATCGTTGTGCCTGAACCCACGTGTATCTGAGTTGAATACAGCGATTTCCAAAGTCCTTCTTCATCAGAGTGTAGCTAGGTTCCCACTCGCATGTCCGAGTGGGTAGCAGACATCTGCCTCCCATGTATACACACTTCTGAGAGTTGAGCTTATGGCCTGTAAGCCTACCTCCTGCCTGCAGCTACCTTTCGCTTCCAAAAGGCCTAGGCTCGCTGCTTCACCGAAGTGTTGGGAGAGGTAACTGGAATCTCCCAGCACACAAGACTAGTGCCACCAAGCTCAATCCAGCGATTTCCCAGTAATTCCTGGGGTAGACTGGTGCTACATACTAAGTTCCATATGTGAGAAGGTAGCTGAACGCCTTGTCCAAAATCATCTTACTGCTGAGAGTTGAGCTCACCCTCAGTCCCTCACAGTTCCACACTGCCTGCAGAGTGAGTTTCCCACGTCTTCACCAGAGACTTTTGCCAGAGGCTTCTGAGACGCAAGTTAACAATGCACACCTGGACGGTATCTCCAGGTGCAGTAGAGTGGTAATCTGGGAACCTCCTTACTCAGAATACTGCTACCTTCACACTGTCATAAGAATGCAGCTAGTTGAGAGCTGGCTTCTAGGCAAGCTTCCCTGTGAGAGCTGAGGACAGGGCAGAACCCTCCCGCATCCTGCCTGACTGTAGACGTACCTGATAACCTCCTTATGTTAGTGGCTGGGATGGGTTGCGGGAAAAGCATGTGTAAGCATTGGGCCTGAACTCCCGTGTATCTGAGTTGAATACAGCGATTTCCAACATCCTTCTAAAATAGGAGTGTAGCTAGGTTCCAACTCCCATGTCCGAGTGGGCAGCAGACATCTGCCTCCCATGCATACACACTTCTGAGAGTTGAGCTTATGGCCTGTAACCCTACATCCTGCCTGCCGCTACCTTTCGCTTCCAAAAGGCCTAGGCTCGCTGCTTGACGCAAGTGTTGGGAGAGGTAACTGGAATCTCCCGGCACACAAGAGGAGTGCCTCCAAGCTCAATCAAGCGATTTCCTAGTAATTCCTGGGGTAGACTGGTGCTACATACTAAGTTCCATACGTGAGTAGGTAGTTGAACGCCTTGTCCAAAAACATCTTACTTCTGAGAGTTGAGCTCACCCTCAGTCCCTCACAGTTCCACACTGCCTGCAGAGTGAGTTTCGCACGTCTTCACCAGAGACGTTTGCCAGAGGCTTCTGAGACGCAAGTTAACAATGCAGACCTGGAGGGTATCTCCAGGTCCAGTAGAGTGGTAACCTGGTAACCTGGGAACCTCCTGTCTCAGAATACTGCTACCTTCACCCTGCCATAAGAATGCAGCTAGTTGACAGCTGGCTTCAAGGCCTGCTTCCCTGTGAGAGCTAAGGACAGGGCACAACCCTCCCGCATCCTGCTTGACTGTAGAAGGAGCTGCTAACGTCCTCATGTTAGTGGCAGGGAAACGTTGTGAGAAAAGCATGTGGAATCGTTGTGCCTGAACCCACGTGTATCTGAGTTGAATACAGCGATTTCCAAAGTCCTTCTTCATCAGAGTGTAGCTAGGTTCCCACTCGCATGTCCGAGTGGGTAGCAGACATCTGCCTCCCATGTATACACACTTCTGAGAGTTGAGCTTATGGCCTGTAAGCCTACCTCCTGCCTGCAGCTACCTTTCGCTTCCAAAAGGCCTAGGCTCGCTGCTTCACCGAAGTGTTGGGAGAGGTAACTGGAATCTCCCGGCACACAAGACTAGTGCCACCAAGCTCAATCCAGCGATTTCCCAGTAATTCCTGGGGTAGACTGGTGCTACATACTAAGTTCCATATGTGAGAAGGTAGCTGAACGCCTTGTCCAAAATCATCTTACTGCTGAGAGTTGAGCTCACCCTCAGTCCCTCACAGTTCCACACTGCCTGCAGAGTGAGTTTCCCACGTCTTCACCAGAGACTTTTGCCAGAGGCTTCTGAGACGCAAGTTAACAATGCACACCTGGACGGTATCTCCAGGTGCAGTAGAGTGGTAATCTGGGAACCTCCTTACTCAGAATACTGCTACCTTCACACTGTCATAAGAATGCAGCTAGTTGAGAGCTGGCTTCTAGGCAAGCTTCCCTGTGAGAGCTGAGGACAGGGCAGAACCCTCCCGCATCCTGCCTGACTGTAGACGTACCTGATAACCTCCTTATGTTAGTGGCTGGGATGGGTTGCGGGAAAAGCATGTGTAAGCATTGGGCGTGAACACCCGTGTATCTGAGTTGAATACAGCGATTTCCAACATCCTTCTAAAATAGGAGTGTAGCTAGGTTCCAACTCCCATGTCCGAGTGGGCAGCAGACATCTGCCTCCCATGCATACACACTTCTGAGAGTTGAGCTTATGGCCTGTAACCCTACATCCTGCCTGCCGCTACCTTTCGCTTCCAAAAGGCCTAGGCTCGCTGCTTGACGCAAGTGTTGGGAGAGGTAACTGGAATCTCCCGGCACACAAGAGGAGTGCCTCCAAGCTCAATCAAGCGATTTCCTAGTAATTCCTGGGGTAGACTGGTGCTACATACTAAGTTCCATACGTGAGTAGGTAGTTGAACGCCTTGTCCAAAAACATCTTACTTCTGAGAGTTGAGCTCACCCTCAGTCCCTCACAGTTCCACACTGCCTGCAGAGTGAGTTTCGCACGTCTTCACCAGAGACGTTTGCCAGAGGCTTCTGAGACGCAAGTTAACAATGCAGACCTGGAGGGTATCTCCAGGTCCAGTAGAGTGGTAACCTGGGAACCTCCTGTCTCAGAATACTGCTACCTTCACCCTGCCATAAGAATGCAGCTAGTTGACAGCTGGCTTCAAGGCCTGCTTCCCTGTGAGAGCTAAGGACAGGGCACAACCCTCCCGCATCCTGCTTGACTGTAGAAGGAGCTGCTAACGTCCTCATGTTAGTGGCAGGGAAACGTTGTGAGAAAAGCATGTGGAATCGTTGTGCCTGAACCCACGTGTATCTGAGTTGAATACAGCGATTTCCAAAGTCCTTCTTCATCAGAGTGTAGCTAGGTTCCCACTCGCATGTCCGAGTGGGTAGCAGACATCTGCCTCCCATGTATACACACTTCTGAGAGTTGAGCTTATGGCCTGTAAGCCTACCTCCTGCCTGCAGCTACCTTTCGCTTCCAAAAGGCCTAGGCTCGCTGCTTCACCGAAGTGTTGGGAGAGGTAACTGGAATCTCCCGGCACACAAGACTAGTGCCACCAAGCTCAATCCAGCGATTTCCCAGTAATTCCTGGGGTAGACTGGTGCTACATACTAAGTTCCATATGTGAGAAGGTAGCTGAACGCCTTGTCCAAAATCATCTTACTGCTGAGAGTTGAGCTCACCCTCAGTCCCTCACAGTTCCACACTGCCTGCAGAGTGAGTTTCCCACGTCTTCACCAGAGACTTTTGCCAGAGGCTTCTGAGACGCAAGTTAACAATGCACACCTGGACGGTATCTCCAGGTGCAGTAGAGTGGTAATCTGGGAACCTCCTTACTCAGAATACTGCTACCTTCACACTGTCATAAGAATGCAGCTAGTTGAGAGCTGGCTTCTAGGCAAGCTTCCCTGTGAGAGCTGAGGACAGGGCAGAACCCTCCCGCATCCTGCCTGACTGTAGACGTACCTGCTAACCTCCTTATGTTAGTGGCTGGGATGGGTTGCGGGAAAAGCATGTGTAAGCATTGGGCCTGAACTCCCGTGTATCTGAGTTGAATACAGCGATTTCCAACATCCTTCTTCAATAGGAGTGTAGCTAGGTTCCAACTCCCATGTCCGAGTGGGTAGCAGACATCTGCCTCACATGCATACACACTTCTGAGAGTTGAGCTTATGGCCTGTAACCCTACATCCTGCCTGCCGCTACCTTTCGCTTCCAAAAGGCCTAGGCTCGCTGCTTGACGCAAGTGTTGGGAGAGGTAACTGGAATCTCCCGGCACACAAGACGAGTGCCTCCAAGCTCAATCAAGCGATTTCCTAGTAATTCCTGGGGTAGACTGGTGCTACATACTAAGTTCCATACGTGAGTATGTAGTTGAACGCCTTGTCCAAAAACATCTTACTTCTGAGAGTTGAGCTCACCCTCAGTCCCTCACAGTTCCACACTGCCTGCAGAGTGAGTTTCGCACGTCTTCTCCAGAGACGTTTGCCAGAGGCTTCTGAGACGCAAGTTAACAATGCAGACCTGGAGGGTATCTCCAGGTCCAGTAGAGTGGTAACCTGGGAACCTCCTGTCTCAGAATACTGCTACCTTCACCCTGCCATAAGAATGCAGCTAGTTGACAGCTGGCTTCAAGGCCTGCTTCCCTGTGAGAGCTAAGGACAGGGCACAACCCTCCCGCATCCTGCTTGACTGTAGAAGGAGCTGCTAACGTCCTCATGTTAGTGGCAGGGAAACGTTGTGAGAAAAGCATGTGGAATCGTTGTGCCTGAACCCACGTGTATCTGAGTTGAATACAGCGATTTCCAAAGTCCTTCTTCATCAGAGTGTAGCTAGGTTCCCACTCGCATGTCCGAGTGGGTAGCAGACATCTGCCTCCCATGTATACACACTTCTGAGAGTTGAGCTTATGGCCTGTAAGCCTACCTCCTGCCTGCAGCTACCTTTCGCTTCCAAAAGGCCTAGGCTCGCTGCTTCACCGAAGTGTTGGGAGAGGTAACTGGAATCTCCCGGCACACAAGACTAGTGCCACCAAGCTCAATCCAGCGATTTCCCAGTAATTCCTGGGGTAGACTGGTGCTACATACTAAGTTCCATATGTGAGAAGGTAGCTGAACGCCTTGTCCAAAATCATCTTACTGCTGAGAGTTGAGCTCACCCTCAGTCCCTCACAGTTCCACACTGCCTGCAGAGTGAGTTTCCCACGTCTTCACCAGAGACTTTTGCCAGAGGCTTCTGAGACGCAAGTTAACAATGCACACCTGGACGGTATCTCCAGGTGCAGTAGAGTGGTAATCTGGGAACCTCCTTACTCAGAATACTGCTACCTTCACACTGTCATAAGAATGCAGCTAGTTGAGAGCTGGCTTCTAGGCAAGCTTCCCTGTGAGAGCTGAGGACAGGGCAGAACCCTCCCGCATCCTGCCTGACTGTAGACGTACCTGATAACCTCCTTATGTTAGTGGCTGGGATGGGTTGAGGGAAAAGCATGTGTAAGCATTGGGCCTGAACTCCCGTGTATCTGAGTTGAATACAGCGATTTCCAACATCCTTCTTCAATAGGAGTGTAGCTAGGTTCCAACTCCCATGTGCGAGTGGGCAGCAGACATCTGCCTCCCATGCATACACACTTCTGAGAGTTGAGCTTATGGCCTGTAACCCTACATCCTGCCTGCCGCTACCTTTCGCTTCCAAAAGGCCTAGGCTCGCTGCTTGACGCAAGTGTTGGGAGAGGTAACTGGAATCTCCCGGCACACAAGACGAGTGCCTCCAAGCTCAATCAAGCGATTTCCTAGTAATTCCTGGGGTAGACTGGTGCTACATACTAAGTTCCATACGTGAGTATGTAGTTGAACGCCTTGTCCAAAAACATCTTACTTCTGAGAGTTGAGCTCACCCTCAGTCCCTCACAGTTCCACACTGCCTGCAGAGTGAGTTTCGCACGTCTTCACCAGAGACGTTTGCCAGAGGCTTCTGAGACGCAAGTTAACAATGCAGACCTGGAGGGTATCTCCAGGTCCAGTAGAGTGGTAACCTGGGAACCTCCTGTCTCAGAATACTGCTACCTTCACCCTGCCATAAGAATGCAGCTAGTTGACAGCTGGCTTCAAGGCCTGCTTCCCTGTGAGAGCTAAGGACAGGGCACAACCCTCCCGCATCCTGCTTGACTGTAGAAGGAGCTGCTAACGTCCTCATGTTAGTGGCAGGGAAACGTTGTGAGAAAAGCATGTGGAATCGTTGTGCCTGAACCCACGTGTATCTGAGTTGAATACAGCGATTTCCAAAGTCCTTCTTCATCAGAGTGTAGCTAGGTTCCCACTCGCATGTCCGAGTGGGTAGCAGACATCTGCCTCCCATGTATACACACTTCTGAGAGTTGAGCTTATGGCCTGTAAGCCTACCTCCTGCCTGCAGCTACCTTTCGCTTCCAAAAGGCCTAGGCTCGCTGCTTCACCGAAGTGTTGGGAGAGGTAACTGGAATCTCCCGGCACACAAGACTAGTGCCACCAAGCTCAATCCAGCGATTTCCCAGTAATTCCTGGGGTAGACTGGTGCTACATACTAAGTTCCATATGTGAGAAGGTAGCTGAACGCCTTGTCCAAAATCATCTTACTGCTGAGAGTTGAGCTCACCCTCAGTCCCTCACAGTTCCACACTGCCTGCAGAGTGAGTTTCCCACGTCTTCACCAGAGACTTTTGCCAGAGGCTTCTGAGACGCAAGTTAACAATGCACACCTGGACGGTATCTCCAGGTGCAGTAGAGTGGTAATCTGGGAACCTCCTTACTCAGAATACTGCTACCTTCACACTGTCATAAGAATGCAGCTAGTTGAGAGCTGGCTTCTAGGCAAGCTTCCCTGTGAGAGCTGAGGACAGGGCAGAACCCTCCCGCATCCTGCCTGACTGTAGACGTACCTGCTAACCTCCTTATGTTAGTGGCTGGGATGGGTTGCGGGAAAAGCATGTGTAAGCATTGGGCCTGAACTCCCGTGTATCTGAGTTGAATACAGCGATTTCCAACATCCTTCTTCAATAGGAGTGTAGCTAGGTTCCAACTCCCATGTCCGAGTGGGTAGCAGACATCTGCCTCCCATGCATACACACTTCTGAGAGTTGAGCTTATGGCCTGTAACCCTACATCCTGCCTGCCGCTACCTTTCGCTTCCAAAAGGCCTAGGCTCGCTGCTTGACGCAAGTGTTGGGAGAGGTAACTGGAATCTCCCGGCACACAAGACGAGTGCCTCCAAGCTCAATCAAGCGATTTCCTAGTAATTCCTGGGGTAGACTGGTGCTACATACTAAGTTCCATACGTGAGTATGTAGTTGAACGCCTTGTCCAAAAACATCTTACTTCTGAGAGTTGAGCTCACCCTCAGTCCCTCACAGTTCCACACTGCCTGCAGAGTGAGTTTCGCACGTCTTCACCAGAGACGTTTGCCAGAGGCTTCTGAGACGCAAGTTAACAATGCAGACCTGGAGGGTATCTCCAGTTGCAGTAGAGTGGTAACCTGGGAACCTCCTGTCTCAGAATCCTGCTACCTTCACCCTGCCATAAGAATGCAGCTAGTTGACAGCTGGCTTCAAGGCCTGCTTCCCTGTGAGAGCTAAGGACAGGGCACAACCCTCCCGCATCCTGCTTGACTGTAGAAGGAGCTGCTAACGTCCTCATGTTAGTGGCAGGGAAACGTTGTGAGAAAAGCATGTGGAATCGTTGTGCCTGAACCCACGTGTATCTGAGTTGAATACAGCGATTTCCAAAGTCCTTCTTCATCAGAGTGTAGCTAGGTTCCCACTCGCATGTCCGAGTGGGTAGCAGACATCTGCCTCCCATGTATACACACTTCTGAGAGTTGAGCTTATGGCCTGTAAGCCTACCTCCTGCCTGCAGCTACCTTTCGCTTCCAAAAGGCCTAGGCTCGCTGCTTCACCGAAGTGTTGGGAGAGGTAACTGGAATCTCCCGGCACACAAGACTAGTGCCACCAAGTTCAATCCAGCGATTTCCCAGTAATTCCTGGGGTAGACTGGTGCTACATACTAAGTTCCATATGTGAGAAGGTAGCTGAACGCCTTGTCCAAAATCATCTTACTGCTGAGAGTTGAGCTCACCCTCAGTCCCTCACAGTTCCACACTGCCTGCAGAGTGAGTTTCCCACGTCTTCACCAGAGACTTTTGCCAGAGGCTTCTGAGACGCAAGTTAACAATGCACACCTGGACGGTATCTCCAGGTGCAGTAGAGTGGTAATCTGGGAACCTCCTTACTCAGAATACTGCTACCTTCACACTGTCATAAGAATGCAGCTAGTTGAGAGCTGGCTTCTAGGCAAGCTTCCCTGTGAGAGCTGAGGACAGGGCAGAACCCTCCCGCATCCTGCCTGACTGTAGACGTACCTGCTAACCTCCTTATGTTAGTGGCTGGGATAGGTTGCGGGAAAAGCATGTGTAAGCATTGGGCCTGAACTCCCGTGTATCTGAGTTGAATACAGCGATTTCCAACATCCTTCTTCAATAGGAGTGTAGCTAGGTTCCAACTCCCATGTCCGAGTGGGTAGCAGACATCTGCCTCCCATGCATACACACTTCTGAGAGTTGAGCTTATGGCCTGTAACCCTACATCCTGCCTGCCGCTACCTTTCGCTTCCAAAAGGCCTAGGCTCGCTGCTTGACGCAAGTGTTGGGAGAGGTAACTGGAATCTCCCGGCACACAAGACGAGTGCCTCCAAGCTCAATCAAGCGATTTCCTAGTAATTCCTGGGGTAGACTGGTGCTACATACTAAGTTCCATACGTGAGTATGTAGTTGAACGCCTTGTCCAAAAACATCTTACTTCTGAGAGTTGAGCTCACCCTCAGTCCCTCACAGTTCCACACTGCCTGCAGAGTGAGTTTCGCACGTCTTCACCAGAGACGTTTGCCAGAGGCTTCTGAGACGCAAGTTAACAATGCAGACCTGGAGGGTATCTCCAGGTCCAGTAGAGTGGTAACCTGGGAACCTCCTGTCTCAGAATACTGCTACCTTCACCCTGCCATAAGAATGCAGCTAGTTGACAGCTGGCTTCAAGGCCTGCTTCCCTGTGAGAGCTAAACACAGGGCACAACCCTCCCGCATCCTGCTTGACTGTAGAAGGAGCTGCTAACGTCCTCATGTTAGTGGCAGGGAAACGTTGTGAGAAAAGCATGTGGAATCGTTGTGCCTGAACCCACGTGTATCTGAGTTGAATACAGCGATTTCCAAAGTCCTTCTTCATCAGAGTGTAGCTAGGTTCCCACTCGCATGTCCGAGTGGGTAGCAGACATCTGCCTCCCATGTATACACACTTCTGAGAGTTGAGCTTATGGCCTGTAAGCCTACCTCCTGCCTGCAGCTACCTTTCGCTTCCAAAAGGCCTAGGCTCGCTGCTTCACCGAAGTGTTGGGAGAGGTAACTGGAATCTCCCGGCACACAAGACTAGTGCCACCAAGCTCAATCCAGCGATTTCCCAGTAATTCCTGGGGTAGACTGGTGCTACATACTAAGTACCATATGTGAGAAGGTAGCTGAACGCCTTGTCCAAAATCATCTTACTGCTGAGAGTTGAGCTCACCCTCAGTCCCTCACAGTTCCACACTGCCTGCAGAGTGAGTTTCCCACGTCTTCACCAGAGACTTTTGCCAGAGGCTTCTGAGACGCAAGTTAACAATGCACACCTGGACGGTATCTCCAGGTGCAGTAGAGTGGTAATCTGGGAACCTCCTTACTCAGAATACTGCTACCTTCACACTGTCATAAGAATGCAGCTAGTTGAGAGCTGGCTTCTAGGCAAGCTTCCCTGTGAGAGCTGAGGACAGGGCAGAACCCTCCCGCATCCTGCCTGACTGTAGACGTACCTGCTAACCTCCTTATGTTAGTGGCTGGGATGGGTTGCGGGAAAAGCATGTGTAAGCATTGGGCCTGAACTCCCGTGTATCTGAGTTGAATACAGCGATTTCCAACATCCTTCTTCAATAGGAGTGTAGCTAGGTTCCAACTCCCATGTCCGAGTGGGTAGCAGACATCTGCCTCCCATGCATACACACTTCTGAGAGTTGAGCTTATGGCCTGTAAGCCTACCTCCTGCCTGCAGCTACCTTTCGCTTCCAAAAGGCCTAGTTCGCTGCTTCACCGAAGTGTTGGGAGAGGTAACTGGAATCTCCCGGCACACAAGACTAGTGCCACCAAGCTCAATCCAGCGATTTCCCAGTAATTCCTGGGGTAGACTGGTGCTACATACTAAGTTCCATATGTGAGAAGGTAGCTGAACGCCTTGTCCAAAATCATCTTACTGCTGAGAGTTGAGCTCACCCTCAGTCCCTCACAGTTCCACACTGCCTGCAGAGTGAGTTTCCCACGTCTTCACCAGAGACTTTTGCCAGAGGCTTCTGAGACGCAAGTTAACAATGCACACCTGGACGGTATCTCCAGGTGCAGTAGAGTGGTAATCTGGGAACCTCCTTACTCAGAATACTGCTACCTTCACACTGTCATAAGAATACAGCTAGTTGAGAACTGGCTTCTAGGCAAGCTTCCCTGTGAGAGCTGAGGACAGGGCAGAACCCTCCCGCATCCTGCCTGACTGTAGACGTACCTGCTAACCTCCTTATGTTAGTGGCTGGGATGGGTTGCGGGAAAAGCATGTGTAAGCATTGGGCCTGAACTCCCGTGTATCTGAGTTGAATACAGCGATTTCCAACATCCTTCTTCAATAGGAGTGTAGCTAGGTTCCAACTCCCATGTCCGAGTGGGTAGCAGACATCTGCCTCCCATGCATACACACTTCTGAGAGTTGAGCTTATGGCCTGTAAGCCTACCTCCTGCCTGCCGCTACCTTTCGCTTCCAAAAGGCCTAGGCTCGCTGCTTGACGCAAGTGTTGGGAGAGGTAACTGGAATCTCCCGGCACACAAGACGAGTGCCTCCCAGCTCAATCAAGCGATTTCCTAGTAATTCCTGGGGTAGACTGGTGCTACATACTAAGTTCCATACGTGAGTATGTAGTTGAACGCCTTGTCCAAAAACATCTTACTTCTCAGAGTTGAGCTCACCCTCAGTCCCTCACAGTTCCACACTGCCTGCAGAGTGAGTTTCGCACGTCTTCACCAGAGACGTTTGCCAGAGGCTTCTGAGACGCAAGTTAACAATGCACACCTGGACGGTATCTCCAGGTGCAGTAGAGTGGTAATCTGGGAACCTCCTTACTCAGAATACTGCTACCTTCACACTGTCATAAGAATGCAGCTAGTTGAGAGCTGGCTTCTAGGCAAGCTTCCCTGTGAGAGCTGAGGACAGGGCAGAACCCTCCCGCATCCTGCCTGACTGTAGACGTACCTGATAACCTCCTTATGTTAGTGGCTGGGATGGGTTGAGGGAAAAGCATGTGTAAGCATTGGGCCTGAACTCCCGTGTATCTGAGTTGAATACAGCGATTTCCAACATCCTTCTTCAATAGGAGTGTAGCTAGGTTCCAACTCCCATGTGCGAGTGGGCAGCAGACATCTGCCTCCCATGCATACACACTTCTGAGAGTTGAGCTTATGGCCTGTAACCCTACATCCTGCCTGCCGCTACCTTTCGCTTCCAAAAGGCCTAGGCTCGCTGCTTGACGCAAGTGTTGGGAGAGGTAACTGGAATCTCCCGGCACACAAGACGAGTGCCTCCAAGCTCAATCAAGCGATTTCCTAGTAATTCCTGGGGTAGACTGGTGCTACATACTAAGTTCCATACGTGAGTATGTAGTTGAACGCCTTGTCCAAAAACATCTTACTTCTCAGAGTTGAGCTCACCCTCAGTCCCTCACAGTTCCACACTGCCTGCAGAGTGAGTTTCGCACGTCTTCACCAGAGACGTTTGCCAGAGGCTTCTGAGACGCAAGTTAACAATGCAGACCTGGAGGGTATCTCCAGTTGCAGTAGAGTGGTAACCTGGGAACCTCCTGTCTCAGAATCCTGCTACCTTCACCCTGCCATAAGAATGCAGCTAGTTGACAGCTGGCTTCAAGGCCTGCTTCCCTGTGAGAGCTAAGGACAGGGCACAACCCTCCCGCATCCTGCTTGACTGTAGAAGGAGCTGCTAACGTCCTCATGTTAGTGGCAGGGAAACGTTGTGAGAAAAGCATGTGGAATCGTTGTGCCTGAACCCACGTGTATCTGAGTTGAATACAGCGATTTCCAAAGTCCTTCTTCATCAGAGTGTAGCTAGGTTCCCACTCGCATGTCCGAGTGGGTAGCAGA
This sequence comes from Canis aureus, assembly GCF_053574225.1. NCBI lineage: Eukaryota > Metazoa > Chordata > Mammalia > Carnivora > Canidae > Canis > Canis aureus. The sequence continues at coordinate 122,910 of NW_027554421.1, read as the reverse complement.
CATCTGCCTCCCATGTATACACACTTCTGAGAGTTGAGCTTATGGCCTGTAAGCCTACCTCCTGCCTGCAGCTACCTTTCGCTTCCAAAAGGCCTAGGCTCGCTGCTTCACCGAAGTGTTGGGAGAGGTAACTGGAATCTCCCGGCACACAAGACTAGTGCCACCAAGCTCAATCCAGCGATTTCCCAGTAATTCCTGGGGTAGACTGGTGCTACATACTAAGTTCCATATGTGAGAAGGTAGCTGAACGCCTTGTCCAAAATCATCTTACTGCTGAGAGTTGAGCTCACCCTCAGTCCCTCACAGTTCCACACTGCCTGCAGAGTGAGTTTCCCACGTCTTCACCAGAGACTTTTGCCAGAGGCTTCTGAGACGCAAGTTAACAATGCACACCTGGACGGTATCTCCAGGTGCAGTAGAGTGGTAATCTGGGAACCTCCTTACTCAGAATACTGCTACCTTCACACTGTCATAAGAATGCAGCTAGTTGAGAGCTGGCTTCTAGGCAAGCTTCCCTGTGAGAGCTGAGGACAGGGCAGAACCCTCCCGCATCCTGCCTGACTGTAGACGTACCTGCTAACCTCCTTATGTTAGTGGCTGGGATGGGTTGCGGGAAAAGCATGTGTAAGCATTGGGCCTGAACTCCCGTGTATCTGAGTTGAATACAGCGATTTCCAACATCCTTCTTCAATAGGAGTGTAGCTAGGTTCCAACTCCCATGTCCGAGTGGGTAGCAGACATCTGCCTCCCATGCATACACACTTCTGAGAGTTGAGCTTATGGCCTGTAACCCTACATCCTGCCTGCCGCTACCTTTCGCTTCCAAAAGGCCTAGGCTCGCTGCTTGACGCAAGTGTTGGGAGAGGTAACTGGAATCTCCCGGCACACAAGACGAGTGCCTCCAAGCTCAATCAAGCGATTTCCTAGTAATTCCTGGGGTAGACTGGTGCTACATACTAAGTTCCATACGTGAGTATGTAGTTGAACGCCTTGTCCAAAAACATCTTACTTCTGAGAGTTGAGCTCACCCTCAGTCCCTCACAGTTCCACACTGCCTGCAGAGTGAGTTTCGCACGTCTTCACCAGAGACGTTTGCCAGAGGCTTCTGAGACGCAAGTTAACAATGCAGACCTGGAGGGTATCTCCAGTTGCAGTAGAGTGGTAACCTGGGAACCTCCTGTCTCAGAATCCTGCTACCTTCACCCTGCCATAAGAATGCAGCTAGTTGACAGCTGGCTTCAAGGCCTGCTTCCCTGTGAGAGCTAAGGACAGGGCACAACCCTCCCGCATCCTGCTTGACTGTAGAAGGAGCTGCTAACGTCCTCATGTTAGTGGCAGGGAAACGTTGTGAGAAAAGCATGTGGAATCGTTGTGCCTGAACCCACGTGTATCTGAGTTGAATACAGCGATTTCCAAAGTCCTTCTTCATCAGAGTGTAGCTAGGTTCCCACTCGCATGTCCGAGTGGGTAGCAGACATCTGCCTCCCATGTATACACACTTCTGAGAGTTGAGCTTATGGCCTGTAAGCCTACCTCCTGCCTGCAGCTACCTTTCGCTTCCAAAAGGCCTAGGCTCGCTGCTTCACCGAAGTGTTGGGAGAGGTAACTGGAATCTCCCGGCACACAAGACTAGTGCCACCAAGTTCAATCCAGCGATTTCCCAGTAATTCCTGGGGTAGACTGGTGCTACATACTAAGTTCCATATGTGAGAAGGTAGCTGAACGCCTTGTCCAAAATCATCTTACTGCTGAGAGTTGAGCTCACCCTCAGTCCCTCACAGTTCCACACTGCCTGCAGAGTGAGTTTCCCACGTCTTCACCAGAGACTTTTGCCAGAGGCTTCTGAGACGCAAGTTAACAATGCACACCTGGACGGTATCTCCAGGTGCAGTAGAGTGGTAATCTGGGAACCTCCTTACTCAGAATACTGCTACCTTCACACTGTCATAAGAATGCAGCTAGTTGAGAGCTGGCTTCTAGGCAAGCTTCCCTGTGAGAGCTGAGGACAGGGCAGAACCCTCCCGCATCCTGCCTGACTGTAGACGTACCTGCTAACCTCCTTATGTTATTGGCTGGGATAGGTTGCGGGAAAAGCATGTGTAAGCATTGGGCCTGAACTCCCGTGTATGTGAGTTGAATACAGCGATTTCCAACATCCTTCTTCAATAGGAGTGTAGCTAGGTTCCAACTCCCATGTCCGAGTGGGTAGCAGACATCTGCCTCCTATGCATACACACTTCTAAGAGTTGAGCTTATGGCCTGTAACCCTACATCCTGCCTGCAGCTACCTTTCGCTTCCAAAAGGCCTAGGCTCGCTGCTTGACGCAAGTGTTGGGAGAGGTAACTGGAATCTCCCGGCACACAAGACGAGTGCCTCCAAGCTCAATCAAGCGATTTCCTAGTAATTCCTGGGGTAGACTGGTGCTACATACTAAGTTCCATACGTGAGTATGTAGTTGAACGCCTTGTCCAAAAACATCTTACTTCTGAGAGTTGAGCTCACCCTCAGTCCCTCACAGTTCCACACTGCCTGCAGAGTGAGTTTCGCACGTCTTCACCAGAGACGTTTGTCAGAGGCTTCTGAGACGCAAGTTAACAATGCAGACCTGGAGGGTATCTCCAGGTCCAGTAGAGTGGTAACCTGGGAACCTCCTGTCTCAGAATCCTGCTACCTTCACCCTGCCATAAGAATGCAGCTAGTTGACAGCTGGCTTCAAGGCCTGCTTCCCTGTGAGAGCTAAGGACAGGGCACAACCCTCCCGCATCCTGCTTGACTGTAGAAGGAGCTGCTAACGTCCTCATGTTGATGGCAGGGAAACGTTGTGAGAAAAGCATGTGGAATCGTTGTGCCTGAACCCACGTGTATCTGAGTTGAATACAGCGATTTCCAAAGTCCTTCTTCATCAGAGTGTAGCTAGGTTCCCACTCGCATGTCCGAGTGGGTAGCAGACATCTGCCTCCCATGTATACACACTTCTGAGAGTTGAGCTTATGGCCTGTAAGCCTGCTTCCTGCCTGCAGCTACCTTTCGCTTCCAAAAGGCCTAGGCTCGCTGCTTCACCGAAGTGTTGGGAGAGGTAACTGGAATCTCCCGGCACACAAGACTAGTGCCACCAAGCTCAATCCAGCGATTTCCCAGTAATTCCTGGGGTAGACTGGTGCTACATACTAAGTTCCATATGTGAGAAGGTAGCTGAACGCCTTGTCCAAAATCATCTTACTGCTGAGAGTTGAGCTCACCCTCAGTCCCTCACAGTTCCACACTGCCTGCAGAGTGAGTTTCCCACGTCTTCACCAGAGACTTTTGCCAGAGGCTTCTGAGACGCAAGTTAACAATGCACACCTGGACGGTATCTCCAGGTGCAGTAGAGTGGTAATCTGGGAACCTCCTTACTCAGAATACTGCTACCTTCACACTGTCATAAGAATGCAGCTAGTTGAGAGCTGGCTTCTAGGCAAGCTTCCCTGTGAGAGCTGAGGACAGGGCAGAACCCTCCCGCATCCTGCCTGACTGTAGACGTACCTGCTAACCTCCTTATGTTAGTGGCTGGGATGGGTTGCGGGAAAAGCATGTGTAAGCATTGGGCCTGAACTCCCGTGTATCTGAGTTGAATACAGCGATTTCCAACATCCTTCTTCAATAGGAGTGTAGCTAGGTTCCAACTCCCATGTCCGAGTGGGTAGCAGACATCTGCCTCCCATGCATACACACTTCTGAGAGTTGAGCTTATGGCCTGTAACCCTACATCCTGCCTGCCGCTACCTTTCGCTTCCAAAAGGCCTAGGCTCGGTGCTTGACGCAAGTGTTGGGAGAGGTAACTGGAATCTCCCGGCACACAAGACGAGTGCCTCCAAGCTCAATCAAGCGATTTCCTAGTAATTCCTGGGGTAGACTGGTGCTACATACTAAGTTCCATACGTGAGTAGGTAGTTGAACGCCTTGGCCAAAAACATCTTACTTCTCAGAGTTGAGCTCACCCTCAGTCCCTCACAGTTCCACACTGCCTGCAGAGTGAGTTTCGCACGTCTTCACCAGAGACGTTTGCCAGAGGCTTCTGAGACGCAAGTTAACAATGCAGACCTGGAGGGTATCTCCAGGTCCAGTAGAGTGGTAACCTGGGAACCTCCTGTCTCAGAATACTGCTACCTTCACCCTGCCATAAGAATGCAGCTAGTTGACAGCTGGCTTCAAGGCCTGCTTCCCTGTGAGAGCTAAGGACAGGGCACAACCCTCCCGCATCCTGCTTGACTCTAGAAGGAGCTGCTAACGTCCTCATGTTAGTGGCAGGGAAACGTTGTGAGAAAAGCATGTGGAATCGTTGTGCCTGAACCCACGTGTATCTGAGTTGAATACAGCGATTTCCAAAGTCCTTCTTCATCAGAGTGTAGCTAGGTTCCCACTCGCATGTCCGAGTGGGTAGCAGACATCTGCCTCCCATGTATACACACTTCTGAGAGTTGAGCTTATGGCCTGTAAGCCTGCTTCCTGCCTGCAGCTACCTTTCGCTTCCAAAAGGCCTAGGCTCGCTGCTTCACCGAAGTGTTGGGAGAGGTAACTGGAATCTCCCGGCACAAAAGACTAGTGCCACCAAGCTCAATCCAGCGATTTCCCAGTAATTCCTGGGGTAGACTGGTGCTACATACTAAGTTGCATATGTGAGAAGGTAGCTGAACGCCTTGTCCAAAATCATCTTACTGCTGAGAGTTGAGCTCACCCTCAGTCCCTCACAGTTCCACACTGCCTGCAGAGTGAGTTTCCCCCGTCTTCACCAGAGACTTTTGCCAGAGGCTTCTGAGACGCAAGTTAACAATGCACAGCTGGACGGTATCTCCAGGTGCAGTAGAGTGGTAATCTGGGAACCTCCTTACTCAGAATACTGCTACCTTCACACTGTCATAAGAATGCAGCTAGTTGAGAGCTGGCTTCTAGGCAAGCTTCCCTGTGAGAGCTGAGGACAGGGCAGAACCCTCCCGCATCCTGCCTGACTGTAGACGTACCTGCTAACCTCCTTATGTTAGTGGCTGGGATGGGTTGCGGGAAAAGCATGTGTAAGCATTGGGCCTGAACTCCCGTGTATCTGAGTTGAATACAGCGATTTCCAACATCCTTCTTCAATAGGAGTGTAGCTAGGTTCCAACTCCCATGTCCGAGTGGGTAGCAGACATCTGCCTCCCATGCATACACACTTCTGAGAGTTGAGCTTATGGCCTGTAACCCTACATCCTGCCTGCCGCTACCTTTCGCTTCCAAAAGGCCTAGGCTCGCTGCTTGACGCAAGTGTTGGGAGAGGTAACTGGAATCTCCCGGCACACAAGACGAGTGCCTCCAAGCTCAATCAAGCGATTTCCTAGTAATTCCTGGGGTAGACTGGTGCTACATACTAAGTTCCATACGTGAGTATGTAGTTGAACGCCTTGTCCAAAAACATCTTACTTCTCAGAGTTGAGCTCACCCTCAGTCCCTCACAGTTCCACACTGCCTGCAGAGTGAGTTTCGCACGTCTTCACCAGAGACGTTTGCCAGAGGCTTCTGAGACGCAAGTTAACAATGGAGACCTGGAGGGTATCTCCAGGTCCAGTAGAGTGGTAACCTGGGAACCTCCTGTCTCAGAATCCTGCTACCTTCACCCTGCCATAAGAATGCAGCTAGTTGACAGCTGGCTTCAAGGCCTGCTTCCCTGTGAGAGCTAAGGACAGGGCACAACCCTCCCGCATCCTGCTTGACTGTAGAAGAAGCTGCTAACGTCCTCATGTTAGTGGCAGGGAAACGTTGTGAGAAAAGCATGTGGAATCGTTGTGCCTGAACCCACGTGTATCTGAGTTGAATACAGCGATTTCCAAAGTCCTTCTTCATCAGAGTGTAGCTAGGTTCCCACTGGCATGTCCGAGTGGGTAGCAGACATCTGCCTCCCATGTATACACACTTCTGAGAGTTGAGCTTATGCCCTGTAAGCCTACCTCCTGCCTGCAGCTACCTTTCGCTTCCAAAAGGCCTAGGCTCGCTGCTTCACCGAAGTGTTGGGAGAGGTAACTGGAATCTCCCAGCACACAAGACTAGTGCCACCAAGCTCAATCCAGCGATTTCCCAGTAATTCCTGGGGTAGACTGGTGCTACATACTAAGTTCCATATGTGAGAAGGTAGCTGAACGCCTTGTCCAAAATCATCTTACTGCTGAGAGTTGAGCTCACCCTCAGTCCCTCACAGTTCCACACTGCCTGCAGAGTGAGTTTCCCACGTCTTCACCAGAGACTTTTGCCAGAGGCTTCTGAGACGCAAGTTAACAATGCACACCTGGACGGTATCTCCAGGTGCAGTAGAGTGGTAATCTGGGAACCTCCTTACTCAGAATACTGCTACCTTCACACTGTCATAAGAATGCAGCTAGTTGAGAGCTGGCTCCTAGGCAAGCTTCCCTGTGAGAGCTGAGGACAGGGCAGAACCCTCCCGCATCCTGCCTGACTGTAGACGTACCTGCTAACCTCCTTATGTTAGTGGCTGGGATGGGTTGCGGGAAAAGCATGTGTAAGCATTGGGCCTGAACTCCCGTGTATCTGAGTTGAATACAGCGATTTCCAACATCCTTCTTCAATAGGAGTGTAGCGAGGTTCCAACTCCCATGTCCGAGTGGGCAGCAGACATCTGCCTCCCATGCATACACACTTCTGAGAGTTGAGCTTATGGCCTGTAACCCTACATCCTGCCTGCCGCTACCTTTCGCTTCCAAAAGGCCTAGGCTCGCTGCTTGACGCAAGTGTTGGGAGAGGTAACTGGAATCTCCCGGCACACAAGACGAGTGCCTCCAAGCTCAATCAAGCGATTTCCTAGTAATTCCTGGGGTAGACTGGTGCTACATACTAAGTTCCATACGTGAGTAGGTAGTTGAACGCCTTGTCCAAAAACATCTTACTTCTGAGAGTTGAGCTCACCCTCAGTCCCTCACAGTTCCACACTGCCTGCAGAGTGAGTTTCGCACGTCTTCACCAGAGACGTTTGCCAGAGGCTTCTGAGACGCAAGTTAACAATGCAGACCTGGAGGGTATCTCCAGGTCCAGTAGAGTGGTAACCTGGGAACCTCCTGTCTCAGAATCCTGCTACCTTCACCCTGCCATAAGAATGCAGCTAGTTGACAGCTGGCTTCAAGGCCTGCTTCCCTGTGAGAGCTAAGGACAGGGCACAACCCTCCCGCATCCTGCTTGACTGTAGAAGGCGCTGCTAACGTCCTCATGTTAGTGGCAGGGAAACGTTGTGAGAAAAGCATGTGGAATCGTTGTGCCTGAACCCACGTGTATCTGAGTTGAATACAGCGATTTCCAAAGTCCTTCTTCATCAGAGTGTAGCTAGGTTCCCACTCGCATGTCCGAGTGGGTAGCAGACATCTGCCTCCCATGTATACACACTTCTGAGAGTTGAGCTTATGGCCTGTAAGCCTACCTCCTGCCTGCAGCTACCTTTCGCTTCCAAAAGGCCTAGGCTCGCTGCTTCACCGAAGTGTTGGGAGAGGTAACTGGAATCTCCCGGCACACAAGACTAGTGCCACCAAGCTCAATCCAGCGATTTCCCAGTAATTCCTGGGGTAGACTGGTGCTACATACTAAGTTCCATATGTGAGAAGGTAGCTGAACGCCTTGTCCAAAATCATCTTACTGCTGAGAGTTGAGCTCACCCTCAGTCCCTCACAGTTCCACACTGCCTGCAGAGTGAGTTTCCCACGTCTTCACCAGAGACTTTTGCCAGAGGCTTCTGAGACGCAAGTTAACAATGCACACCTGGACGGTATCTCCAGGTGCAGTAGAGTGGTAATCTGGGAACCTCCTTACTCAGAATACTGCTACCTTCACACTGTCATAAGAATGCAGCTAGTTGAGAGCTGGCTTCTAGGCAAGCTTCCCTGTGAGAGCTGAGGACAGGGCAGAACCCTCCCGCATCCTGCCTGACTGTAGACGTACCTGCTAACCTCCTTATGTTAGTGGCTGGGATGGGTTGCGGGAAAAGCATGTGTAAGCATTGGGCCTGAACTCCCGTGTATCTGAGTTGAATACAGCGATTTCCAACATCCTTCTTCAATAGGAGTGTAGCTAGGTTCCAACTCCCATGTGCGAGTGGGCAGGAGACATCTGCCTCCCATGCATACACACTTCTGAGAGTTGAGCTTATGGCCTGTAACCCTACATCCTGCCTGCCGCTACCTTTCGCTTCCAAAAGGCCTAGGCTCGCTGCTTGACGCAAGTGTTGGGAGAGGTAACTGGAATCTCCCGGCACACAAGACGAGTGCCTCCAAGCTCAATCAAGCGATTTCCTAGTAATTCCTGGGGTAGACTGGTGCTACATACTAAGTTCCATACGTGAGTAGGTAGTTGAACGCCTTGTCCAAAAACATCTTACTTCTGAGAGTTGAGCTCACCCTCAGTCCCTCACAGTTCCACACTGCCTGCAGAGTGAGTTTCGCACGTCTTCACCAGAGACGTTTGCCAGAGGCTTCTGAGACGCAAGTTAACGATGCAGACCTGGAGGGTATCTCCAGGTCCAGTAGAGTGGTAACCTGGGAACCTCCTGTCTCAGAATACTGCTACCTTCACCCTGCCATAAGAATGCAGCTAGTTGACAGCTGGCTTCAAGGCCTGCTTCCCTGTGAGAGCTAAGGACAGGGCACAACCCTCCCGCATCCTGCTTGACTGTAGAAGGAGCTGCTAACGTCCTCATGTTAGTGGCAGGGAAACGTTGTGAGAAAAGCATGTGGAATCGTTGTGCCTGAACCCACGTGTATCTGAGTTGAATACAGCGATTTCCAAAGTCCTTCTTCATCAGAGTGTAGCTAGGTTCCCACTCGCATGTCCGAGTGGGTAGCAGACATCTGCCTCCCATGTATACACACTTCTGAGAGTTGAGCTTATGGCCTGTAAGCCTACCTCCTGCCTGCAGCTACCTTTCGCTTCCAAAAGGCCTAGGCTCGCTGCTTCACCGAAGTGTTGGGAGAGGTAACTGGAATCTCCCGGCACACAAGACTAGTGCCACCAAGCTCAATCCAGCGATTTCCCAGTAATTCCTGGGGTAGACTGGTGCTACATACTAAGTTCCATATGTGAGAAGGTAGCTGAACGCCTTGTCCAAAATCATCTTACTGCTGAGAGTTGAGCTCACCCTCAGTCCCTCACAGTTCCACACTGCCTGCAGAGTGAGTTTCCCACGTCTTCACCAGAGACTTTTGCCAGAGGCTTCTGAGACGCAAGTTAACAATGCACACCTGGACGGTATCTCCAGGTGCAGTAGAGTGGTAATCTGGGAACCTCCTTACTCAGAATACTGCTACCTTCACACTGTCATAAGAATGCAGCTAGTTGAGAGCTGGCTTCTAGGCAAGCTTCCCTGTGAGAGCTGAGGACAGGGCAGAACCCTCCCGCATCCTGCCTGACTGTAGACGTACCTGATAACCTCTTTATGTTAGTGGCTGGGATGGGTTGAGGGAAAAGCATGTGTAAGCATTGGGCCTGAACTCCCGTGTATCTGAGTTGAATACAGCGATTTCCAACATCCTTCTTCAATAGGAGTGTAGCTAGGTTCCAACTCCCATGTGCGAGTGGGCAGCAGACATCTGCCTCCCATGCATACACACTTCTGAGAGTTGAGCTTATGGCCTGTAACCCTACATCCTGCCTGCCGCTACCTTTCGCTTCCAAAAGGCCTAGGCTCGCTGCTTGACGCAAGTGTTGGGAGAGGTAACTGGAATCTCCCGGCACACAAGACGAGTGCCTCCAAGCTCAATCAAGCGATTTCCTAGTAATTCCTGGGGTAGACTGGTGCTACATACTAAGTTCCATACGTGAGTAGGTAGTTGAACGCCTTGTCCAAAAACATCTTACTTCTGAGAGTTGAGCTCACCCTCAGTCCCTCACAGTTCCACACTGCCTGCAGAGTGAGTTTCGCACGTCTTCACCAGAGACGTTTGCCAGAGGCTTCTGAGACGCAAGTTAACAATGCAGACCTGGAGGGTATCTCCAGGTCCAGTAGAGTGGTAACCTGGGAACCTCCTGTCTCAGAATCCTGCTACCTTCACCCTGCCATAAGAATGCAGCTAGTTGACAGCTGGCTTCAAGGCCTGCTTCCCTGTGAGAGCTAAGGACAGGGCACAACCCTCCCGCATCCTGCTTGACTGTAGAAGGCGCTGCTAACGTCCTCATGTTAGTGGCAGGGAAACGTTGTGAGAAAAGCATGTGGAATCGTTGTGCCTGAACCCACGTGTATCTGAGTTGAATACAGCGATTTCCAAAGTCCTTCTTCATCAGAGTGTAGCTAGGTTCCCACTCGCATGTCCGAGTGGGTAGCAGACATCTGCCTCCCATGTATACACACTTCTGAGAGTTGAGCTTATGGCCTGTAAGCCTACCTCCTGCCTGCAGCTACCTTTCGCTTCCAAAAGGCCTAGGCTCGCTGCTTCACCGAAGTGTTGGGAGAGGTAACTGGAATCTCCCGGCACACAAGACTAGTGCCACCAAGCTCAATCCAGCGATTTCCCAGTAATTCCTGGGGTAGACTGGTGCTACATACTAAGTTCCATATGTGAGAAGGTAGCTGAACGCCTTGTCCAAAATCATCTTACTGCTGAGAGTTGAGCTCACCCTCAGTCCCTCACAGTTCCACACTGCCTGCAGAGTGAGTTTCCCACGTCTTCACCAGAGACTTTTGCCAGAGGCTTCTGAGACGCAAGTTAACAATGCACACCTGGACGGTATCTCCAGGTGCAGTAGAGTGGTAATCTGGGAACCTCCTTACTCAGAATACTGCTACCTTCACACTGTCATAAGAATGCAGCTAGTTGAGAGCTGGCTTCTAGGCAAGCTTCCCTGTGAGAGCTGAGGACAGGGCAGAACCCTCCCGCATCCTGCCTGACTGTAGACGTACCTGCTAACCTCCTTATGTTAGTGGCTGGGATGGGTTGCGGGAAAAGCATGTGTAAGCATTGGGCCTGAACTCCCGTGTATCTGAGTTGAATACAGCGATTTCCAACATCCCTCTTCAATAGGAGTGTAGCTAGGTTCCAACTCCCATGTCCGAGTGGGCAGCAGACATCTGCCTCCCATGCATACACACTTCTGAGAGTTGAGCTTATGGCCTGTAACCCTACATCCTGCCTGCCGCTACCTTTCGCTTCCAAAAGGCCTAGGCTCGCTGCTTGACGCAAGTGTTGGGAGAGGTAACTGGAATCTCCCGGCACACAAGACGAGTGCCTCCAAGCTCAATCAAGCGATTTCCTAGTAATTCCTGGGGTAGACTGGTGCTACATACTAAGTTCCATACGTGAGTAGGTAGTTGAACGCCTTGTCCAAAAACATCTTACTTCTGAGAGTTGAGCTCACCCTCAGTCCCTCACAGTTCCACACTGCCTGCAGAGTGAGTTTCGCACGTCTTCACCAGAGACGTTTGCCAGAGGCTTCTGAGACGCAAGTTAACAATGCAGACCTGGAGGGTATCTCCAGTTGCAGTAGAGTGGTAACCTGGGAACCTCCTGTCTCAGAATCCTGCTACCTTCACCCTGCCATAAGAATGCAGCTAGTTGACAGCTGGCTTCAAGGCCTGCTTCCCTGTGAGAGCTAAGGACAGGGCACAACCCTCCCGCATCCTGCTTGACTGTAGAAGGAGCTGCTAACGTCCTCATGTTAGTGGCAGGGAAACGTTGTGAGAAAAGCATGTGGAATCGTTGTGCCTGAACCCACGTGTATCTGAGTTGAATACAGCGATTTCCAAAGTCCTTCTTCATCAGAGTGTAGCTAGGTTCCCACTCGCATGTCCGAGTGGGTAGCAGACATCTGCCTCCCATGTATACACACTTCTGAGAGTTGAGCTTATGGCCTGTAAGCCTACCTCCTGCCTGCAGCTACCTTTCGCTTCCAAAAGGCCTAGGCTCGCTGCTTCACCGAAGTGTTGGGAGAGGTAACTGGAATCTCCCGGCACACAAGACTAGTGCCACCAAGCTCAATCCAGCGATTTCCCAGTAATTCCTGGGGTAGACTGGTGCTACATACTAAGTTCCATATGTGAGAAGGTAGCTGAACGCCTTGTCCAAAATCATCTTACTGCTGAGAGTTGAGCTCACCCTCAGTCCCTCACAGTTCCACACTGCCTGCAGAGTGATTTTCCCACGTCTTCACCAGAGACTTTTGCCAGAGGCTTCTGAGACGCAAGTTAACAATGCACACCTGGACGGTATCTCCAGGTGCAGTAGAGTGGTAATCTGGGAACCTCCTTACTCAGAATACTGCTACCTTCACACTGTCATAAGAATGCAGCTAGTTGAGAGCTGGCTTCTAGGCAAGCTTCCCTGTGAGAGCTGAGGACAGGGCAGAACCCTCCCGCATCCTGCCTGACTGTAGACGTACCTGATAACCTCTTTATGTTAGTGGCTGGGATGGGTTGCGGGAAAAGCATGTGTAAGCATTGGGCCTGAACTCCCGTGTATCTGAGTTGAATACAGCGATTTCCAACATCCTTCTTCAATAGGAGTGTAGCTAGGTTCCAACTCCCATGTACGAGTGGGTAGCAGACATCTGCCTCCCATGCATACACACTTCTGAGAGTTGAGCTTATGGCCTGCAACCCTACATCCTGCCTGCCGCTACCTTTCGCTTCCAAAAGGCCTAGGCTCGCTGCTTGACCCAAGTGTTGGGAGAGGTAACTGGAATCTCCCGGCACACAAGACGAGTGCCTCCAAGCTCAATCAAGCGATTTCCTAGTAATTCCTGGGGTAGACTGGTGCTACATACTAAGTTCCATACGTGAGTAGGTAGTTGAACGCCTTGTCCAAAAACATCTTACTTCTGAGAGTTGAGCTCACCCTCAGTCCCTCACAGTTCCACACTGCCTGCAGAGTGAGTTTCGCACGTCTTCACCAGAGACGTTTGCCAGAGGCTTCTGAGACGCAAGTTAACAATGCAGACCTGGAGGGTATCTCCAGGTCCAGTAGAGTGGTAACCTGGGAACCTCCTGTCTCAGAATCCTGCTACCTTCACCCTGCCATAAGAATGCAGCTAGTTGACAGCTGGCTTCAAGGCCTGCTTCCCTGTGAGAGCTAAGGACAGGGCACAACCCTCCCGCATCCTGCTTGACTGTAGAAGGCGCTGCTAACGTCCTCATGTTAGTGGCAGGGAAACGTTGTGAGAAAAGCATGTGGAATCGTTGTGCCTGAACCCACGTGTATCTGAGTTGAATACAGCGATTTCCAAAGTCCTTCTTCATCAGAGTGTAGCTAGGTTCCCACTCGCATGTCCGAGTGGGTAGCAGACATCTGCCTCCCATGTATACACACTTCTGAGAGTTGAGCTTATGGCCTGTAAGCCTACCTCCTGCCTGCAGCTACCTTTCGCTTCCAAAAGGCCTAGGCTCGCTGCTTCACCGAAGTGTTGGGAGAGGTAACTGGAATCTCCCGGCACACAAGACTAGTGCCACCAAGCTCAATCCATCGATTTCCCAGTAATTCCTGGGGTAGACTGGTGCTACATACTAAGTTCCATATGTGAGAAGGTAGCTGAACGCCTTGTCCAAAATCATCTTACTGCTGAGAGTTGAGCTCACCCTCAGTCCCTCACAGTTCCACACTGCCTGCAGAGTGAGTTTCCCACGTCTTCACCAGAGACTTTTGCCAGAGGCTTCTGAGACGCAAGTTAACAATGCACACCTGGACGGTATCTCCAGGTGCAGTAGAGTGGTAATCTGGGAACCTCCTTACTCAGAATACTGCTACCTTCACACTGTCATAAGAATGCAGCTAGTTGAGAGCTGGCTTCTAGGCAAGCTTCCCTGTGAGAGCTGAGGACAGGGCAGAACCCTCCCGCATCCTGCCTGACTGTAGACGTACCTGCTAACCTCCTTATGTTAGTGGCTGGGATGGGTTGCGGGAAAAGCATGTGTAAGCATTGGGCCTGAACTCCCGTGTATCTGAGTTGAATACAGCGATTTCCAACATCCTTCTTCAATAGGAGTGTAGCTAGGTTCCAACTCCCATGTCCGAGTGGGCAGCAGACATCTGCCTCCCATGCATACACACTTCTGAGAGTTGAGCTTATGGCCTGCAACCCTACATCCTGCCTGCCGCTACCTTTCGCTTCCAAAAGGCCTAGGCTCGCTGCTTGACGCAAGTGTTGGGAGAGGTAACTGGAATCTCCCGGCACACAAGACGAGTGCCTCCAAGCTCAATCAAGCGATTTCCTAGTAATTCCTGGGGTAGACTGGTGCTACATACTAAGTTCCATACGTGAGTAGGTAGTTGAACGCCATGTCCAAAAACATCTTACTTCTGAGAGTTGAGCTCACCCTCAGTCCCTCACAGTTCCACACTGCCTGCAGAGTGAGGTTCGCACGTCTTCACCAGAGACGTTTGCCAGAGGCTTCTGAGACGCAAGTTAACAATGCAGACCTGGAGGGTATCTCCAGGTCCAGTAGAGTGGTAACCTGGGAACCTCCTGTCTCAGAATCCTGCTACCTTCACCCTGCCATAAGAATGCAGCTAGTTGACAGCTGGCTTCAAGGCCTGCTTCCCTGTGAGAGCTAAGGACAGGGCACAACCCTCCCGCATCCTGCTTGACTGTAGAAGGCGCTGCTAACGTCCTCATGTTAGTGGCAGGGAAACGTTGTGAGAAAAGCATGTGGAATCGTTGTGCCTGAACCCACGTGTATCTGAGTTGAATACAGCGATTTCCAAAGTCCTTCTTCATCAGAGTGTAGCTAGGTTCCCACTCGCATGTCCGAGTGGGTAGCAGACATCTGCCTCCCATGTATACACACTTCTGAGAGTTGAGCTTATGGCCTGTAAGCCTACCTCCTGCCTGCAGCTACCTTTCGCTTCCAAAAGGCCTAGGCTCGCTGCTTCACCGAAGTGTTGGGAGAGGTAACTGGAATCTCCCGGCACACAAGACTAGTGCCACCAAGCTCAATCCAGCGATTTCCCAGTAATTCCTGGGGTAGACTGGTGCTACATACTAAGTTCCATATGTGAGAAGGTAGCTGAACGCCTTGTCCAAAATCATCTTACTGCTGAGAGTTGAGCTCACCCTCAGTCCCTCACAGTTCCACACTGCCTGCAGAGTGAGTTTCCCACGTCTTCACCAGAGACTTTTGCCAGAGGCTTCTGAGACGCAAGTTAACAATGCACACCTGGACGGTATCTCCAGGTGCAGTAGAGTGGTAATCTGGGAACCTCCTTACTCAGAATACTGCTACCTTCACACTGTCATAAGAATGCAGCTAGTTGAGAGCTGGCTTCTAGGCAAGCTTCCCTGTGAGAGCTGAGGACAGGGCAGAACCCTCCCGCATCCTGCCTGACTGTAGACGTACCTGCTAACCTCCTTATGTTAGTGGCTTGGATGGGTTGCGGGAAAAGCATGTGTAAGCATTGGTCCTGAACTCCCGTGTATCTGAGTTGAATACAGCGATTTCCAACATCCCTCTTCAATAGGAGTGTAGCTAGGTTCCAACTCCCATGTCCGAGTGGGTAGCAGACATCTGCCTCCCATGCATACACACTTCTGAGAGTTGAGCTTATGGCCTGTAACCCTACATCCTGCCTGCCGCTACCTTTCGCTTCCAAAAGGCCTAGGCTCGCTGCTTGACGCAAGTGTTGGGAGAGGTAACTGGAATCTCCCGGCACACAAGACGAGTGCCTCCAAGCTCAATCAAGCGATTTCCTAGTAATTCCTGGGGTAGACTGGTGCTACATACTAAGTTCCATACGTGAGTAGGTAGTTGAACGCCTTGTCCAAAAACATCTTACTTCTGAGAGTTGAGCTCACCCTCAGTCCCTCACAGTTCCACACTGCCTGCAGAGTGAGTTTCGCACGTCTTCACCAGAGACGTTTGCCAGAGGCTTCTGAGACGCAAGTTAACAATGCAGACCTGGAGGGTATCTCCAGGTCCAGTAGAGTGGTAACCTGGGAACCTCCTGTCTCAGAATCCTGCTACCTTCACCCTGCCATAAGAATGCAGCTAGTTGACAGCTGGCTTCAAGGCCTGCTTCCCTGTGAGAGCTAAGGACAGGGCACAACCCTCCCGCATCCTGCTTGACTGTAGAAGGAGCTGCTAACGTCCTCATGTTAGTGGCAGGGAAACGTTGTGAGAAAAGCATGTGGAATCGTTGTGCCTGAACCCACGTGTATCTGAGTTGAATACAGCGATTTCCAAAGTCCTTCTTCATCAGAGTGTAGCTAGGTTCCCACTCGCATGTCCGAGTGGGTAGCAGACATCTGCCTCCCATGTATACACACTTCTGAGAGTTGAGCTTATGCCCTGTAAGCCTACCTCCTGCCTGCAGCTACCTTTCGCTTCCAAAAGGCCTAGGCTCGCTGCTTCACCGAAGTGTTGGGAGAGGTAACTGGAATCTCCCGGCACACAAGACTAGTGCCACCAAGCTCAATCCATCGATTTCCCAGTAATTCCTGGGGTAGACTGGTGCTACATACTAAGTTCCATATGTGAGAAGGTAGCTGAACGCCTTGTCCAAAATCATCTTACTGCTGAGAGTTGAGCTCACCCTCAGTCCCTCACAGTTCCACACTGCCTGCAGAGTGAGTTTCCCACGTCTTCACCAGAGACTTTTGCCAGAGGCTTCTGAGACGCAAGTTAACAATGCACACCTGGACGGTATCTCCAGGTGCAGTAGAGTGGTAATCTGGGAACCTCCTTACTCAGAATACTGCTACCTTCACACTGTCATAAGAATGCAGCTAGTTGAGAGCTGGCTTCTAGGCAAGCTTCCCTGTGAGAGCTGAGGACAGGGCAGAACCCTCCCGCATCCTGCCTGACTGTAGACGTACCTGATAACCTCCTTATGTTAGTGGCTGGGATGGGTTGCGGGAAAAGCATGTGTAAGCATTGGGCCTGAACTCCCGTGTATCTGAGTTGAATACAGCGATTTCCAACATCCTTCTTCAATAGGAGTGTAGCTGGGTTCCAACTCCCATGTCCGAGTGGGTAGCAGACATCTGCCTCCCATGCATACACACTTCTGAGAGTTGAGCTTATGGCCTGTAACCCTACATCCTGCCTGCCGCTACCTTTCGCTTCCAAAAGGCCTAGGCTCGCTGCTTGACGCAAGTGTTGGGAGAGGTAACTGGAATCTCCCGGCACACAAGACGAGTGCCTCCAAGCTCAATCAAGCGATTTCCTAGTAATTCCTGGGGTAGACTGGTGCTACATACTAAGTTCCATACGTGAGTAGGTAGTTGAACGCCTTGTCCAAAAACATCTTACTTCTGAGAGTTGAGCTCACCCTCAGTCCCTCACAGTTCCACACTGCCTGCAGAGTGAGTTTCGCACGTCTTCACCAGAGACGTTTGCCAGAGGCTTCTGAGATGCAAGTTAACAATGCAGACCTGGAGGGTATCTCCAGGTCCAGTAGAGTGGTAACCTGGGAACCTCCTGTCTCAGAATCCTGCTACCTTCACCCTGCCATAAGAATGCAGCTAGTTGACAGCTGGCTTCAAGGCCTGCTTCCCTGTGAGAGCTAAGGACAGGGCACAACCCTCCCGCATCCTGCTTGACTGTAGAAGGCGCTGCTAACGTCCTCATGTTAGTGGCAGGGAAACGTTGTGAGAAAAGCATGTGGAATCGTTGTGCCTGAACCCACGTGTATCTGAGTTGAATACAGCGATTTCCAAAGTCCTTCTTCATCAGAGTGTAGCTAGGTTCCCACTCGCATGTCCGAGTGGGTAGCAGACATCT
Organism: Canis aureus; assembly: GCF_053574225.1. Taxonomy (NCBI): domain Eukaryota; kingdom Metazoa; phylum Chordata; class Mammalia; order Carnivora; family Canidae; genus Canis; species Canis aureus. The sequence goes on along the minus strand of NW_027554421.1, from coordinate 105,205 downwards.
GCCTCCCATGTATACCCACTTCTGAGAGTTGAGCTTATGGCCTGTAAGCCTACCTCCTGCCTGCAGCTACCTTTCGCTTCCAAAAGGCCTAGGCTCGCTGCTTCACCGAAGTGTTGGGAGAGGTAACTGGAATCTCCCGGCACACAAGACTAGTGCCACCAAGCTCAATCCAGCGATTTCCCAGTAATTCCTGGGGTAGACTGGTGCTACATACTAAGTTCCATATGTGAGAAGGTAGCTGAACGCCTTGTCCAAAATCATCTTACTGCTGAGAGTTGAGCTCACCCTCAGTCCCTCACAGTTCCACACTGCCTGCAGAGTGAGTTTCCCACGTCTTCACCAGAGACTTTTGCCAGAGGCTTCTGAGACGCAAGTTAACAATGCACACCTGGACGGTATCTCCAGGTGCAGTAGAGTGGTAATCTGGGAACCTCCTTACTCAGAATACTGCTACCTTCACACTGTCATAAGAATGCAGCTAGTTGAGAGCTGGCTTCTAGGCAAGCTTCCCTGTGAGAGCTGAGGACAGGGCAGAACCCTCCCGCATCCTGCCTGACTGTAGACGTACCTGCTAACCTCCTTATGTTAGTGGCTGGGATGGGTTGCGGGAAAAGCATGTGTAAGCATTGGGCCTGAACTCCCGTGTATCTGAGTTGAATACAGCGATTTCCAACATCCTTCTTCAATAGGAGTGTAGCTAGGTTCCAACTCCCATGTCCGAGTGGGCAGCAGACATCTGCCTCCCATGCATACACACTTCTGAGAGTTGAGCTTATGGCCTGTAACCCTACATCCTGCCTGCCGCTACCTTTCGCTTCCAAAAGGCCTAGGCTCGCTGCTTGACGCAAGTGTTGGGAGAGGTAACTGGAATCTCCCGGCACACAAGACGAGTGCCTCCAAGCTCAATCAAGCGATTTCCTAGTAATTCCTGGGGTAGACTGGTGCTACATACTAAGTTCCATACGTGAGTAGGTAGTTGAACGCCTTGTCCAAAAACATCTTACTTCTGAGAGTTGAGCTCACCCTCAGTCCCTCACAGTTCCACACTGCCTGCAGAGTGAGTTTCGCACGTCTTCACCAGAGACGTTTGCCAGAGGCTTCTGAGACGCAAGTTAACAATGCAGACCTGGAGGGTATCTCCAGGTCCAGTAGAGTGGTAACCTGGGAACCTCCTGTCTCAGAATCCTGCTACCTTCACCCTGCCATAAGAATGCAGCTAGTTGACAGCTGGCTTCAAGGCCTGCTTCCCTGTGAGAGCTAAGGACAGGGCACAACCCTCCCGCATCCTGCTTGACTGTAGAAGGCGCTGCTAACGTCCTCATGTTAGTGGCAGGGAAACGTTGTGAGAAAAGCATGTGGAATCGTTGTGCCTGAACCCACGTGTATCTGAGTTGAATACAGCGATTTCCAAAGTCCTTCTTCATCAGAGTGTAGCTAGGTTCCCACTCGCATGTCCGAGTGGGTAGCAGACATCTGCCTCCCATGTATACACACTTCTGAGAGTTGAGCTTATGCCCTGTAAGCCTACCTCCTGCCTGCAGCTACCTTTCGCTTCCAAAAGGCCTAGGCTCGCTGCTTCACCGAAGTGTTGGGAGAGGTAACTGGAATCTCCCGGCACACAAGACTAGTGCCACCAAGCTCAATCCAGCGATTTCCCAGTAATTCCTGGGGTAGACTGGTGCTACATACTAAGTTCCATATGTGAGAAGGTAGCTGAACGCCTTGTCCAAAATCATCTTACTGCTGAGAGTTGAGCTCACCCTCAGTCCCTCACAGTTCCACACTGCCTGCAGAGTGAGTTTCCCACGTCTTCACCAGAGACTTTTGCCAGAGGCTTCTGAGACGCAAGTTAACAATGCACACCTGGACGGTATCTCCAGGTGCAGTAGAGTGGTAATCTGGGAACCTCCTTACTCAGAATACTGCTACCTTCACACTGTCATAAGAATGCAGCTAGTTGAGAGCTGGCTTCTAGGCAAGCTTCCCTGTGAGAGCTGAGGACAGGGCAGAACCCTCCCGCATCCTGCCTGACTGTAGACGTACCTGATAACCTCCTTATGTTAGTGGCTGGGATGGGTTGCGGGAAAAGCATGTGTAAGCATTGGGCCTGAACTCCCGTGTATCTGAGTTGAATACAGCGATTTCCAACATCCTTCTTCAATAGGAGTGTAGCTAGGTTCCAACTCCCATGTCCGAGTGGGCAGCAGACATCTGCCTCCCATGCATACACACTTCTGAGAGTTGAGCTTATGGCCTGTAACCCTACATCCTGCCTGCCGCTACCTTTCGCTTCCAAAAGGCCTAGGCTCGCTGCTTGACGCAAGTGTTGGGAGAGGTAACTGGAATCTCCCGGCACACAAGACGAGTGCCTCCAAGCTCAATCAAGCGATTTCCTAGTAATTCCTGGGGTAGACTGGTGCTACATACTAAGTTCCATACGTGAGTAGGTAGTTGAACGCCTTGTCCAAAAACATCTTACTTCTGAGAGTTGAGCTCACCCTCAGTCCCTCACAGTTCCACACTGCCTGCAGAGTGAGTTTCGCACGTCTTCACCAGAGACGTTTGCCAGAGGCTTCTGAGACGCAAGTTAACAATGCAGACCTGGAGGGTATCTCCAGGTCCAGTAGAGTGGTAACCTGGGAACCTCCTGTCTCAGAATACTGCTACCTTCACCCTGCCATAAGAATGCAGCTAGTTGACAGCTGGCTTCAAGGCCTGCTTCCCTGTGAGAGCTAAGGACAGGGCACAACCCTCCCGCATCCTGCTTGACTGTAGAAGGCGCTGCTAACGTCCTCATGTTAGTGGCAGGGAAACGTTGTGAGAAAAGCATGTGGAATCGTTGTGCCTGAACCCACGTGTATCTGAGTTGAATACAGCGATTTCCAAAGTCCTTCTTCATCAGAGTGTAGCTAGGTTCCCACTCGCATGTCCGAGTGGGTAGCAGACATCTGCCTCCCATGTATACACACTTCTGAGAGTTGAGCTTATGGCCTGTAAGCCTACCTCCTGCCTGCAGCTACCTTTCGCTTCCAAAAGGCCTAGGCTCGCTTTTTCACCAAAGTGTTGGGAGAGGTAACTGGAATCTCCCGGCACACAAGACTAGTGCCACCAAGCTCAATCCAGCGATTTCCCAGTAATTCCTGGGGTAGACTGGTGCTACATACTAAGTTCCATATGTGAGAAGGTAGCTGAACGCCTTGTCCAAAATCATCTTACTGCTGAGAGTTGAGCTCACCCTCAGTCCCTCACAGTTCCACACTGCCTGCAGAGTGAGTTTCCCACGTCTTCACCAGAGACTTTTGCCAGAGGCTTCTGAGACGCAAGTTAACAATGCACACCTGGACGGTATCTCCAGGTGCAGTAGAGTGGTAATCTGGGAACCTCCTTACTCAGAATACTGCTACCTTCACACTGTCATAAGAATGCAGCTAGTTGAGAGCTGGCTTCTAGGCAAGCTTCCCTGTGAGAGCTGAGGACAGGGCAGAACCCTCCCGCATCCTGCCTGACTGTAGACGTACCTGCTAACCTCCTTATGTTAGTGGCTGGGATGGGTTGCGGGAAAAGCATGTGTAAGCATTGGGCCTGAACTCCCGTGTATCTGAGTTGAATACAGCGATTTCCAACATCCTTCTTCAATAGGAGTGTAGCTAGGTTCCAACTCCCATGTCCGAGTGGGCAGCAGACATCTGCCTCCCATGCATACACACTTCTGAGAGTTGAGCTTATGGCCTGTAACCCTACATCCTGCCTGCCGCTACCTTTCGCTTCCAAAAGGCCTAGGCTCGCTGCTTGACGCAAGTGTTGGGAGAGGTAACTGGAATCTCCCGGCACACAAGACGAGTGCCTCCAAGCTCAATCAAGCGATTTCCTAGTAATTCCTGGGGTAGACTGGTGCTACATACTAAGTTCCATACGTGAGTATGTAGTTGAACGCCTTGTCCAAAAACATCTTACTTCTGAGAGTTGAGCTCACCCTCAGTCCCTCACAGTTCCACACTGCCTGCAGAGTGAGTTTCGCACGTCTTCACCAGAGACGTTTGCCAGAGGCTTCTGAGACGCAAGTTAACAATGCAGACCTGGAGGGTATCTCCAGGTCCAGTAGAGTGGTAACCTGGGAACCTCCTGTCTCAGAATCCTGCTACCTTCACCCTGCCATAAGAATGCAGCTAGTTGACAGCTGGCTTCAAGGCCTGCTTCCCTGTGAGTGCTAAGGACAGGGCACAACCCTCCCGCATCCTGCTTGACTGTAGAAGGAGCTGCTAACGTCCTCATGTTAGTGGCAGGGAAACGTTGTGAGAAAAGCATGTGGAATCGTTGTGCCTGAACCCACGTGTATCTGAGTTGAATACAGCGATTTCCAAAGTCCTTCTTCATCAGAGTGTAGCTAGGTTCCCACTCGCATGTACGAGTGGGTAGCAGACATCTGCCTCCCATGTATACACACTTCTGAGAGTTGAGCTTATGGCCTGTAAGCCTACCTCCTGCCTGCAGCTACCTTTCGCTTCCAAAAGGCCTAGGCTCGCTGCTTCACCGAAGTGTTGGGAGAGGTAACTGGAATCTCCCGGCACACAAGACTAGTGCCTCCAAGCTCAATCCAGCGATTTCCCAGTAATTCCTGGGGTAGACTGGTGCTACATACTAAGTTCCATATGTGAGAAGGTAGCTGAACGCCTTGTCCAAAATCATCTTACTGCTGAGAGTTGAGCTCACCCTCAGTCCCTCACAGTTCCACACTGCCTGCAGAGTGAGTTTCCCACGTCTTCACCAGAGACTTTTGCCAGAGGCTTCTGAGACGCAAGTTAACAATGCACACCTGGACGGTATCTCCAGGTGCAGTAGAGTGGTAATCTGGGAACCTCCTTACTCAGAATACTGCTACCTTCACACTGTCATAAGAATGCAGCTAGTTGAGAGCTGGCTTCTAGGCAAGCTTCCCTGTGAGAGCTGAGGACAGGGCAGAACCCTCCCGCATCCTGCCTGACTGTAGACGTACCTGCTAACCTCCTTATGTTAGTGGCTGGGATGGGTTGCGGGAAAAGCATGTGTAAGCATTGGGCCTGAACTCCCGTGTATCTGAGTTGAATACAGCGATTTCCAACATCCTTCTTCAATAGGAGTGTAGCTAGGTTCCAACTCCCATGTCCGAGTGGGCAGCAGACATCTGCCTCCCATGCATACACACTTCTGAGAGTTGAGCTTATGGCCTGTAACCCTACATCCTGCCTGCCGCTACCTTTCGCTTCCAAAAGGCCTAGGCTCGCTGCTTGACGCAAGTGTTGGGAGAGGTAACTGGAATCTCCCGGCACACAAGACGAGTGCCTCCAAGCTCAATCAAGCGATTTCCTAGTAATTCCTGGGGTAGACTGGTGCTACATACTAAGTTCCATACGTGAGTAGGTAGTTGAACGCCTTGTCCAAAAACATCTTACTTCTGAGAGTTGAGCTCACCCTCAGTCCCTCACAGTTCCACACTGCCTGCAGAGTGAGTTTCGCACGTCTTCACCAGAGACGTTTGCCAGAGGCTTCTGAGACGCAAGTTAACAATGCAGACCTGGAGGGTATCTCCAGGTCCAGTAGAGTGGTAACCTGGGAACCTCCTGTCTCAGAATACTGCTACCTTCACCCTGCCATAAGAATGCAGCTAGTTGACAGCTGGCTTCAAGGCCTGCTTCCCTGTGAGAGCTAAGGACAGGGCACAACCCTCCCGCATCCTGCTTGACTGTAGAAGGAGCTGCTAACGTCCTCATGTTAGTGGCAGGGAAACGTTGTGAGAAAAGCATGTGGAATCGTTGTGCCTGAACCCACGTGTATCTGAGTTGAATACAGCGATTTCCAAAGTCCTTCTTCATCAGAGTGTAGCTAGGTTCCCACTCGCATGTCCGAGTGGGTAGCAGACATCTGCCTCCCATGTATACACACTTCTGAGAGTTGAGCTTATGGCCTGTAAGCCTACCTCCTGCCTGCAGCTACCTTTCGCTTCCAAAAGGCCTAGGCTCGCTGCTTCACCGAAGTGTTGGGAGAGGTAACTGGAATCTCCCGGCACACAAGACTAGTGCCACCAAGCTCAATCCAGCGATTTCCCAGTAATTCCTGGGGTAGACTGGTGCTACATACTAAGTTCCATATGTGAGAAGGTAGCTGAACGCCTTGTCCAAAATCATCTTACTGCTGAGAGTTGAGCTCACCCTCAGTCCCTCACAGATCCACACTGCCTGCAGAGTGAGTTTCCCACGTCTTCACCAGAGACTTTTGCCAGAGGCTTCTGAGACGCAAGTTAACAATGCACACCTGGACGGTATCTCCAGGTGCAGTAGAGTGGTAATCTGGGAACCTCCTTACTCAGAATACTGCTACCTTCACACTGTCATAAGAATGCAGCTAGTTGAGAGCTGGCTTCTAGGCAAGCTTCCCTGTGAGAGCTGAGGACAGGGCAGAACCCTCCCGCATCCTGCCTGACTGTAGACGTACCTGCTAACCTCCTTATGTTAGTGGCTGGGATGGGTTGCGGGAAAAGCATGTGTAAGCATTGGGCCTGAACTCCCGTGTATCTGAGTTGAATACAGCGATTTCCAACATCCTTCTTCAATAGGAGTGTAGCTAGGTTCCAACTCCCATGTCCGAGTGGGCAGCAGACATCTGCCTCCCATGCATACACACTTCTGAGAGTTGAGCTTATGGCCTGTAACCCTACATCCTGCCTGCCGCTACCTTTCGCTTCCAAAAGGCCTAGGCTCGCTGCTTGACGCAAGTGTTGGGAGAGGTAACTGGAATCTCCCGGCACACAAGACGAGTGCCTCCAAGCTCAATCAAGCGATTTCCTAGTAATTCCTGGGGTAGACTGGTGCTACATACTAAGTTCCATACGTGAGTATGTAGTTGAACGCCTTGTCCAAAAACATCTTACTTCTGAGAGTTGAGCTCACCCTCAGTCCCTCACAGTTCCACACTGCCTGCAGAGTGAGTTTCGCACGTCTTCACCAGAGACGTTTGCCAGAGGCTTCTGAGACGCAAGTTAACAATGCAGACCTGGAGGGTATCTCCAGGTCCAGTAGAGTGGTAACCTGGGAACCTCCTGTCTCAGAATCCTGCTACCTTCACCCTGCCATAAGAATGCAGCTAGTTGACAGCTGGCTTCAAGGCCTGCTTCCCTGTGAGTGCTAAGGACAGGGCACAACCCTCCCGCATCCTGCTTGACTGTAGAAGGAGCTGCTAACGTCCTCATGTTAGTGGCAGGGAAACGTTGTGAGAAAAGCATGTGGAATCGTTGTGCCTGAACCCACGTGTATCTGAGTTGAATACAGCGATTTCCAAAGTCCTTCTTCATCACAGTGTAGCTAGGTTCCCACTCGCATGTCCGAGTGGGTAGCAGACATCTGCCTCCCATGTATACACACTTCTGAGAGTTGAGCTTATGGCCTGTAAGCCTACCTCCTGCCTGCAGCTACCTTTCGCTTCCAAAAGGCCTAGGCTCGCTGCTTCACCGAAGTGTTGGGAGAGGTAACTGGAATCTCCCGGCACACAAGACTAGTGCCTCCAAGCTCAATCCAGCGATTTCCCAGTAATTCCTGGGGTAGACTGGTGCTACATACTAAGTTCCATATGTGAGAAGGTAGCTGAACGCCTTGTCCAAAATCATCTTACTGCTGAGAGTTGAGCTCACCCTCAGTCCCTCACAGTTCCACACTGCCTGCAGAGTGAGTTTCCCACGTCTTCACCAGAGACTTTTGCCAGAGGCTTCTGAGACGCAAGTTAACAATGCACACCTGGACGGTATCTCCAGGTGCAGTAGAGTGGTAATCTGGGAACCTCCTTACTCAGAATACTGCTACCTTCACACTGTCATAAGAATGCAGCTAGTTGAGAGCTGGCTTCTAGGCAAGCTTCCCTGTGAGAGCTGAGGACAGGGCAGAACCCTCCCGCATCCTGCCTGACTGTAGACGTACCTGCTAACCTCCTTATGTTAGTGGCTGGGATGGGTTGCGGGAAAAGCATGTGTAAGCATTGGGCCTGAACTCCCGTGTATCTGAGTTGAATACAGCGATTTCCAACATCCTTCTTCAATAGGAGTGTAGCTAGGTTCCAACTCCCATGTCCGAGTGGGTAGCAGACATCTGCCTCCCATGCATACACACTTCTGAGAGTTGAGCTTATGGCCTGTAACCCTACATCCTGCCTGCCGCTACCTTTCGCTTCCAAAAGGCCTAGGCTCGCTGCTTGACGCAAGTTTTGGGAGAGGTAACTGGAATCTCCCGGCACACAAGACGAGTGCCTCCAAGCTCAATCAAGCGATTTCCTAGTAATTCCTGGGGTAGACTGGTGCTACATACTAAGTTCCATACGTGAGTAGGTAGTTGAACGCCTTGTCCAAAAACATCTTACTTCTGAGAGTTGAGCTCACCCTCAGTCCCTCACAGTTCCACACTGCCTGCAGAGTGAGTTTCGCACGTCTTCACCAGAGACGTTTGCCAGAGGCTTCTGAGACGCAAGTTAACAATGCAGACCTGGAGGGTATCTCCAGGTGCAGTAGAGTGGTAACCTGGGAACCTCCTGTCTCAGAATCCTGCTACCTTCACCCTGCCATAAGAATGCAGCTAGTTGACAGCTGGCTTCAAGGCCTGCTTCCCTGTGAGAGCTAAGGACAGGGCACAACCCTCCCGCATCCTGCTTGACTGTAGAAGGCGCTGCTAACGTCCTCATGTTAGTGGCAGGGAAACGTTGTGAGAAAAGCATGTGGAATCGTTGTGCCTGAACCCACGTGTATCTGAGTTGAATACAGCGATTTCCAAAGTCCTTCTTCATCAGAGTGTAGCTAGGTTCCCACTCGCATGTCCGAGTGGGTAGCAGACATCTGCCTCCCATGTATACACACTTCTGAGAGTTGAGCTTATGGCCTGTAAGCCTACCTCCTGCCTGCAGCTACCTTTCGCTTCCAAAAGGCCTAGGCTCGCTGCTTCACCGAAGTGTTGGGAGAGGTAACTGGAATCTCCCGGCACACAAGACTAGTGCCACCAAGCTCAATCCATCGATTTCCCAGTAATTCCTGGGGTAGACTGGTGCTACATACTAAGTTCCATATGTGAGAAGGTAGCTGAACGCCTTGTCCAAAATCATCTTACTGCTGAGAGTTGAGCTCACCCTCAGTCCCTCACAGTTCCACACTGCCTGCAGAGTGAGTTTCCCACGTCTTCACCAGAGACTTTTGCCAGAGGCTTCTGAGACGCAAGTTAACAATGCACACCTGGACGGTATCTCCAGGTGCAGTAGAGTGGTAATCTGGGAACCTCCTTACTCAGAATACTGCTACCTTCACACTGTCATAAGAATGCAGCTAGTTGAGAGCTGGCTTCTAGGCAAGCTTCCCTGTGAGAGCTGAGGACAGGGCAGAACCCTCCCGCATCCTGCCTGACTGTAGACGTACCTGCTAACCTCCTTATGTTAGTGGCTGGGATGGGTTGCGGGAAAAGCATGTGTAAGCATTGGGCCTGAACTCCCGTGTATCTGAGTTGAATACAGCGATTTCCAACATCCTTCTTCAATAGGAGTGTAGCTAGGTTCCAACTCCCATGTCCGAGTGGGTAGCAGACATCTGCCTCCCATGCATACACACTTCTGAGAGTTGAGCTTATGGCCTGTAACCCTACATCCTGCCTGCCGCTACCTTTCGCTTCCAAAAGGCCTAGGCTCGCTGCTTGACGCAAGTGTTGGGAGAGGTAACTGGAATCTCCCGGCACACAAGACGAGTGCCTCCAAGCTCAATCAAGCGATTTCCTAGTAATTCCTGGGGTAGACTGGTGCTACATACTAAGTTCCATACGTGAGTAGGTAGTTGAACGCCTTGTCCAAAAACATCTTACTTCTGAGAGTTGAGCTCACCCTCAGTCCCTCACAGTTCCACACTGCCTGCAGAGTGAGTTTCGCACGTCTTCACCAGAGACGTTTGCCAGAGGCTTCTGAGACGCAAGTTAACAATGCAGACCTGGAGGGTATCTCCAGGTCCAGTAGAGTGGTAACCTGGGAACCTCCTGTCTCAGAATCCTGCTACCTTCACCCTGCCATAAGAATGCAGCTAGTTGACAGCTGGCTTCAAGGCCTGCTTCCCTGTGAGAGCTAAGGACAGGGCACAACCCTCCCGCATCCTGCTTGACTGTAGAAGGCGCTGCTAACGTCCTCATGTTAGTGGCAGGGAAACGTTGTGAGAAAAGCATGTGGAATCGTTGTGCCTGAACCCACGTGTATCTGAGTTGAATACAGCGATTTCCAAAGTCCTTCTTCATCAGAGTGTAGCTAGGTTCCCACTCGCATGTCCGAGTGGGTAGCAGACATCTGCCTCCCATGTATACACACTTCTGAGAGTTGAGCTTATGGCCTGTAAGCCTACCTCCTGCCTGCAGCTACCTTTCGCTTCCAAAAGGCCTAGGCTCGCTGCTTCACCGAAGTGTTGGGAGAGGTAACTGGAATCTCCCGGCACACAAGACTAGTGCCACCAAGCTCAATCCAGCGATTTCCCAGTAATTCCTGGGGTAGACTGGTGCTACATACTAAGTTCCATATGTGAGAAGGTAGCTGAACGCCTTGTCCAAAATCATCTTACTGCTGAGAGTTGAGCTCACCCTCAGTCCCTCACAGTTCCACACTGCCTGCAGAGTGAGTTTCCCACGTCTTCACCAGAGACTTTTGCCAGAGGCTTCTGAGACGCAAGTTAACAATGCACACCTGGACGGTATCTCCAGGTGCAGTAGAGTGGTAATCTGGGAACCTCCTTACTCAGAATACTGCTACCTTCACACTGTCATAAGAATGCAGCTAGTTGAGAGCTGGCTTCTAGGCAAGCTTCCCTGTGAGAGCTGAGGACAGGGCAGAACCCTCCCGCATCCTGCCTGACTGTAGACGTACCTGCTAACCTCCTTATGTTAGTGGCTGGGATGGGTTGCGGGAAAAGCATGTGTAAGCATTGGGCCTGAACTCCCGTGTATCTGAGTTGAATACAGCGATTTCCAACATCCTTCTTCAATAGGAGTGTAGCTAGGTTCCAACTCCCATGTCCGAGTGGGCAGCAGACATCTGCCTCCCATGCATACACACTTCTGAGAGTTGAGCTTATGGCCTGTAACCCTACATCCTGCCTGCCGCTACCTTTCGCTTCCAAAAGGCCTAGGCTCGCTGCTTGACGCAAGTGTTGGGAGAGGTAACTGGAATCTCCCGGCACACAAGACGAGTGCCTCCAAGCTCAATCAAGCGATTTCCTAGTAATTCCTGGGGTAGACTGGTGCTACATACTAAGTTCCATACGTGAGTAGGTAGTTGAACGCCTTGTCCAAAAACATCTTACTTCTGAGAGTTGAGCTCACCCTCAGTCCCTCACAGTTCCACACTGCCTGCAGAGTGAGTTTCGCACGTCTTCACCAGAGACGTTTGCCAGAGGCTTCTGAGACGCAAGTTAACAATGCAGACCTGGAGGGTATCTCCAGGTCCAGTAGAGTGGTAACCTGGGAACCTCCTGTCTCAGAATCCTGCTACCTTCACCCTGCCATAAGAATGCAGCTAGTTGACAGCTGGCTTCAAGGCCTGCTTCCCTGTGAGAGCTAAGGACAGGGCACAACCCTCCCGCATCCTGCTTGACTGTAGAAGGAGCTGCTAACGTCCTCATGTTAGTGGCAGGGAAACGTTGTGAGAAAAGCATGTGGAATCGTTGTGCCTGAACCCACGTGTATCTGAGTTGAATACAGCGATTTCCAAAGTCCTTCTTCATCAGAGTGTAGCTAGGTTCCCACTCGCATGTCCGAGTGGGTAGCAGACATCTGCCTCCCATGTATACACACTTCTGAGAGTTGAGCTTATGGCCTGTAAGCCTACCTCCTGCCTGCAGCTACCTTTCGCTTCCAAAAGGCCTAGGCTCGCTGCTTCACCGAAGTGTTGGGAGAGGTAACTGGAATCTCCCGGCACACAAGACTAGTGCCACCAAGCTCAATCCAGCGATTTCCCAGTAATTCCTGGGGTAGACTGGTGCTACATACTAAGTTCCATATGTGAGAAGGTAGCTGAACGCCTTGTCCAAAATCATCTTACTGCTGAGAGTTGAGCTCACCCTCAGTCCCTCACAGTTCCACACTGCCTGCAGAGTGAGTTTCCCACGTCTTCACCAGAGACTTTTGCCAGAGGCTTCTGAGACGCAAGTTAACAATGCACACCTGGACGGTATCTCCAGGTGCAGTAGAGTGGTAATCTGGGAACCTCCTTACTCAGAATACTGCTACCTTCACACTGTCATAAGAATGCAGCTAGTTGAGAGCTGGCTTCTAGGCAAGCTTCCCTGTGAGAGCTGAGGACAGGGCAGAACCCTCCCGCATCCTGCCTGACTGTAGACGTACCTGCTAACCTCCTTATGTTAGTGGCTGGGATGGGTTGCGGGAAAAGCATGTGTAAGCATTGGGCCTGAACTCCCGTGTATCTGAGTTGAATACAGCGATTTCCAACATCCTTCTTCAATAGGAGTGTAGCTAGGTTCCAACTCCCATGTCCGAGTGGGCAGCAGACATCTGCCTCCCATGCATACACACTTCTGAGAGTTGAGCTTATGGCCTGTAACCCTACATCCTGCCTGCCGCTACCTTTCGCTTCCAAAAGGCCTAGGCTCGCTGCTTGACGCAAGTGTTGGGAGAGGTAACTGGAATCTCCCGGCACACAAGACGAGTGCCTCCAAGCTCAATCAAGCGATTTCCTAGTAATTCCTGGGGTAGACTGGTGCTACATACTAAGTTCCATACGTGAGTAGGTAGTTGAACGCCTTGTCCAAAAACATCTTACTTCTGAGAGTTGAGCTCACCCTCAGTCCCTCACAGTTCCACACTGCCTGCAGAGTGAGTTTCGCACGTCTTCACCAGAGACGTTTGCCAGAGGCTTCTGAGACGCAAGTTAACAATGCAGACCTGGAGGGTATCTCCAGGTCCAGTAGAGTGGTAACCTGGGAACCTCCTGTCTCAGAATCCTGCTACCTTCACCCTGCCATAAGAATGCAGCTAGTTGACAGCTGGCTTCAAGGCCTGCTTCCCTGTGAGAGCTAAGGACAGGGCACAACCCTCCCGCATCCTGCTTGACTGTAGAAGGAGCTGCTAACGTCCTCATGTTAGTGGCAGGGAAACGTTGTGAGAAAAGCATGTGGAATCGTTGTGCCTGAACCCACGTGTATCTGAGTTGAATACAGCGATTTCCAAAGTCCTTCTTCATCAGAGTGTAGCTAGGTTCCCACTCGCATGTCCGAGTGGGTAGCAGACATCTGCCTCCCATGTATACACACTTCTGAGAGTTGAGCTTATGGCCTGTAAGCCTACCTCCTGCCTGCAGCTACCTTTCGCTTCCAAAAGGCCTAGGCTCGCTGCTTCACCGAAGTGTTGGGAGAGGTAACTGGAATCTCCCGGCACACAAGACTAGTGCCACCAAGCTCAATCCAGCGATTTCCCAGTAATTCCTGGGGTAGACTGGTGCTACATACTAAGTTCCATATGTGAGAAGGTAGCTGAACGCCTTGTCCAAAATCATCTTACTGCTGAGAGTTGAGCTCACCCTCAGTCCCTCACAGTTCCACACTGCCTGCAGAGTGAGTTTCCCACGTCTTCACCAGAGACTTTTGCCAGAGGCTTCTGAGACGCAAGTTAACAATGCACACCTGGACGGTATCTCCAGGTGCAGTAGAGTGGTAATCTGGGAACCTCCTTACTCAGAATACTGCTACCTTCACACTGTCATAAGAATGCAGCTAGTTGAGAGCTGGCTTCTAGGCAAGCTTCCCTGTGAGAGCTGAGGACAGGGCAGAACCCTCCCGCATCCTGCCTGACTGTAGACGTACCTGCTAACCTCCTTATGTTAGTGGCTGGGATGGGTTGCGGGAAAAGCATGTGTAAGCATTGGGCCTGAACTCCCGTGTATCTGAGTTGAATACAGCGATTTCCAACATCCTTCTTCAATAGGAGTGTAGCTAGGTTCCAACTCCCATGTCCGAGTGGGCAGCAGACATCTGCCTCCCATGCATACACACTTCTGAGAGTTGAGCTTATGGCCTGTAACCCTACATCCTGCCTGCCGCTACCTTTCGCTTCCAAAAGGCCTAGGCTCGCTGCTTGACGCAAGTGTTGGGAGAGGTAACTGGAATCTCCCGGCACACAAGACGAGTGCCTCCAAGCTCAATCAAGCGATTTCCTAGTAATTCCTGGGGTAGACTGGTGCTACATACTAAGTTCCATACGTGAGTAGGTAGTTGAACGCCTTGTCCAAAAACATCTTACTTCTGAGAGTTGAGCTCACCCTCAGTCCCTCACAGTTCCACACTGCCTGCAGAGTGAGTTTCGCACGTCTTCACCAGAGACGTTTGCCAGAGGCTTCTGAGACGCAAGTTAACAATGCAGACCTGGAGGGTATCTCCAGGTCCAGTAGAGTGGTAACCTGGGAACCTCCTGTCTCAGAATCCTGCTACCTTCACCCTGCCATAAGAATGCAGCTAGTTGACAGCTGGCTTCAAGGCCTGCTTCCCTGTGAGAGCTAAGGACAGGGCACAACCCTCCCGCATCCTGCTTGACTGTAGAAGGAGCTGCTAACGTCCTCATGTTAGTGGCAGGGAAACGTTGTGAGAAAAGCATGTGGAATCGTTGTGCCTGAACCCACGTGTATCTGAGTTGAATACAGCGATTTCCAAAGTCCTTCTTCATCAGAGTGTAGCTAGGTTCCCACTCGCATGTCCGAGTGGGTAGCAGACATCTGCCTCCCATGTATACACACTTCTGAGAGTTGAGCTTATGGCCTGTAAGCCTACCTCCTGCCTGCAGCTACCTTTCGCTTCCAAAAGGCCTAGGCTCGCTGCTTCACCGAAGTGTTGGGAGAGGTAACTGGAATCTCCCGGCACACAAGACTAGTGCCACCAAGCTCAATCCAGCGATTTCCCAGTAATTCCTGGGGTAGACTGGTGCTACATACTAAGTTCCATATGTGAGAAGGTAGCTGAACGCCTTGTCCAAAATCATCTTACTGCTGAGAGTTGAGCTCACCCTCAGTCCCTCACAGTTCCACACTGCCTGCAGAGTGAGTTTCCCACGTCTTCACCAGAGACTTTTGCCAGAGGCTTCTGAGACGCAAGTTAACAATGCACACCTGGACGGTATCTCCAGGTGCAGTAGAGTGGTAATCTGGGAACCTCCTTACTCAGAATACTGCTACCTTCACACTGTCATAAGAATGCAGCTAGTTGAGAGCTGGCTTCTAGGCAAGCTTCCCTGTGAGAGCTGAGGACAGGGCAGAACCCTCCCGCATCCTGCCTGACTGTAGACGTACCTGCTAACCTCCTTATGTTAGTGGCTGGGATGGGTTGCGGGAAAAGCATGTGTAAGCATTGGGCCTGAACTCCCGTGTATCTGAGTTGAATACAGCGATTTCCAACATCCTTCTTCAATAGGAGTGTAGCTAGGTTCCAACTCCCATGTCCGAGTGGGCAGCAGACATCTGCCTCCCATGCATACACACTTCTGAGAGTTGAGCTTATGGCCTGTAACCCTACATCCTGCCTGCCGCTACCTTTCGCTTCCAAAAGGCCTAGGCTCGCTGCTTGACGCAAGTGTTGGGAGAGGTAACTGGAATCTCCCGGCACACAAGACGAGTGCCTCCAAGCTCAATCAAGCGATTTCCTAGTAATTCCTGGGGTAGACTGGTGCTACATACTAAGTTCCATACGTGAGTAGGTAGTTGAACGCCTTGTCCAAAAACATCTTACTTCTGAGAGTTGAGCTCACCCTCAGTCCCTCACAGTTCCACACTGCCTGCAGAGTGAGTTTCGCACGTCTTCACCAGAGACGTTTGCCAGAGGCTTCTGAGACGCAAGTTAACAATGCAGACCTGGAGGGTATCTCCAGGTCCAGTAGAGTGGTAACCTGGGAACCTCCTGTCTCAGAATCCTGCTACCTTCACCCTGCCATAAGAATGCAGCTAGTTGACAGCTGGCTTCAAGGCCTGCTTCCCTGTGAGAGCTAAGGACAGGGCACAACCCTCCCGCATCCTGCTTGACTGTAGAAGGAGCTGCTAACGTCCTCATGTTAGTGGCAGGGAAACGTTGTGAGAAAAGCATGTGGAATCGTTGTGCCTGAACCCACGTGTATCTGAGTTGAATACAGCGATTTCCAAAGTCCTTCTTCATCAGAGTGTAGCTAGGTTCCCACTCGCATGTCCGAGTGGGTAGCAGACATCTGCCTCCCATGTATACACACTTCTGAGAGTTGAGCTTATGGCCTGTAAGCCTACCTCCTGCCTGCAGCTACCTTTCGCTTCCAAAAGGCCTAGGCTCGCTGCTTCACCGAAGTGTTGGGAGAGGTAACTGGAATCTCCCGGCACACAAGACTAGTGCCACCAAGCTCAATCCAGCGATTTCCCAGTAATTCCTGGGGTAGACTGGTGCTACATACTAAGTTCCATATGTGAGAAGGTAGCTGAACGCCTTGTCCAAAATCATCTTACTGCTGAGAGTTGAGCTCACCCTCAGTCCCTCACAGTTCCACACTGCCTGCAGAGTGAGTTTCCCACGTCTTCACCAGAGACTTTTGCCAGAGGCTTCTGAGACGCAAGTTAACAATGCACACCTGGACGGTATCTCCAGGTGCAGTAGAGTGGTAATCTGGGAACCTCCTTACTCAGAATACTGCTACCTTCACACTGTCATAAGAATGCAGCTAGTTGAGAGCTGGCTTCTAGGCAAGCTTCCCTGTGAGAGCTGAGGACAGGGCAGAACCCTCCCGCATCCTGCCTGACTGTAGACGTACCTGCTAACCTCCTTATGTTAGTGGCTGGGATGGGTTGCGGGAAAAGCATGTGTAAGCATTGGGCCTGAACTCCCGTGTATCTGAGTTGAATACAGCGATTTCCAACATCCTTCTTCAATAGGAGTGTAGCTAGGTTCCAACTCCCATGTCCGAGTGGGCAGCAGACATCTGCCTCCCATGCATACACACTTCTGAGAGTTGAGCTTATGGCCTGTAACCCTACATCCTGCCTGCCGCTACCTTTCGCTTCCAAAAGGCCTAGGCTCGCTGCTTGACGCAAGTGTTGGGAGAGGTAACTGGAATCTCCCGGCACACAAGACGAGTGCCTCCAAGCTCAATCAAGCGATTTCCTAGTAATTCCTGGGGTAGACTGGTGCTACATACTAAGTTCCATACGTGAGTAGGTAGTTGAACGCCTTGTCCAAAAACATCTTACTTCTGAGAGTTGAGCTCACCCTCGGTCCCTCACAGTTCCACACTGCCTGCAGAGTGAGTTTCGCACGTCTTCACCAGAGACGTTTGCCAGAGGCTTCTGAGACGCAAGTTAACAATGCAGACCTGGAGGGTATCTCCAGGTCCAGTAGAGTGGTAACCTGGGAACCTCCTGTCTCAGAATCCTGCTACCTTCACCCTGCCATAAGAATGCAGCTAGTTGACAGCTGGCTTCAAGGCCTGCTTCCCTGTGAGAGCTAAGGACAGGGCACAACCCTCCCGCATCCTGCTTGACTGTAGAAGGAGCTGCTAACGTCCTCATGTTAGTGGCAGGGAAACGTTGTGAGAAAAGCATGTGGAATCGTTGTGCCTGAACCCACGTGTATCTGAGTTGAATACAGCGATTTCCAAAGTCCTTCTTCATCAGAGTGTAGCTAGGTTCCCACTCGCATGTCCGAGTGGGTAGCAGACATCTGCCTCCCATGTATACACACTTCTGAGAGTTGAGCTTATGGCCTGTAAGCCTACCTCCTGCCTGCAGCTACCTTTCGCTTCCAAAAGGCCTAGGCTCGCTGCTTCACCGAAGTGTTGGGAGAGGTAACTGGAATCTCCCGGCACACAAGACTAGTGCCACCAAGCTCAATCCAGCGATTTCCCAGTAATTCCTGGGGTAGACTGGTGCTACATACTAAGTTCCATATGTGAGAAGGTAGCTGAACGCCTTGTCCAAAATCATCTTACTGCTGAGAGTTGAGCTCACCCTCAGTCACAGTTCCACACTGCCTGCAGAGTGAGTTTCCCACGTCTTCACCAGAGACTTTTGCCAGAGGCTTCTGAGACGCAAGTTAACAATGCACACCTGGACGGTATCTCCAGGTGCAGTAGAGTGGTAATCTGGGAACCTCCTTACTCAGAATACTGCTACCTTCACACTGTCATAAGAATGCAGCTAGTTGAGAGCTGGCTTCTAGGCAAGCTTCCCTGTGAGAGCTGAGGACAGGGCAGAACCCTCCCGCATCCTGCCTGACTGTAGACGTACCTGCTAACCTCCTTATGTTAGTGGCTGGGATGGGTTGCGGGAAAAGCATGTGTAAGCATTGGGCCTGAACTCCCGTGTATCTGAGTTGAATACAGCGATTTCCAACATCCTTCTTCAATAGGAGTGTAGCTAGGTTCCAACTCCCATGTCCGAGTGGGCAGCAGACATCTGCCTCCCATGCATACACACTTCTGAGAGTTGAGCTTATGGCCTGTAACCCTACATCCTGCCTGCCGCTACCTTTCGCTTCCAAAAGGCCTAGGCTCGCTGCTTGACGCAAGTGTTGGGAGAGGTAACTGGAATCTCCCGGCACACAAGACGAGTGCCTCCAAGCTCAATCAAGCGATTTCCTAGTAATTCCTGGGGTAGACTGGTGCTACATACTAAGTTCCATACGTGAGTAGGTAGTTGAACGCCTTGTCCAAAAACATCTTACTTCTGAGAGTTGAGCTCACCCTCGGTCCCTCACAGTTCCACACTGCCTGCAGAGTGAGTTTCGCACGTCTTCACCAGAGACGTTTGCCAGAGGCTTCTGAGACGCAAGTTAACAATGCAGACCTGGAGGGTATCTCCAGGTCCAGTAGAGTGGTAACCTGGGAACCTCCTGTCTCAGAATCCTGCTACCTTCACCCTGCCATAAGAATGCAGCTAGTTGACAGCTGGCTTCAAGGCCTGCTTCCCTGTGAGAGCTAAGGACAGGGCACAACCCTCCCGCATCCTGCTTGACTGTAGAAGGAGCTGCTAACGTCCTCATGTTAGTGGCAGGGAAACCTTGTGAGAAAAGCATGTGGAATCGTTGTGCCTGAACCCACGTGTATCTGAGTTGAATACAGCGATTTCCAAAGTCCTTCTTCATCAGAGTGTAGCTAGGTTCCCACTCGCATGTCCGAGTGGGTAGCAGACATCTGCCTCCCATGTATACACACTTCTGAGAGTTGAGCTTATGGCCTGTAAGCCTACCTCCTGCCTGCAGCTACCTTTCGCTTCCAAAAGGCCTAGGCTCGCTGCTTCACCGAAGTGTTGGGAGAGGTAACTGGAATCTCCCGGCACACAAGACTAGTGCCACCAAGCTCAATCCAGCGATTTCCCAGTAATTCCTGGGGTAGACTGGTGCTACATACTAAGTTCCATATGTGAGAAGGTAGCTGAACGCCTTGTCCAAAATCATCTTACTGCTGAGAGTTGAGCTCACCCTCAGTCCCTCACAGTTCCACACTGCCTGCAGAGTGAGTTTCCCACGTCTTCACCAGAGACTTTTGCCAGAGGCTTCTGAGACGCAAGTTAACAATGCACACCTGGACGGTATCTCCAGGTGCAGTAGAGTGGTAATCTGGGAACCTCCTTACTCAGAATACTGCTACCTTCACACTGTCATAAGAATGCAGCTAGTTGAGAGCTGGCTTCTAGGCAAGCTTCCCTGTGAGAGCTGAGGACAGGGCAGAACCCTCCCGCATCCTGCCTGACTGTAGACGTACCTGCTAACCTCCTTATGTTAGTGGCTGGGATGGGTTGCGGGAAAAGCATGTGTAAGCATTGGGCCTGAACTCCCGTGTATCTGAGTTGAATACAGCGATTTCCAACATCCTTCTTCAATAGGAGTGTAGCTAGGTTCCAACTCCCATGTCCGAGTGGGTAGCAGACATCTGCCTCCCATGCATACACACTTCTGAGAGTTGAGCTTATGGCCTGTAACCCTACATCCTGCCTGCCGCTACCTTTCGCTTCCAAAAGGCCTAGGCTCGCTGCTTGACGCAAGTGTTGGGAGAGGTAACTGGAATCTCCCGGCACACAAGACGAGTGCCTCCAAGCTCAATCAAGCGATTTCCTAGTAATTCCTGGGGTAGACTGGTGCTACATACTAAGTTCCATACGTGAGTAGGTAGTTGAACGCCTTGTCCAAAAACATCTTACTTCTGAGAGTTGAGCTCACCCTCAGTCCCTCACAGTTCCACACTGCCTGCAGAGTGAGTTTCGCACGTCTTCACCAGAGACGTTTGCCAGAGGCTTCTGAGACGCAAGTTAACAATGCAGACCTGGAGGGTATCTCCAGGTCCAGTAGAGTGGTAACCTGGGAACCTCCTGTCTCAGAATCCTGCTACCTTCACCCTGCCATAAGAATGCAGCTAGTTGACAGCTGGCTTCAAGGCCTGCTTCCCTGTGAGAGCTAAGGACAGGGCACAACCCTCCCGCATCCTGCTTGACTGTAGAAGGCGCTGCTAACGTCCTCATGTTAGTGGCAGGGAAACGTTGTGAGAAAAGCATGTGGAATCGTTGTGCCTGAACCCACGTGTATCTGAGTTGAATACAGCGATTTCCAAAGTCCTTCTTCATCAGAGTGTAGCTAGGTTCCCACTCGCATGTCCGAGTGGGTAGCAGACATCTGCCTCCCATGTATACACACTTCTGAGAGTTGAGCTTATGGCCTGTAAGCCTACCTCCTGCCTGCAGCTACCTTTCGCTTCCAAAAGGCCTAGGCTCGCTGCTTCACCGAAGTGTTGGGAGAGGTAACTGGAATCTCCCGGCACACAAGACTAGTGCCACCAAGCTCAATCCAGCGATTTCCCAGTAATTCCTGGGGTAGACTGGTGCTACATACTAAGTTCCATATGTGAGAAGGTAGCTGAACGCCTTGTCCAAAATCATCTTACTGCTGAGAGTTGAGCTCACCCTCAGTCCCTCACAGTTCCACACTGCCTGCAGAGTGAGTTTCCCACGTCTTCACCAGAGACTTTTGCCAGAGGCTTCTGAGACGCAAGTTAACAATGCACACCTGGACGGTATCTCCAGGTGCAGTAGAGTGGTAATCTGGGAACCTCCTTACTCAGAATACTGCTACCTTCACACTGTCATAAGAATGCAGCTAGTTGAGAGCTGGCTTCTAGGCAAGCTTCCCTGTGAGAGCTGAGGACAGGGCAGAACCCTCCCGCATCCTGCCTGACTGTAGACGTACCTGCTAACCTCCTTATGTTAGTGGCTGGGATGGGTTGCGGGAAAAGCATGTGTAAGCATTGGGCCTGAACTCCCGTGTATCTGAGTTGAATACAGCGATTTCCAACATCCTTCTTCAATAGGAGTGTAGCTAGGTTCCAACTCCCATGTCCGAGTGGGCAGCAGACATCTGCCTCCCATGCATACACACTTCTGAGAGTTGAGCTTATGGCCTGTAACCCTACATCCTGCCTGCCGCTACCTTTCGCTTCCAAAAGGCCTAGGCTCGCTGCTTGACGCAAGTGTTGGGAGAGGTAACTGGAATCTCCCGGCACACAAGACGAGTGCCTCCAAGCTCAATCAAGCGATTTCCTAGTAATTCCTGGGGTAGACTGGTGCTACATACTAAGTTCCATACGTGAGTAGGTAGTTGAACGCCTTGTCCAAAAACATCTTACTTCTGAGAGTTGAGCTCACCCTCGGTCCCTCACAGTTCCACACTGCCTGCAGAGTGAGTTTCGCACGTCTTCACCAGAGACGTTTGCCAGAGGCTTCTGAGACGCAAGTTAACAATGCAGACC
The DNA here is from genome assembly GCF_053574225.1 of Canis aureus. Taxonomy (NCBI): domain Eukaryota; kingdom Metazoa; phylum Chordata; class Mammalia; order Carnivora; family Canidae; genus Canis; species Canis aureus. The sequence continues at coordinate 83,432 of NW_027554421.1, read as the reverse complement.
TGGAGGGTATCTCCAGGTCCAGTAGAGTGGTAACCTGGGAACCTCCTGTCTCAGAATCCTGCTACCTTCACCCTGCCATAAGAATGCAGCTAGTTGACAGCTGGCTTCAAGGCCTGCTTCCCTGTGAGAGCTAAGGACAGGGCACAACCCTCCCGCATCCTGCTTGACTGTAGAAGGCGCTGCTAACGTCCTCATGTTAGTGGCAGGGAAACGTTGTGAGAAAAGCATGTGGAATCGTTGTGCCTGAACCCACGTGTATCTGAGTTGAATACAGCGATTTCCAAAGTCCTTCTTCATCAGAGTGTAGCTAGGTTCCCACTCGCATGTCCGAGTGGGTAGCAGACATCTGCCTCCCATGTATACACACTTCTGAGAGTTGAGCTTATGGCCTGTAAGCCTACCTCCTGCCTGCAGCTACCTTTCGCTTCCAAAAGGCCTAGGCTCGCTGCTTCACCGAAGTGTTGGGAGAGGTAACTGGAATCTCCCGGCACACAAGACTAGTGCCACCAAGCTCAATCCAGCGATTTCCCAGTAATTCCTGGGGTAGACTGGTGCTACATACTAAGTTCCATATGTGAGAAGGTAGCTGAACGCCTTGTCCAAAATCATCTTACTGCTGAGAGTTGAGCTCACCCTCAGTCCCTCACAGTTCCACACTGCCTGCAGAGTGAGTTTCCCACGTCTTCACCAGAGACTTTTGCCAGAGGCTTCTGAGACGCAAGTTAACAATGCACACCTGGACGGTATCTCCAGGTGCAGTAGAGTGGTAATCTGGGAACCTCCTTACTCAGAATACTGCTACCTTCACACTGTCATAAGAATGCAGCTAGTTGAGAGCTGGCTTCTAGGCAAGCGTCCCTGTGAGAGCTGAGGACAGTGCAGAACCCTCCCGCATCCTGCCTGACTGTAGACGTACCTGCTAACCTCCTTATGTTAGTGGCTGGGATGGGTTGCGGGAAAAGCATGTGTAAGCATTGGGCCTGAACTCCCGTGTATCTGAGTTGAATACAGCGATTTCCAACATCCTTCTTCAATAGGAGTGTAGCTAGGTTCCAACTCCCATGTCCGAGTGGGTAGCAGACATCTGCCTCCCATGCATACACACTTCTGAGAGTTGAGCTTATGGCCTGTAACCCTACATCCTGCCTGCCGCTACCTTTCGCTTCCAAAAGGCCTAGGCTCGCTGCTTGACGCAAGTGTTGGGAGAGGTAACTGGAATCTCCCGGCACACAAGACGAGTGCCTCCAAGCTCAATCAAGCGATTTCCTAGTAATTCCTGGGGTAGACTGGTGCTACATACTAAGTTCCATACGTGAGTAGGTAGTTGAACGCCTTGTCCAAAAACATCTTACTTCTGAGAGTTGAGCTCACCCTCGGTCCCTCACAGTTCCACACTGCCTGCAGAGTGAGTTTCGCACGTCTTCACCAGAGACGTTTGCCAGAGGCTTCTGAGACGCAAGTTAACAATGCAGACCTGGAGGGTATCTCCAGGTCCAGTAGAGTGGTAACCTGGGAACCTCCTGTCTCAGAATCCTGCTACCTTCACCCTGCCATAAGAATGCAGCTAGTTGACAGCTGGCTTCAAGGCCTGCTTCCCTGTGAGAGCTAAGGACAGGGCACAACCCTCCCGCATCCTGCTTGACTGTAGAAGGCGCTGCTAACGTCCTCATGTTAGTGGCAGGGAAACGTTGTGAGAAAAGCATGTGGAATCGTTGTGCCTGAACCCACGTGTATCTGAGTTGAATACAGCGATTTCCAAAGTCCTTCTTCATCAGAGTGTAGCTAGGTTCCCACTCGCATGTCCGAGTGGGTAGCAGACATCTGCCTCCCATGTATACACACTTCTGAGAGTTGAGCTTATGGCCTGTAAGCCTACCTCCTGCCTGCAGCTACCTTTCGCTTCCAAAAGGCCTAGGCTCGCTGCTTCACCGAAGTGTTGGGAGAGGTAACTGGAATCTCCCGGCACACAAGACTAGTGCCACCAAGCTCAATCCAGCGATTTCCCAGTAATTCCTGGGGTAGACTGGTGCTACATACTAAGTTCCATATGTGAGAAGGTAGCTGAACGCCTTGTCCAAAATCATCTTACTGCTGAGAGTTGAGCTCACCCTCAGTCCCTCACAGTTCCACACTGCCTGCAGAGTGAGTTTCCCACGTCTTCACCAGAGACTTTTGCCAGAGGCTTCTGAGACGCAAGTTAACAATGCACACCTGGACGGTATCTCCAGGTGCAGTAGAGTGGTAATCTGGGAACCTCCTTACTCAGAATACTGCTACCTTCACACTGTCATAAGAATGCAGCTAGTTGAGAGCTGGCTTCTAGGCAAGCTTCCCTGTGAGAGCTGAGGACAGGGCAGAACCCTCCCGCATCCTGCCTGACTGTAGACGTACCTGCTAACCTCCTTATGTTAGTGGCTGGGATGGGTTGCGGGAAAAGCATGTGTAAGCATTGGGCCTGAACTCCCGTGTATCTGAGTTGAATACAGCGATTTCCAACATCCTTCTTCAATAGGAGTGTAGCTAGGTTCCAACTCCCATGTCCGAGTGGGTAGCAGACATCTGCCTCCCATGCATACACACTTCTGAGAGTTGAGCTTATGGCCTGTAACCCTACATCCTGCCTGCCGCTACCTTTCGCTTCCAAAAGGCCTAGGCTCGCTGCTTGACGCAAGTGTTGGGAGAGGTAACTGGAATCTCCCGGCACACAAGACGAGTGCCTCCAAGCTCAATCAAGCGATTTCCTAGTAATTCCTGGGGTAGACTGGTGCTACATACTAAGTTCCATACGTGAGTAGGTAGTTGAACGCCTTGTCCAAAAACATCTTACTTCTGAGAGTTGAGCTCACCCTCGGTCCCTCACAGTTCCACACTGCCTGCAGAGTGAGTTTCGCACGTCTTCACCAGAGACGTTTGCCAGAGGCTTCTGAGACGCAAGTTAACAATGCAGACCTGGAGGGTATCTCCAGGTCCAGTAGAGTGGTAACCTGGGAACCTCCTGTCTCAGAATCCTGCTACCTTCACCCTGCCATAAGAATGCAGCTAGTTGACAGCTGGCTTCAAGGCCTGCTTCCCTGTGAGAGCTAAGGACAGGGCACAACCCTCCCGCATCCTGCTTGACTGTAGAAGGCGCTGCTAACGTCCTCATGTTAGTGGCAGGGAAACGTTGTGAGAAAAGCATGTGGAATCGTTGTGCCTGAACCCACGTGTATCTGAGTTGAATACAGCGATTTCCAAAGTCCTTCTTCATCAGAGTGTAGCTAGGTTCCCACTCGCATGTCCGAGTGGGTAGCAGACATCTGCCTCCCATGTATACACACTTCTGAGAGTTGAGCTTATGGCCTGTAAGCCTACCTCCTGCCTGCAGCTACCTTTCGCTTCCAAAAGGCCTAGGCTCGCTGCTTCACCGAAGTGTTGGGAGAGGTAACTGGAATCTCCCGGCACACAAGACTAGTGCCACCAAGCTCAATCCAGCGATTTCCCAGTAATTCCTGGGGTAGACTGGTGCTACATACTAAGTTCCATATGTGAGAAGGTAGCTGAACGCCTTGTCCAAAATCATCTTACTGCTGAGAGTTGAGCTCACCCTCAGTCCCTCACAGTTCCACACTGCCTGCAGAGTGAGTTTCCCACGTCTTCACCAGAGACTTTTGCCAGAGGCTTCTGAGACGCAAGTTAACAATGCACACCTGGACGGTATCTCCAGGTGCAGTAGAGTGGTAATCTGGGAACCTCCTTACTCAGAATACTGCTACCTTCACACTGTCATAAGAATGCAGCTAGTTGAGAGCTGGCTTCTAGGCAAGCTTCCCTGTGAGAGCTGAGGACAGGGCAGAACCCTCCCGCATCCTGCCTGACTGTAGACGTACCTGCTAACCTCCTTATGTTAGTGGCTGGGATGGGTTGCGGGAAAAGCATGTGTAAGCATTGGGCCTGAACTCCCGTGTATCTGAGTTGAATACAGCGATTTCCAACATCCTTCTTCAATAGGAGTGTAGCTAGGTTCCAACTCCCATGTCCGAGTGGGCAGCAGACATCTGCCTCCCATGCATACACACTTCTGAGAGTTGAGCTTATGGCCTGTAACCCTACATCCTGCCTGCCGCTACCTTTCGCTTCCAAAAGGCCTAGGCTCGCTGCTTGACGCAAGTGTTGGGAGAGGTAACTGGAATCTCCCGGCACACAAGACGAGTGCCTCCAAGCTCAATCAAGCGATTTCCTAGTAATTCCTGGGGTAGACTGGTGCTACATACTAAGTTCCATACGTGAGTAGGTAGTTGAACGCCTTGTCCAAAAACATCTTACTTCTGAGAGTTGAGCTCACCCTCAGTCCCTCACAGTTCCACACTGCCTGCAGAGTGAGTTTCGCACGTCTTCACCAGAGACGTTTGCCAGAGGCTTCTGAGACGCAAGTTAACAATGCAGACCTGGAGGGTATCTCCAGGTCCAGTAGAGTGGTAACCTGGGAACCTCCTGTCTCAGAATCCTGCTACCTTCACCCTGCCATAAGAATGCAGCTAGTTGACAGCTGGCTTCAAGGCCTGCTTCCCTGTGAGAGCTAAGGACAGGGCACAACCCTCCCGCATCCTGCTTGACTGTAGAAGGCGCTGCTAACGTCCTCATGTTAGTGGCAGGGAAACGTTGTGAGAAAAGCATGTGGAATCGTTGTGCCTGAACCCACGTGTATCTGAGTTGAATACAGCGATTTCCAAAGTCCTTCTTCATCAGAGTGTAGCTAGGTTCCCACTCGCATGTCCGAGTGGGTAGCAGACATCTGCCTCCCATGTATACACACTTCTGAGAGTTGAGCTTATGGCCTGTAAGCCTACCTCCTGCCTGCAGCTACCTTTCGCTTCCAAAAGGCCTAGGCTCGCTGCTTCACCGAAGTGTTGGGAGAGGTAACTGGAATCTCCCGGCACACAAGACTAGTGCCACCAAGCTCAATCCAGCGATTTCCCAGTAATTCCTGGGGTAGACTGGTGCTACATACTAAGTTCCATATGTGAGAAGGTAGCTGAACGCCTTGTCCAAAATCATCTTACTGCTGAGAGTTGAGCTCACCCTCAGTCCCTCACAGTTCCACACTGCCTGCAGAGTGAGTTTCCCACGTCTTCACCAGAGACTTTTGCCAGAGGCTTCTGAGACGCAAGTTAACAATGCACACCTGGACGGTATCTCCAGGTGCAGTAGAGTGGTAATCTGGGAACCTCCTTACTCAGAATACTGCTACCTTCACACTGTCATAAGAATGCAGCTAGTTGAGAGCTGGCTTCTAGGCAAGCTTCCCTGTGAGAGCTGAGGACAGGGCAGAACCCTCCCGCATCCTGCCTGACTGTAGACGTACCTGCTAACCTCCTTATGTTAGTGGCTGGGATGGGTTGCGGGAAAAGCATGTGTAAGCATTGGGCCTGAACTCCCGTGTATCTGAGTTGAATAGAGCGATTTCCAACATCCTTCTTCAATAGGAGTGTAGCTAGGTTCCAACTCCCATGTCCGAGTGGGTAGCAGACATCTGCCTCCCATGCATACACACTTCTGAGAGTTGAGCTTATGGCCTGTAACCCTACATCCTGCCTGCCGCTACCTTTCGCTTCCAAAAGGCCTAGGCTCGCTGCTTGACGCAAGTGTTGGGAGAGGTAACTGGAATCTCCCGGCACACAAGACGAGTGCCTCCAAGCTCAATCAAGCGATTTCCTAGTAATTCCTGGGGTAGACTGGTGCTACATACTAAGTTCCATACGTGAGTAGGTAGTTGAACGCCTTGTCCAAAAACATCTTACTTCTGAGAGTTGAGCTCACCCTCAGTCCCTCACAGTTCCACACTGCCTGCAGAGTGAGTTTCGCACGTCTTCACCAGAGACGTTTGCCAGAGGCTTCTGAGACGCAAGTTAACAATGCAGACCTGGAGGGTATCTCCAGGTCCAGTAGAGTGGTAACCTGGGAACCTCCTGTCTCAGAATCCTGCTACCTTCACCCTGCCATAAGAATGCAGCTAGTTGACAGCTGGCTTCAAGGCCTGCTTCCCTGTGAGAGCTAAGGACAGGGCACAACCCTCCCGCATCCTGCTTGACTGTAGAAGGCGCTGCTAACGTCCTCATGTTAGTGGCAGGGAAACGTTGTGAGAAAAGCATGTGGAATCGTTGTGCCTGAACCCACGTGTATCTGAGTTGAATACAGCGATTTCCAAAGTCCTTCTTCATCAGAGTGTAGCTAGGTTCCCACTCGCATGTCCGAGTGGGTAGCAGACATCTGCCTCCCATGTATACACACTTCTGAGAGTTGAGCTTATGGCCTGTAAGCCTACCTCCTGCCTGCAGCTACCTTTCGCTTCCAAAAGGCCTAGGCTCGCTGCTTCACCGAAGTGTTGGGAGAGGTAACTGGAATCTCCCGGCACACAAGACTAGTGCCACCAAGCTCAATCCAGCGATTTCCCAGTAATTCCTGGGGTAGACTGGTGCTACATACTAAGTTCCATATGTGAGAAGGTAGCTGAACGCCTTGTCCAAAATCATCTTACTGCTGAGAGTTGAGCTCACCCTCAGTCCCTCACAGTTCCACACTGCCTGCAGAGTGAGTTTCCCACGTCTTCACCAGAGACTTTTGCCAGAGGCTTCTGAGACGCAAGTTAACAATGCACACCTGGACGGTATCTCCAGGTGCAGTAGAGTGGTAATCTGGGAACCTCCTTACTCAGAATACTGCTACCTTCACACTGTCATAAGAATGCAGCTAGTTGAGAGCTGGCTTCTAGGCAAGCTTCCCTGTGAGAGCTGAGGACAGGGCAGAACCCTCCCGCATCCTGCCTGAATGTAGACGTACCTGCTAACCTCCTTATGTTAGTGGCTGGGATGGGTTGCGGGAAAAGCATGTGTAAGCATTGGGCCTGAACTCCCGTGTATCTGAGTTGAATACAGCGATTTCCAACATCCTTCTTCAATAGGAGTGTAGCTAGGTTCCAACTCCCATGTCCGAGTGGGCAGCAGACATCTGCCTCCCATGCATACACACTTCTGAGAGTTGAGCTTATGGCCTGTAACCCTACATCCTGCCTGCCGCTACCTTTCGCTTCCAAAAGGCCTAGGCTCGCTGCTTGACGCAAGTGTTGGGAGAGGTAACTGGAATCTCCCGGCACACAAGACGAGTGCCTCCAAGCTCAATCAAGCGATTTCCTAGTAATTCCTGGGGTAGACTGGTGCTACATACTAAGTTCCATACGTGAGTATGTAGTTGAACGCCTTGTCCAAAAACATCTTACTTCTGAGAGTTGAGCTCACCCTCAGTCCCTCACAGTTCCACACTGCCTGCAGAGTGAGTTTCGCACGTCTTCACCAGAGACGTTTGCCAGAGGCTTCTGAGACGCAAGTTAACAATGCAGACCTGGAGGGTATCTCCAGGTCCAGTAGAGTGGTAACCTGGGAACCTCCTGTCTCAGAATCCTGCTACCTTCACCCTGCCATAAGAATGCAGCTAGTTGACAGCTGGCTTCAAGGCCTGCTTCCCTGTGAGAGCTAAGGACAGGGCACAACCCTCCCGCATCCTGCTTGACTGTAGAAGGAGCTGCTAACGTCCTCATGTTAGTGGCAGGGAAACGTTGTGAGAAAAGCATGTGGAATCGTTGTGCCTGAACCCACGTGTATCTGAGTTGAATACAGCGATTTCCAAAGTCCTTCTTCATCAGAGTGTAGCTAGGTTCCCACTCGCATGTCCGAGTGGGTAGCAGACATCTGCCTCCCATGTATACACACTTCTGAGAGTTGAGCTTATGGCCTGTAAGCCTACCTCCTGCCTGCAGCTACCTTTCGCTTCCAAAAGGCCTAGGCTCGCTGCTTCACCGAAGTGTTGGGAGAGGTAACTGGAATCTCCCGGCACACAAGACTAGTGCCACCAAGCTCAATCCAGCGATTTCCCAGTAATTCCTGGGGTAGACTGGTGCTACATACTAAGTTCCATATGTGAGAAGGTAGCTGAACGCCTTGTCCAAAATCATCTTACTGCTGAGAGTTGAGCTCACCCTCAGTCCCTCACAGTTCCACACTGCCTGCAGAGTGAGTTTCCCACGTCTTCACCAGAGACTTTTGCCAGAGGCTTCTGAGACGCAAGTTAACAATGCACACCTGGACGGTATCTCCAGGTGCAGTAGAGTGGTAATCTGGGAACCTCCTTACTCAGAATACTGCTACCTTCACACTGTCATAAGAATGCAGCTAGTTGAGAGCTGGCTTCTAGGCAAGCTTCCCTGTGAGAGCTGAGGACAGGGCAGAACCCTCCCGCATCCTGCCTGACTGTAGACGTACCTGCTAACCTCCTTATGTTAGTGGCTGGGATGGGTTGCGGGAAAAGCATGTGTAAGCATTGGGCCTGAACTCCCGTGTATCTGAGTTGAATACAGCGATTTCCAACATCCTTCTTCAATAGGAGTGTAGCTAGGTTCCAACTCCCATGTCCGAGTGGGTAGCAGACATCTGCCTCCCATGCATACACACTTCTGAGAGTTGAGCTTATGGCCTGTAACCCTACATCCTGCCTGCCGCTACCTTTCGCTTCCAAAAGGCCTAGGCTCGCTGCTTGACGCAAGTGTTGGGAGAGGTAACTGGAATCTCCCGGCACACAAGACGAGTGCCTCCAAGCTCAATCAAGCGATTTCCTAGTAATTCCTGGGGTAGACTGGTGCTACATACTAAGTTCCATACGTGAGTAGGTAGTTGAACGCCTTGTCCAAAAACATCTTACTTCTGAGAGTTGAGCTCACCCTCAGTCCCTCACAGTTCCACACTGCCTGCAGAGTGAGTTTCGCACGTCTTCACCAGAGACGTTTGCCAGAGGCTTCTGAGACGCAAGTTAACAATGCAGACCTGGAGGGTATCTCCAGGTCCAGTAGAGTGGTAACCTGGGAACCTCCTGTCTCAGAATCCTGCTACCTTCACCCTGCCATAAGAATGCAGCTAGTTGACAGCTGGCTTCAAGGCCTGCTTCCCTGTGAGAGCTAAGGACAGGGCACAACCCTCCCGCATCCTGCTTGACTGTAGAAGGCGCTGCTAACGTCCTCATGTTAGTGGCAGGGAAACGTTGTGAGAAAAGCATGTGGAATCGTTGTGCCTGAACCCACGTGTATCTGAGTTGAATACAGCGATTTCCAAAGTCCTTCTTCATCAGAGTGTAGCTAGGTTCCCACTCGCATGTCCGAGTGGGTAGCAGACATCTGCCTCCCATGTATACACACTTCTGAGAGTTGAGCTTATGGCCTGTAAGCCTACCTCCTGCCTGCAGCTACCTTTCGCTTCCAAAAGGCCTAGGCTCGCTGCTTCACCGAAGTGTTGGGAGAGGTAACTGGAATCTCCCGGCACACAAGACTAGTGCCACCAAGCTCAATCCAGCGATTTCCCAGTAATTCCTGGGGTAGACTGGTGCTACATACTAAGTTCCATATGTGAGAAGGTAGCTGAACGCCTTGTCCAAAATCATCTTACTGCTGAGAGTTGAGCTCACCCTCAGTCCCTCACAGTTCCACACTGCCTGCAGAGTGAGTTTCCCACGTCTTCACCAGAGACTTTTGCCAGAGGCTTCTGAGACGCAAGTTAACAATGCACACCTGGACGGTATCTCCAGGTGCAGTAGAGTGGTAATCTGGGAACCTCCTTACTCAGAATACTGCTACCTTCACACTGTCATAAGAATGCAGCTAGTTGAGAGCTGGCTTCTAGGCAAGCTTCCCTGTGAGAGCTGAGGACAGGGCAGAACCCTCCCGCATCCTGCCTGACTGTAGACGTACCTGCTAACCTCCTATGTTAGTGGCTGGGATGGGTTGCGGGAAAAGCATGTGTAAGCATTGGGCCTGAACTCCCGTGTATCTGAGTTGAATACAGCGATTTCCAACATCCTTCTTCAATAGGAGTGTAGCTAGGTTCCAACTCCCATGTCCGAGTGGGTAGCAGACATCTGCCTCCCATGCATACACACTTCTGAGAGTTGAGCTTATGGCCTGTAACCCTACATCCTGCCTGCCGCTACCTTTCGCTTCCAAAAGGCCTAGGCTCGCTGCTTGACGCAAGTGTTGGGAGAGGTAACTGGAATCTCCCGGCACACAAGACGAGTGCCTCCAAGCTCAATCAAGCGATTTCCTAGTAATTCCTGGGGTAGACTGGTGCTACATACTAAGTTCCATACGTGAGTAGGTAGTTGAACGCCTTGTCCAAAAACATCTTACTTCTGAGAGTTGAGCTCACCCTCAGTCCCTCACAGTTCCACACTGCCTGCAGAGTGAGTTTCGCACGTCTTCACCAGAGACGTTTGCCAGAGGCTTCTGAGACGCAAGTTAACAATGCAGACCTGGAGGGTATCTCCAGGTCCAGTAGAGTGGTAACCTGGGAAACTCCTGTCTCAGAATCCTGCTACCTTCACCCTGCCATAAGAATGCAGCTAGTTGACAGCTGGCTTCAAGGCCTGCTTCCCTGTGAGAGCTAAGGACAGGGCACAACCCTCCCGCATCCTGCTTGACTGTAGAAGGCGCTGCTAACGTCCTCATGTTAGTGGCAGGGAAACGTTGTGAGAAAAGCATGTGGAATCGTTGTGCCTGAACCCACGTGTATCTGAGTTGAATACAGCGATTTCCAAAGTCCTTCTTCATCAGAGTGTAGCTAGGTTCCCACTCGCATGTCCGAGTGGGTAGCAGACATCTGCCTCCCATGTATACACACTTCTGAGAGTTGAGCTTATGGCCTGTAAGCCTACCTCCTGCCTGCAGCTACCTTTCGCTTCCAAAAGGCCTAGGCTCGCTGCTTCACCGAAGTGTTGGGAGAGGTAACTGGAATCTCCCGGCACACAAGACTAGTGCCACCAAGCTCAATCCAGCGATTTCCCAGTAATTCCTGGGGTAGACTGGTGCTACATACTAAGTTCCATATGTGAGAAGGTAGCTGAACGCCTTGTCCAAAATCATCTTACTGCTGAGAGTTGAGCTCACCCTCAGTCCCTCACAGTTCCACACTGCCTGCAGAGTGAGTTTCCCACGTCTTCACCAGAGACTTTTGCCAGAGGCTTCTGAGACGCAAGTTAACAATGCACACCTGGACGGTATCTCCAGGTGCAGTAGAGTGGTAATCTGGGAACCTCCTTACTCAGAATACTGCTACCTTCACACTGTCATAAGAATGCAGCTAGTTGAGAGCTGGCTTCTAGGCAAGCTTCCCTGTGAGAGCTGAGGACAGGGCAGAACCCTCCCGCATCCTGCCTGACTGTAGACGTACCTGCTAACCTCCTTATGTTAGTGGCTGGGATGGGTTGCGGGAAAAGCATGTGTAAGCATTGGGCCTGAACTCCCGTGTATCTGAGTTGAATACAGCGATTTCCAACATCCTTCTTCAATAGGAGTGTAGCTAGGTTCCAACTCCCATGTCCGAGTGGGTAGCAGACATCTGCCTCCCATGCATACACACTTCTGAGAGTTGAGCTTATGGCCTGTAACCCTACATCCTGCCTGCCGCTACCTTTCGCTTCCAAAAGGCCTAGGCTCGCTGCTTGACGCAAGTGTTGGGAGAGGTAACTGGAATCTCCCGGCACACAAGACGAGTGCCTCCAAGCTCAATCAAGCGATTTCCTAGTAATTCCTGGGGTAGACTGGTGCTACATACTAAGTTCCATACGTGAGTAGGTAGTTGAACGCCTTGTCCAAAAACATCTTACTTCTGAGAGTTGAGCTCACCCTCAGTCCCTCACAGTTCCACACTGCCTGCAGAGTGAGTTTCGCACGTCTTCACCAGAGACGTTTGCCAGAGGCTTCTGAGACGCAAGTTAACAATGCAGACCTGGAGGGTATCTCCAGGTCCAGTAGAGTGGTAACCTGGGAAACTCCTGTCTCAGAATCCTGCTACCTTCACCCTGCCATAAGAATGCAGCTAGTTGACAGCTGGCTTCAAGGCCTGCTTCCCTGTGAGAGCTAAGGACAGGGCACAACCCTCCCGCATCCTGCTTGACTGTAGAAGGCGCTGCTAACGTCCTCATGTTAGTGGCAGGGAAACGTTGTGAGAAAAGCATGTGGAATCGTTGTGCCTGAACCCACGTGTATCTGAGTTGAATACAGCGATTTCCAAAGTCCTTCTTCATCAGAGTGTAGCTAGGTTCCCACTCGCATGTCCGAGTGGGTAGCAGACATCTGCCTCCCATGTATACACACTTCTGAGAGTTGAGCTTATGGCCTGTAAGCCTACCTCCTGCCTGCAGCTACCTTTCGCTTCCAAAAGGCCTAGGCTCGCTGCTTCACCGAAGTGTTGGGAGAGGTAACTGGAATCTCCCGGCACACAAGACTAGTGCCACCAAGCTCAATCCAGCGATTTCCCAGTAATTCCTGGGGTAGACTGGTGCTACATACTAAGTTCCATATGTGAGAAGGTAGCTGAACGCCTTGTCCAAAATCATCTTACTGCTGAGAGTTGAGCTCACCCTCAGTCCCTCACAGTTCCACACTGCCTGCAGAGTGAGTTTCCCACGTCTTCACCAGAGACTTTTGCCAGAGGCTTCTGAGACGCAAGTTAACAATGCACACCTGGACGGTATCTCCAGGTGCAGTAGAGTGGTAATCTGGGAACCTCCTTACTCAGAATACTGCTACCTTCACACTGTCATAAGAATGCAGCTAGTTGAGAGCTGGCTTCTAGGCAAGCTTCCCTGTGAGAGCTGAGGACAGGGCAGAACCCTCCCGCATCCTGCCTGACTGTAGACGTACCTGCTAACCTCCTTATGTTAGTGGCTGGGATGGGTTGCGGGAAAAGCATGTGTAAGCATTGGGCCTGAACTCCCGTGTATCTGAGTTGAATACAGCGATTTCCAACATCCTTCTTCAATAGGAGTGTAGCTAGGTTCCAACTCCCATGTCCGAGTGGGCAGCAGACATCTGCCTCCCATGCATACACACTTCTGAGAGTTGAGCTTATGGCCTGTAACCCTACATCCTGCCTGCCGCTACCTTTCGCTTCCAAAAGGCCTAGGCTCATAAAAACCGTTCAACACCTCGACATTTAATTGTGAAGCTTGCAAATTCCAAAGATAAGGAGAAGATCCTTAAAGCAGCAAGAGACAAGAAATCCCTGACTTTTATGGGGAGGAGTATTAGGGTAACAGCAGACCTCTCCACAGAGACCTGGCAGGCCAGAAAGGGCTGGCAGGATATATTCAGGGTCCTAAATGAAAAGAACATGCAACCAAGAATACTTTATCCAGCAAGGCTCTCATTCAAAATGGAAGGAGAGATAAAGAGCTTCCAAGACAGGCAGCAACTAAAAGAATATGTGACCTCCAAACCAGCTCTGCAAGAAATTTTAAGGGGGCCTCTTAAAATTCCCCTTTAAGAAGAAGTTCAGTGGAACAGTCCACAAAAACAAAGACTGAATAGATATCATGATGACACTAAACTCATATCTCTCAATAGTAACTCTGAATGTGAACGGGCTTAATGACCCCATCAAAAGGCGCAGGGTTTCAGACTGGATAAAAAAGCAGGACCCATCTATTTGCTGTCTACAAGAGACTCATTTTAGACAGAAGGACACCTACAGCCTGAAAATAAAAGGTTGGAGAACCATTTACCATTCGAATGGTCCTCAAAAGAAAGCAGGGGTAGCCATCCTTATATCAGATAAACTAAAATTTACCCCAAAGACTGTAGTGAGAGATGAAGAGGGACACTATATCATACTTAAAGGATCTATTCAACAAGAGGACTTAACAATCCTCAATATATATGCTCCAAATGTGGGAGCTGCCAAATATATAAATCAATTATTAACCAAAGTGAAGAAATACTTAGATAATAATACACTTATACTTGGTGACTTCAATCTAGCTCTTTCTATACTCGATAGGTCTTCTAAGCAAAACATCTCCAAAGAAACGAGAGCTTTAAATGATACACTGGACCAGATGGATTTCACAGATATCTACAGAACTTTACATCCAAACTCAACTGAATACACATTCTTCTCAAGCGCACATGGAACTTTCTCCAGAATAGACCACATATTGGGTCACAAATCGGGTCTGAACCGATACCAAAAGATTGGGATTGTCCCCTGCATATTCTCGGACCATAATGCCTTGAAATTAGAACTAAATCACAACAAGAAGTTTGGAAGGACCTCAAACACATGGAGGTTAAGGACCATCCTGCTAAAAGATAAAAGGGTCAACCAGGAAATTAAGGAAGAATTAAAAAGATTCATGGAAACTAATGAGAATGAAGATACAACCGTTCAAAATCTTTGGGATGCAGCAAAAGCAGTCCTAAGGGGGAAATACATCGCAATACAAGCATCCATTCAAAAACTGGAAAGAACTCAAATACAAAAGCTAACCTTACACATAAAGGAGCTAGAGAAAAAACAGCAAATAGATCCTACACCCAAGAGAAGAAGGGAGCTAATAAAGATTCGAGCAGAACTCAACGAAATCGAGACCAGAAGAACTGTGGAACAGATCAACAGAACCAGGAGTTGGTTCTTTGAAAGAATTAATAAGATAGATAAACCATTAGCCAGCCTTATTAAAAAGAAGAGAGAGAAGACTCAAATTAATAAAATCATGAATGAGAAAGGAGAGATCACTACCAACACCAAGGAAATACAAACGATTTTAAAAACATATTATGAACAGCTATACGCCAATAAATTAGGCAATCTAGAAGAAATGGACGCATTCCTGGAAAGCCACAAACTACCAAAACTGGAACAGGAAGAAATAGAAAACCTGAACAGGCCAATAACCAGGGAGGAAATTGAAGCAGTCATCAAAAACCTCCCAAGACACAAGAGTCCAGGGCCAGATGGCTTCCCAGGAGAATTTTATCAAACGTTTAAAGAAGAAATCATACCTATTCTCCTAAAGCTGTTTGGAAAGATAGAAAGAGATGGAGTACTTCCAAATTCGTTCTATGAAGCCAGCATCACCTTAATTCCAAAGCCAGACAAAGACCCCGCCAAAAAGGAGAATTACAGACCAATATCCCTGATGAACATGGATGCAAAAATTCTCAACAAGATACTGGCCAATAGGATCCAAAAGTACATTAAGAAAATTATTCACCATGACCAAGTAGGATTTATCCCTGGGACACAAGGCTGGTTCAACACCCGTAAAACAATCAATGTGATTCATCATATCAGCAAGAGAAAAACCAAGAACCATATGATCCTCTCATTGGATGCAGAGAAAGCATTTGACAAAATACAGCATCCATTCCTGATCAAAACCCTTCAGAGTGTAGGGATAGAGGGAACACTCCTCGACATCTTAAAAGCCATCTATGAAAAGCCCACAGCAAATATCATTCTCAATGGGGAAGCACTGGGAGCCTTTCCCCTAAGATCAGGAACAAGACAGGGATGTCCACTCTCACCACTGCTATTCAACATAGTACTGGAAGTCCTAGCCTCAGCAATCAGACAACAAAAAGACATTAAAGGCATTCAAATTGGCAAAGAAGAAGTCAAACTCTCCCTCTTCGCCGATGACATGATACTCTACATAGAAAACCCAAAAGTCTCCACCCCAAGATTGCTAGAACTCATACAGCAATTCGGTAGCGTGGCAGGATACAAAATCAATGCCCAGAAGTCAGTGGCATTTCTATACACTAACAATGAGACTGAAGAAAGAGAAATTAAGGAGTCAATCCCATTTACAATTGCACCCAAAAGCATAAGATACCTAGGAATAAACCTCACCAAAGATGTAAAGGATCTATACCCTCAAAACTATAGAACACTTCTGAAAGAAATTGAGGAAGACACAAAGAGATGGAAAAATATTCCATGCTCATGGATTGGCAGAATTAATATTGTGAAAATGTCAATGTTACCCAGGGCAATATACACGTTTAATGCAATCCCTATCAAAATACCATGGACTTTCTTCAGAGAGTTAGAACAAATTATTTTAAGATTTGTGTGGAATCAGAAAAGACCCCGAATAGCCAGGGGAATTTTAAAAAAGAAAACCATATCTGGGGGCATCACAATGCCAGATTTCAGGTTGTACTACAAAGCTGTGGTCATCAAGACAGTGTGGTACTGGCACAAAAACAGACACATAGATCAGTGGAACAGAATAGAGAATCCAGAAGTGGACCCTGAACTTTATGGGCAACTAATATTCGATAAAGGAGGAAAGACTATCCATTGGAAGAAAGACAGTCTCTTCAATAAATGGTGCTGGGAAAATTGGACATCCACATGCAGAAGAATGAAACTAGACCACTCTCTTTCACCATACACAAAGATAAACTCAAAATGGATGAAAGATCTAAATGTGAGACAAGATTCCATCAAAATCCTAGAGAAGAACACAGGCAACACCCTTTTTGAACTCGGCCATAGTAACTTCTTGCAAGATACATCCACGAAGGCAAAAGAAACAAAAGCAAAAATGAACTATTGGGACTTCATCAAGATAAGAAGCTTTTGCACAGCAAAGGATACAGTCAACAAAACTCAAAGACAACCTACAGAATGGGAGAAGATATTTGCAAATGACATATCAGATAAAGGGCTAGTTTCCAAGATCTATAAAGAACTTATTAAACTCAACACCAAAGAAACAAACAATCCAATCATGAAATGGGCAAAAGACATGAACAGAAATCTCACAGAAGAAGACATAGACATGGCCAACATGCACATGAGAAAATGCTCTGCATCACTTGCCATCAGGGAAATACAAATCAAAACCACAATGAGATACCACCTCACACCAGTGAGAATGGGAAAAATTAACAAGGCAGGAAACAACAAATGTTGGAGAGGATGTGGAGAAAAGGGAACCCTCTTACACTGTTGGTGGGAATGTGAACTGGTGCAGCCACTCTGGAAAACTGTGTGGAGGTTCCTCAAACAGTTAAAAATATACCTGCCCTACGACCCAGCAATTGCACTGTTGGGGATTTACCCCAAAGATACAAATGCAATGAAACGCTGGGACACCTGCACCCCGATGTTTCTAGCAGCAATGGCCACGATAGCCAAACTGTGGAAGGAGCCTCGGTGTCCAACGAAAGATGAATGGATAAAGAAGATGTGGTTTATGTATACAATGGAATATTACTCAGCTATTAGAAATGACAAATACCCACCATTTGCTTCAACGTGGATGGAACTGGAGGGTATTATGCTGAGTGAAGTAAGTCAGTCGGAGAAGGACAAACATTATATGTTCTCATTCATTTGGGGAATATAAATAATAGTGAAAGGGAAAATAAGGGAAGGGAGAAGAAATGTGTGGGAAATATCAGAAAGGGAGACAGAACATAAAGACTGCTAACTCTGGGAAACGAACTAGGGGTGGTAGAAGGGGAGGAGGGCGGGGGGTGGGAGTGAATGGGTGACGGGCACTGGGTGTTATTCTGTATGTTAGTAAATTGAACACCAATAAAAAATAAAAAAAAATAAAAAAAAAAGACCCAAAAAAAAAAAAAAAAAAAAAAAAAAAAAAAACAAAAGGCCTAGGCTCGCTGCTTGACGCAAGTGTTGGGAGAGGTAACTGGAATCTCCCGGCACACAAGACGAGTGCCTCCAAGCTCAATCAAGCGATTTCCTAGTAATTCCTGGGGTAGACTGGTGCTACATACTAAGTTCCATACGTGAGTAGGTAGTTGAACGCCTTGTCCAAAAACATCTTACTTCTGAGAGTTGAGCTCACCCTCAGTCCCTCACAGTTCCACACTGCCTGCAGAGTGAGTTTCGCACGTCTTCACCAGAGACGTTTGCCAGAGGCTTCTGAGACGCAAGTTAACAATGCAGACCTGGAGGGTATCTCCAGGTCCAGTAGAGTGGTAACCTGGGAACCTCCTGTCTCAGAATCCTGCTACCTTCACCCTGCCATAAGAATGCAGCTAGTTGACAGCTGGCTTCAAGGCCTGCTTCCCTGTGAGAGCTAAGGACAGGGCACAACCCTCCCGCATCCTGCTTGACTGTAGAAGGAGCTGCTAACGTCCTCATGTTAGTGGCAGGGAAACGTTGTGAGAAAAGCATGTGGAATCGTTGTGCCTGAACCCACGTGTATCTGAGTTGAATACAGCGATTTCCAAAGTCCTTCTTCATCAGAGTGTAGCTAGGTTCCCACTCGCATGTCCGAGTGGGTAGCAGACATCTGCCTCCCATGTATACACACTTCTGAGAGTTGAGCTTATGGCCTGTAAGCCTACCTCCTGCCTGCAGCTACCTTTCGCTTCCAAAAGGCCTAGGCTCGCTGCTTCACCGAAGTGTTGGGAGAGGTAACTGGAATCTCCCGGCACACAAGACTAGTGCCACCAAGCTCAATCCAGCGATTTCCCAGTAATTCCTGGGGTAGACTGGTGCTACATACTAAGTTCCATATGTGAGAAGGTAGCTGAACGCCTTGTCCAAAATCATCTTACTGCTGAGAGTTGAGCTCACCCTCAGTCCCTCACAGTTCCACACTGCCTGCAGAGTGAGTTTCCCACGTCTTCACCAGAGACTTTTGCCAGAGGCTTCTGAGACGCAAGTTAACAATGCACACCTGGACGGTATCTCCAGGTGCAGTAGAGTGGTAATCTGGGAACCTCCTTACTCAGAATACTGCTACCTTCACACTGTCATAAGAATGCAGCTAGTTGAGAGCTGGCTTCTAGGCAAGCTTCCCTGTGAGAGCTGAGGACAGGGCAGAACCCTCCCGCATCCTGCCTGACTGTAGACGTACCTGATAACCTCCTTATGTTAGTGGCTGGGATGGGTTGCGGGAAAAGCATGTGTAAGCATTGGGCCTGAACTCCCGTGTATCTGAGTTGAATACAGCGATTTCCAACATCCTTCTTCAATAGGAGTGTAGCTAGGTTCCAACTCCCATGTCCGAGTGGGCAGCAGACATCTGCCTCCCATGCATACACACTTCTGAGAGTTGAGCTTATGGCCTGTAACCCTACATCCTGCCTGCCGCTACCTTTCGCTTCCAAAAGGCCTAGGCTCGCTGCTTGACGCAAGTGTTGGGAGAGGTAACTGGAATCTCCCGGCTCACAAGACGAGTGCCTCCAAGCTCAATCAAGCGATTTCCTAGTAATTCCTGGGGTAGACTGGTGCTACATACTAAGTTCCATACGTGAGTAGGTAGTTGAACGCCTTGTCCAAAAACATCTTACTTCTGAGAGTTGAGCTCACCCTCAGTCCCTCACAGTTCCACACTGCCTGCAGAGTGAGTTTCGCACGTCTTCACCAGAGACGTTTGCCAGAGGCTTCTGAGACGCAAGTTAACAATGCAGACCTGGAGGGTATCTCCAGGTCCAGTAGAGTGGTAACCTGGGAACCTCCTGTCTCAGAATCCTGCTACCTTCACCCTGCCATAAGAATGCAGCTAGTTGACAGCTGGCTTCAAGGCCTGCTTCCCTGTGAGAGCTAAGGACAGGGCACAACCCTCCCGCATCCTGCTTGACTGTAGAAGGAGCTGCTAACGTCCTCATGTTAGTGGCAGGGAAACGTTGTGAGAAAAGCATGTGGAATCGTTGTGCCTGAACCCACGTGTATCTGAGTTGAATACAGCGATTTCCAAAGTCCTTCTTCATCAGAGTGTAGCTAGGTTCCCACTCGCATGTCCGAGTGGGTAGCAGACATCTGCCTCCCATGTATACACACTTCTGAGAGTTGAGCTTATGGCCTGTAAGCCTACCTCCTGCCTGCAGCTACCTTTCGCTTCCAAAAGGCCTAGGCTCGCTGCTTCACCGAAGTGTTGGGAGAGGTAACTGGAATCTCCCGGCACACAAGACTAGTGCCACCAAGCTCAATCCAGCGATTTCCCAGTAATTCCTGGGGTAGACTGGTGCTACATACTAAGTTCCATATGTGAGAAGGTAGCTGAACGCCTTGTCCAAAATCATCTTACTGCTGAGAGTTGAGCTCACCCTCAGTCCCTCACAGTTCCACACTGCCTGCAGAGTGAGTTTCCCACGTCTTCACCAGAGACTTTTGCCAGAGGCTTCTGAGACGCAAGTTAACAATGCACACCTGGACGGTATCTCCAGGTGCAGTAGAGTGGTAATCTGGGAACCTCCTTACTCAGAATACTGCTACCTTCACACTGTCATAAGAATGCAGCTAGTTGAGAGCTGGCTTCTAGGCAAGCTTCCCTGTGAGAGCTGAGGACAGGGCAGAACCCTCCCGCATCCTGCCTGACTGTAGACGTACCTGATAACCTCCTTATGTTAGTGGCTGGGATGGGTTGCGGGAAAAGCATGTGTAAGCATTGGGCCTGAACTCCCGTGTATCTGAGTTGAATACAGCGATTTCCAACATCCTTCTTCAATAGGAGTGTAGCTAGGTTCCAACTCCCATGTCCGAGTGGGCAGCAGACATCTGCCTCCCATGCATACACACTTCTGAGAGTTGAGCTTATGGCCTGTAACCCTACATCCTGCCTGCCGCTACCTTTCGCTTCCAAAAGGCCTAGGCTCGCTGCTTGACGCAAGTGTTGGGAGAGGTAACTGGAATCTCCCGGCTCACAAGACGAGTGCCTCCAAGCTCAATCAAGCGATTTCCTAGTAATTCCTGGGGTAGACTGGTGCTACATACTAAGTTCCATACGTGAGTAGGTAGTTGAACGCCTTGTCCAAAAACATCTTACTTCTGAGAGTTGAGCTCACCCTCAGTCCCTCACAGTTCCACACTGCCTGCAGAGTGAGTTTCGCACGTCTTCACCAGAGACGTTTGCCAGAGGCTTCTGAGACGCAAGTTAACAATGCAGACCTGGAGGGTATCTCCAGGTCCAGTAGAGTGGTAACCTGGGAACCTCCTGTCTCAGAATCCTGCTACCTTCACCCTGCCATAAGAATGCAGCTAGTTGACAGCTGGCTTCAAGGCCTGCTTCCCTGTGAGAGCTAAGGACAGGGCACAACCCTCCCGCATCCTGCTTGACTGTAGAAGGAGCTGCTAACGTCCTCATGTTAGTGGCAGGGAAACGTTGTGAGAAAAGCATGTGGAATCGTTGTGCCTGAACCCACGTGTATCTGAGTTGAATACAGCGATTTCCAAAGTCCTTCTTCATCAGAGTGTAGCTAGGTTCCCACTCGCATGTCCGAGTGGGTAGCAGACATCTGCCTCCCATGTATACACACTTCTGAGAGTTGAGCTTATGGCCTGTAAGCCTACCTCCTGCCTGCAGCTACCTTTCGCTTCCAAAAGGCCTAGGCTCGCTGCTTCACCGAAGTGTTGGGAGAGGTAACTGGAATCTCCCGGCACACAAGACTAGTGCCACCAAGCTCAATCCAGCGATTTCCCAGTAATTCCTGGGGTAGACTGGTGCTACATACTAAGTTCCATATGTGAGAAGGTAGCTGAACGCCTTGTCCAAAATCATCTTACTGCTGAGAGTTGAGCTCACCCTCAGTCCCTCACAGTTCCACACTGCCTGCAGAGTGAGTTTCCCACGTCTTCACCAGAGACTTTTGCCAGAGGCTTCTGAGACGCAAGTTAACAATGCACACCTGGACGGTATCTCCAGGTGCAGTAGAGTGGTAATCTGGGAACCTCCTTACTCAGAATACTGCTACCTTCACACTGTCATAAGAATGCAGCTAGTTGAGAGCTGGCTTCTAGGCAAGCTTCCCTGTGAGAGCTGAGGACAGGGCAGAACCCTCCCGCATCCTGCCTGACTGTAGACGTACCTGATAACCTCCTTATGTTAGTGGCTGGGATGGGTTGCGGGAAAAGCATGTGTAAGCATTGGGCCTGAACTCCCGTGTATCTGAGTTGAATACAGCGATTTCCAACATCCTTCTTCAATAGGAGTGTAGCTAGGTTCCAACTCCCATGTCCGAGTGGGCAGCAGACATCTGCCTCCCATGCATACACACTTCTGAGAGTTGAGCTTATGGCCTGTAACCCTACATCCTGCCTGCCGCTACCTTTCGCTTCCAAAAGGCCTAGGCTCGCTGCTTGACGCAAGTGTTGGGAGAGGTAACTGGAATCTCCCGGCTCACAAGACGAGTGCCTCCAAGCTCAATCAAGCGATTTCCTAGTAATTCCTGGGGTAGACTGGTGCTACATACTAAGTTCCATACGTGAGTAGGTAGTTGAACGCCTTGTCCAAAAACATCTTACTTCTGAGAGTTGAGCTCACCCTCAGTCCCTCACAGTTCCACACTGCCTGCAGAGTGAGTTTCGCACGTCTTCACCAGAGACGTTTGCCAGAGGCTTCTGAGACGCAAGTTAACAATGCAGACCTGGAGGGTATCTCCAGGTCCAGTAGAGTGGTAACCTGGGAACCTCCTGTCTCAGAATCCTGCTACCTTCACCCTGCCATAAGAATGCAGCTAGTTGACAGCTGGCTTCAAGGCCTGCTTCCCTGTGAGAGCTAAGGACAGGGCACAACCCTCCCGCATCCTGCTTGACTGTAGAAGGAGCTGCTAACGTCCTCATGTTAGTGGCAGGGAAACGTTGTGAGAAAAGCATGTGGAATCGTTGTGCCTGAACCCACGTGTATCTGAGTTGAATACAGCGATTTCCAAAGTCCTTCTTCATCAGAGTGTAGCTAGGTTCCCACTCGCATGTCCGAGTGGGTAGCAGACATCTGCCTCCCATGTATACACACTTCTGAGAGTTGAGCTTATGGCCTGTAAGCCTACCTCCTGCCTGCAGCTACCTTTCGCTTCCAAAAGGCCTAGGCTCGCTGCTTCACCGAAGTGTTGGGAGAGGTAACTGGAATCTCCCGGCACACAAGACTAGTGCCACCAAGCTCAATCCAGCGATTTCCCAGTAATTCCTGGGGTAGACTGGTGCTACATACTAAATTCCATATGTGAGAAGGTAGCTGAACGCCTTGTCCAAAATCATCTTACTGCTGAGAGTTGAGCTCACCCTCAGTCCCTCACAGTTCCACACTGCCTGCAGAGTGAGTTTCCCACGTCTTCACCAGAGACTTTTGCCAGAGGCTTCTGAGACGCAAGTTAACAATGCACACCTGGACGGTATCTCCAGGTGCAGTAGAGTGGTAATCTGGGAACCTCCTTACTCAGAATACTGCTACCTTCACACTGTCATAAGAATGCAGCTAGTTGAGAGCTGGCTTCTAGGCAAGCTTCCCTGTGAGTGCTGAGGACAGGGCAGAACCCTCCCGCATCCTGCCTGACTGTAGACGTACCTGATAACCTCCTTATGTTAGTGGCTGGGATGGGTTGCGGGAAAAGCATGTGTAAGCATTGGGCCTGAACTCCCGTGTATCTGAGTTGAATACAGCGATTTCCAACATCCTTCTTCAATAGGAGTGTAGCTAGGTTCCAACTCCCATGTCCGAGTGGGCAGCAGACATCTGCCTCCCATGCATACACACTTCTGAGAGTTGAGCTTATGGCCTGTAACCCTACATCCTGCCTGCCGCTACCTTTCGCTTCCAAAAGGCCTAGGCTCGCTGCTTGACGCAAGTGTTGGGAGAGGTAACTGGAATCTCCCGGCACACAAGACGAGTGCCTCCAAGCTCAATCAAGCGATTTCCTAGTAATTCCTGGGGTAGACTGGTGCTACATACTAAGTTCCATACGTGAGTAGGTAGTTGAACGCCTTGTCCAAAAACATCTTACTTCTGAGAGTTGAGCTCACCCTCAGTCCCTCACAGTTCCACACTGCCTGCAGAGTGAGTTTCGCACGTCTTCACCAGAGACGTTTGCCAGAGGCTTCTGAGACGCAAGTTAACAATGCAGACCTGGAGGGTATCTCCAGGTCCAGTAGAGTGGTAACCTGGGAACCTCCTGTCTCAGAATCCTGCTACCTTCACCCTGCCATAAGAATGCAGCTAGTTGACAGCTGGCTTCAAGGCCTGCTTCCCTGTGAGAGCTAAGGACAGGGCACAACCCTCCCGCATCCTGCTTGACTGTAGAAGGAGCTGCTAACGTCCTCATGTTAGTGGCAGGGAAACGTTGTGAGAAAAGCATGTGGAATCGTTGTGCCTGAACCCACGTGTATCTGAGTTGAATACAGCGATTTCCAAAGTCCTTCTTCATCAGAGTGTAGCTAGGTTCCCACTCGCATGTCCGAGTGGGTAGCAGACATCTGCCTCCCATGTATACACACTTCTGAGAGTTGAGCTTATGGCCTGTAAGCCTACCTCCTGCCTGCAGCTACCTTTCGCTTCCAAAAGGCCTAGGCTCGCTGCTTGACGCAAGTGTTGGGAGAGGTAACTGGAATCTCCCGGCACACAAGACTAGTGCCACCAAGCTCAATCCAGCGATTTCCCAGTAATTCCTGGGGTAGACTGGTGCTACATACTAAGTTCCATATGTGAGAAGGTAGCTGAACGCCTTGTCCAAAATCATCTTACTGCTGAGAGTTGAGCTCACCCTCAGTCCCTCACAGTTCCACACTGCCTGCAGAGTGAGTTTCCCACGTCTTCACCAGAGACTTTTGCCAGAGGCTTCTGAGACGCAAGTTAACAATGCACACCTGGACGGTATCTCCAGGTGCAGTAGAGTGGTAATCTGGGAACCTCCTTACTCAGAATACTGCTACCTTCACACTGTCATAAGAATGCAGCTAGTTGAGAGCTGGCTTCTAGGCAAGCTTCCCTGTGAGAGCTGAGGACAGGGCAGAACCCTCCCGCATCCTGCCTGACTGTAGACGTACCTGATAACCTCCTTATGTTAGTGGCTGGGATGGGTTGCGGGAAAAGCATGTGTAAGCATTGGGCCTGAACTCCCGTGTATCTGAGTTGAATACAGCGATTTCCAACATACTTCTTCAATAGGAGTGTAGCTAGGTTCCAACTCCCATGTCCGAGTGGGCAGCAGACATCTGCCTCCCATGCATACACACTTCTGAGAGTTGAGCTTATGGCCTGTAACCCTACATCCTGCCTGCCGCTACCTTTCGCTTCCAAAAGGCCTAGGCTCGCTGCTTGACGCAAGTGTTGGGAGAGGTAACTGGAATCTCCCGGCACACAAGACGAGTGCCTCCAAGCTCAATCAAGCGATTTCCTAGTAATTCCTGGGGTAGACTGGTGCTACATACTAAGTTCCATACGTGAGTAGGTAGTTGAACGCCTTGTCCAAAAACATCTTACTTCTGAGAGTTGAGCTCACCCTCAGTCCCTCACAGTTCCACACTGCCTGCAGAGTGAGTTTCGCACGTCTTCACCAGAGACGTTTGCCAGAGGCTTCTGAGACGCAAGTTAACAATGCAGACCTGGAGGGTATCTCCAGGTCCAGTAGAGTGGTAACCTGGGAACCTCCTGTCTCAGAATCCTGCTACCTTCACCCTGCCATAAGAATGCAGCTAGTTGACAGCTGGCTTCAAGGCCTGCTTCCCTGTGAGAGCTAAGGACAGGGCACAACCCTCCCGCATCCTGCTTGACTGTAGAAGGAGCTGCTAACGTCCTCATGTTAGTGGCAGGGAAACGTTGTGAGAAAAGCATGTGGAATCGTTGTGCCTGAACCCACGTGTATCTGAGTTGAATACAGCGATTTCCAAAGTCCTTCTTCATCAGAGTGTAGCTAGGTTCCCACTCGCATGTCCGAGTGGGTAGCAGACATCTGCCTCCCATGTATACACACTTCTGAGAGTTGAGCTTATGGCCTGTAAGCCTACCTCCTGCCTGCAGCTACCTTTCGCTTCCAAAAGGCCTAGGCTCGCTGCTTGACGCAAGTGTTGGGAGAGGTAACTGGAATCTCCCGGCACACAAGACTAGTGCCACCAAGCTCAATCCAGCGATTTCCCAGTAATTCCTGGGGTAGACTGGTGCTACATACTAAGTTCCATATGTGAGAAGGTAGCTGAACGCCTTGTCCAAAATCATCTTACTGCTGAGAGTTGAGCTCACCCTCAGTCCCTCACAGTTCCACACTGCCTGCAGAGTGAGTTTCCCACGTCTTCACCAGAGACTTTTGCCAGAGGCTTCTGAGACGCAAGTTAACAATGCACACCTGGACGGTATCTCCAGGTGCAGTAGAGTGGTAATCTGGGAACCTCCTTACTCAGAATACTGCTACCTTCACACTGTCATAAGAATGCAGCTAGTTGAGAGCTGGCTTCTAGGCAAGCTTCCCTGTGAGAGCTGAGGACAGGGCAGAACCCTCCCGCATCCTGCCTGACTGTAGACGTACCTGCTAACCTCCTTATGTTAGTGGCTGGGATGGGTTGCGGGAAAAGCATGTGTAAGCATTGGGCCTGAACTCCCGTGTATCTGAGTTGAATACAGCGATTTCCAACATCCTTCTTCAATAGGAGTGTAGCTAGGTTCCAACTCCCATGTCCGAGTGGGCAGCAGACATCTGCCTCCCATGCATACACACTTCTGAGAGTTGAGCTTATGGCCTGTAACCCTACATCCTGCCTGCCGCTACCTTTCGCTTCCAAAAGGCCTAGGCTCGCTGCTTGACGCAAGTGTTGGGAGAGGTAACTGGAATCTCCCGGCACACAAGACGAGTGCCTCCAAGCTCAATCAAGCGATTTCCTAGTAATTCCTGGGGTAGACTGGTGCTACATACTAAGTTCCATACGTGAGTAGGTAGTTGAACGCCTTGTCCAAAAACATCTTACTTCTGAGAGTTGAGCTCACCCTCAGTCCCTCACAGTTCCACACTGCCTGCAGAGTGAGTTTCGCACGTCTTCACCAGAGACGTTTGCCAGAGGCTTCTGAGACGCAAGTTAACAATGCAGACCTGGAGGGTATCTCCAGGTCCAGTAGAGTGGTAACCTGGGAACCTCCTGTCTCAGAATCCTGCTACCTTCACCCTGCCATAAGAATGCAGCTAGTTGACAGCTGGCTTCAAGGCCTGCTTCCCTGTGAGAGCTAAGGACAGGGCACAACCCTCCCGCATCCTGCTTGACTGTAGAAGGAGCTGCTAACGTCCTCATGTTAGTGGCAGGGAAACGTTGTGAGAAAAGCATGTGGAATCGTTGTGCCTGAACCCACGTGTATCTGAGTTGAATACAGCGATTTCCAAAGTCCTTCTTCATCAGAGTGTAGCTAGGTTCCCACTCGCATGTCCGAGTGGGTAGCAGACATCTGCCTCCCATGTATACACACTTCTGAGAGTTGAGCTTATGGCCTGTAAGCCTACCTCCTGCCTGCAGCTACCTTTCGCTTCCAAAAGGCCTAGGCTCGCTGCTTCACCGAAGTGTTGGGAGAGGTAACTGGAATCTCCCGGCACACAAGACTAGTGCCACCAAGCTCAATCCAGCGATTTCCCAGTAATTCCTGGGGTAGACTGGTGCTACATACTAAGTTCCATATGTGAGAAGGTAGCTGAACGCCTTGTCCAAAATCATCTTACTGCTGAGAGTTGAGCTCACCCTCAGTCCCTCACAGTTCCACACTGCCTGCAGAGTGAGTTTCCCACGTCTTCACCAGAGACTTTTGCCAGAGGCTTCTGAGACGCAAGTTAACAATGCACACCTGGACGGTATCTCCAGGTGCAGTAGAGTGGTAATCTGGGAACCTCCTTACTCAGAATACTGCTACCTTCACACTGTCATAAGAATGCAGCTAGTTGAGAGCTGGCTTCTAGGCAAGCTTCCCTGTGAGAGCTGAGGACAGGGCAGAACCCTCCCGCATCCTGCCTGACTGTAGACGTACCTGCTAACCTCCTTATGTTAGTGGCTGGGATGGGTTGCGGGAAAAGCATGTGTAAGCATTGGGCCTGAACTCCCGTGTATCTGAGTTGAATACAGCGATTTCCAACATCCTTCTTCAATAGGAGTGTAGCTAGGTTCCAACTCCCATGTCCGAGTGGGCAGCAGACATCTGCCTCCCATGCATACACACTTCTGAGAGTTGAGCTTATGGCCTGTAACCCTACATCCTGCCTGCCGCTACCTTTCGCTTCCAAAAGGCCTAGGCTCGCTGCTTGACGCAAGTGTTGGGAGAGGTAACTGGAATCTCCCGGCACACAAGACGAGTGCCTCCAAGCTCAATCAAGCGATTTCCTAGTAATTCCTGGGGTAGACTGGTGCTACATACTAAGTTCCATACGTGAGTAGGTAGTTGAACGCCTTGTCCAAAAACATCTTACTTCTGAGAGTTGAGCTCACCCTCAGTCCCTCACAGTTCCACACTGCCTGCAGAGTGAGTTTCGCACGTCTTCACCAGAGACGTTTGCCAGAGGCTTCTGAGACGCAAGTTAACAATGCAGACCTGGAGGGTATCTCCAGGTCCAGTAGAGTGGTAACCTGGGAACCTCCTGTCTCAGAATACTGCTACCTTCACCCTGCCATAAGAATGCAGCTAGTTGACAGCTGGCTTCAAGGCCTGCTTCCCTGTGAGAGCTAAGGACAGGGCACAACCCTCCCGCATCCTGCTTGACTGTAGAAGGAGCTGCTAACGTCCTCATGTTAGTGGCAGGGAAACGTTGTGAGAAAAGCATGTGGAATCGTTGTGCCTGAACCCACGTGTATCTGAGTTGAATACAGCGATTTCCAAAGTCCTTCTTCATCAGAGTGTAGCTAGGTTCCCACTCGCATGTCCGAGTGGGTAGCAGACATCTGCCTCCCATGTATACACACTTCTGAGAGTTGAGCTTATGGCCTGTAAGCCTACCTCCTGCCTGCAGCTACCTTTCGCTTCCAAAAGGCCTAGGCTCGCTGCTTCACCGAAGTGTTGGGAGAGGTAACTGGAATCTCCCGGCACACAAGACTAGTGCCACCAAGCTCAATCCAGCGATTTCCCAGTAATTCCTGGGGTAGACTGGTGCTACATACTAAGTTCCATATGTGAGAAGGTAGCTGAACGCCTTGTCCAAAATCATCTTACTGCTGAGAGTTGAGCTCACCCTCAGTCCCTCACAGTTCCACACTGCCTGCAGAGTGAGTTTCCCACGTCTTCACCAGAGACTTTTGCCAGAGGCTTCTGAGACGCAAGTTAACAATGCACACCTGGACGGTATCTCCAGGTGCAGTAGAGTGGTAATCTGGGAACCTCCTTACTCAGAATACTGCTACCTTCACACTGTCATAAGAATGCAGCTAGTTGAGAGCTGGCTTCTAGGCAAGCTTCCCTGTGAGAGCTGAGGACAGGGCAGAACCCTCCCGCATCCTGCCTGACTGTAGACGTACCTGCTAACCTCCTTATGTTAGTGGCTGGGATGGGTTGCGGGAAAAGCATGTGTAAGCATTGGGCCTGAACTCCCGTGTATCTGAGTTGAATACAGCGATTTCCAACATCCTTCTTCAATAGGAGTGTAGCTAGGTTCCAACTCCCATGTCCGAGTGGGCAGCAGACATCTGCCTCCCATGCATACACACTTCTGAGAGTTGAGCTTATGGCCTGTAACCTTACATCCTGCCTGCCGCTACCTTTCGCTTCCAAAAGGCCTAGGCTCGCTGCTTGACGCAAGTGTTGGGAGAGGTAACTGGAATCTCCCGGCACACAAGACGAGTGCCTCCAAGCTCAATCAAGCGATTTCCTAGTAATTCCTGGGGTAGACTGGTGCTACATACTAAGTTCCATACGTGAGTAGGTAGTTGAACGCCTTGTCCAAAAACATCTTACTTCTGAGAGTTGAGCTCACCCTCAGTCCCTCACAGTTCCACACTGCCTGCAGAGTGAGTTTCGCACGTCTTCACCAGAGACGTTTGCCAGAGGCTTCTGAGACGCAAGTTAACAATGCAGACCTGGAGGGTATCTCCAGGTCCAGTAGAGTGGTAACCTGGGAACCTCCTGTCTCAGAATCCTGCTACCTTCACCCTGCCATAAGAATGCAGCTAGTTGACAGCTGGCTTCAAGGCCTGCTTCCCTGTGAGAGCTAAGGACAGGGCACAACCCTCCCGCATCCTGCTTGACTGTAGAAGGCGCTGCTAACGTCCTCATGTTAGTGGCAGGGAAACGTTGTGAGAAAAGCATGTGGAATCGTTGTGCCTGAACCCACGTGTATCTGAGTTGAATACAGCGATTTCCAAAGTCCTTCTTCATCAGAGTGTAGCTAGGTTCCCACTCGCATGTCCGAGTGGGTAGCAGACATCTGCCTCCCATGTATACACACTTCTGAGAGTTGAGCTTATGGCCTGTAAGCCTACCTCCTGCCTGCAGCTACCTTTCGCTTCCAAAAGGCCTAGGCTCGCTGCTTCACCGAAGTGTTGGGAGAGGTAACTGGAATCTCCCGGCACACAAGACTAGTGCCACCAAGCTCAATCCAGCGATTTCCCAGTAATTCCTGGGGTAGACTGGTGCTACATACTAAGTTCCATATGTGAGAAGGTAGCTGAACGCCTTGTCCAAAATCATCTTACTGCTGAGAGTTGAGCTCACCCTCAGTCCCTCACAGTTCCACACTGCCTGCAGAGTGAGTTTCCCACGTCTTCACCAGAGACTTTTGCCAGAGGCTTCTGAGACGCAAGTTAACAATGCACACCTGGACGGTATCTCCAGGTGCAGTAGAGTGGTAATCTGGGAACCTCCTTACTCAGAATACTGCTACCTTCACACTGTCATAAGAATGCAGCTAGTTGAGAGCTGGCTTCTAGGCAAGCTTCCCTGTGAGAGCTGAGGACAGGGCAGAACCCTCCCGCATCCTGCCTGACTGTAGACGTACCTGCTAACCTCCTTATGTTAGTGGCTGGGATGGGTTGCGGGAAAAGCATGTGTAAGCATTGGGCCTGAACTCCCGTGTATCTGAGTTGAATACAGCGATTTCCAACATCCTTCTTCAATAGGAGTGTAGCTAGGTTCCAACTCCCATGTCCGAGTGGGTAGCAGACATCTGCCTCCCATGCATACACACTTCTGAGAGTTGAGCTTATGGCCTGTAACCCTACATCCTGCCTGCCGCTACCTTTCGCTTCCAAAAGGCCTAGGCTCGCTGCTTGACGCAAGTGTTGGGAGAGGTAACTGGAATCTCCCGGCACACAAGACGAGTGCCTCCAAGCTCAATCAAGCGATTTCCTAGTAATTCCTGGGGTAGACTGGTGCTACATACTAAGTTCCATACGTGAGTAGGTAGTTGAACGCCTTGTCCAAAAACATCTTACTTCTGAGAGTTGAGCTCACCCTCAGTCCCTCACAGTTCCACACTGCCTGCAGAGTGAGTTTCGCACGTCTTCACCAGAGACGTTTGCCAGAGGCTTCTGAGACGCAAGTTAACAATGCAGACCTGGAGGGTATCTCCAGGTCCAGTAGAGTGGTAACCTGGGAACCTCCTGTCTCAGAATCCTGCTACCTTCACCCTGCCATAAGAATGCAGCTAGTTGACAGCTGGCTTCAAGGCCTGCTTCCCTGTGAGAGCTAAGGACAGGGCACAACCCTCCCGCATCCTGCTTGACTGTAGAAGGAGCTGCTAACGTCCTCATGTTAGTGGCAGGGAAACGTTGTGAGAAAAGCATGTGGAATCGTTGTGCCTGAACCCACGTGTATCTGAGTTGAATACAGCGATTTCCAAAGTCCTTCTTCATCAGAGTGTAGCTAGGTTCCCACTCGCATGTCCGAGTGGGTAGCAGACATCTGCCTCCCATGTATACACACTTCTGAGAGTTGAGCTTATGGCCTGTAAGCCTACCTCCTGCCTGCAGCTACCTTTCGCTTCCAAAAGGCCTAGGCTCGCTGCTTCACCGAAGTGTTGGGAGAGGTAACTGGAATCTCCCGGCACAC
The DNA here is from genome assembly GCF_053574225.1 of Canis aureus. Taxonomy (NCBI): domain Eukaryota; kingdom Metazoa; phylum Chordata; class Mammalia; order Carnivora; family Canidae; genus Canis; species Canis aureus. The sequence continues at coordinate 51,884 of NW_027554421.1, read as the reverse complement.
AAGACTAGTGCCACCAAGCTCAATCCAGCGATTTCCCAGTAATTCCTGGGGTAGACTGGTGCTACATACTAAGTTCCATATGTGAGAAGGTAGCTGAACGCCTTGTCCAAAATCATCTTACTGCTGAGAGTTGAGCTCACCCTCAGTCCCTCACAGTTCCACACTGCCTGCAGAGTGAGTTTCCCACGTCTTCACCAGAGACTTTTGCCAGAGGCTTCTGAGACGCAAGTTAACAATGCACACCTGGACGGTATCTCCAGGTGCAGTAGAGTGGTAATCTGGGAACCTCCTTACTCAGAATACTGCTACCTTCACACTGTCATAAGAATGCAGCTAGTTGAGAGCTGGCTTCTAGGCAAGCTTCCCTGTGAGAGCTGAGGACAGGGCAGAACCCTCCCGCATCCTGCCTGACTGTAGACGTACCTGCTAACCTCCTTATGTTAGTGGCTGGGATGGGTTGCGGGAAAAGCATGTGTAAGCATTGGGCCTGAACTCCCGTGTATCTGAGTTGAATACAGCGATTTCCAACATCCTTCTTCAATAGGAGTGTAGCTAGGTTCCAACTCCCATGTCCGAGTGGGTAGCAGACATCTGCCTCCCATGCATACACACTTCTGAGAGTTGAGCTTATGGCCTGTAACCCTACATCCTGCCTGCCGCTACCTTTCGCTTCCAAAAGGCCTAGGCTCGCTGCTTGACGCAAGTGTTGGGAGAGGTAACTGGAATCTCCCGGCACACAAGACGAGTGCCTCCAAGCTCAATCAAGCGATTTCCTAGTAATTCCTGGGGTAGACTGGTGCTACATACTAAGTTCCATACGTGAGTAGGTAGTTGAACGCCTTGTCCAAAAACATCTTACTTCTGAGAGTTGAGCTCACCCTCAGTCCCTCACAGTTCCACACTGCCTGCAGAGTGAGTTTCGCACGTCTTCACCAGAGACGTTTGCCAGAGGCTTCTGAGACGCAAGTTAACAATGCAGACCTGGAGGGTATCTCCAGGTCCAGTAGAGTGGTAACCTGGGAACCTCCTGTCTCAGAATCCTGCTACCTTCACCCTGCCATAAGAATGCAGCTAGTTGACAGCTGGCTTCAAGGCCTGCTTCCCTGTGAGAGCTAAGGACAGGGCACAACCCTCCCGCATCCTGCTTGACTGTAGAAGGAGCTGCTAACGTCCTCATGTTAGTGGCAGGGAAACGTTGTGAGAAAAGCATGTGGAATCGTTGTGCCTGAACCCACGTGTATCTGAGTTGAATACAGCGATTTCCAAAGTCCTTCTTCATCAGAGTGTAGCTAGGTTCCCACTCGCATGTCCGAGTGGGTAGCAGACATCTGCCTCCCATGTATACACACTTCTGAGAGTTGAGCTTATGGCCTGTAAGCCTACCTCCTGCCTGCAGCTACCTTTCGCTTCCAAAAGGCCTAGGCTCGCTGCTTCACCGAAGTGTTGGGAGAGGTAACTGGAATCTCCCGGCACACAAGACTAGTGCCACCAAGCTCAATCCAGCGATTTCCCAGTAATTCCTGGGGTAGACTGGTGCTACATACTAAGTTCCATATGTGAGAAGGTAGCTGAACGCCTTGTCCAAAATCATCTTACTGCTGAGAGTTGAGCTCACCCTCAGTCCCTCACAGTTCCACACTGCCTGCAGAGTGAGTTTCCCACGTCTTCACCAGAGACTTTTGCCAGAGGCTTCTGAGACGCAAGTTAACAATGCACACCTGGACGGTATCTCCAGGTGCAGTAGAGTGGTAATCTGGGAACCTCCTTACTCAGAATACTGCTACCTTCACACTGTCATAAGAATGCAGCTAGTTGAGAGCTGGCTTCTAGGCAAGCTTCCCTGTGAGAGCTGAGGACAGGGCAGAACCCTCCCGCATCCTGCCTGACTGTAGACGTACCTGCTAACCTCCTTATGTTAGTGGCTGGGATGGGTTGCGGGAAAAGCATGTGTAAGCATTGGGCCTGAACTCCCGTGTATCTGAGTTGAATACAGCGATTTCCAACATCCTTCTTCAATAGGAGTGTAGCTAGGTTCCAACTCCCATGTCCGAGTGGGCAGCAGACATCTGCCTCCCATGCATACACACTTCTGAGAGTTGAGCTTATGGCCTGTAACCCTACATCCTGCCTGCCGCTACCTTTCGCTTCCAAAAGGCCTAGGCTCGCTGCTTGACGCAAGTGTTGGGAGAGGTAACTGGAATCTCCCGGCACACAAGACGAGTGCCTCCAAGCTCAATCAAGCGATTTCCTAGTAATTCCTGGGGTAGACTGGTGCTACATACTAAGTTCCATACGTGAGTAGGTAGTTGAACGCCTTGTCCAAAAACATCTTACTTCTGAGAGTTGAGCTCACCCTCAGTCCCTCACAGTTCCACACTGCCTGCAGAGTGAGTTTCGCACGTCTTCACCAGAGACGTTTGCCAGAGGCTTCTGAGACGCAAGTTAACAATGCAGACCTGGAGGGTATCTCCAGGTCCAGTAGAGTGGTAACCTGGGAACCTCCTGTCTCAGAATCCTGCTACCTTCACCCTGCCATAAGAATGCAGCTAGTTGACAGCTGGCTTCAAGGCCTGCTTCCCTGTGAGAGCTAAGGACAGGGCACAACCCTCCCGCATCCTGCTTGACTGTAGAAGGCGCTGCTAACGTCCTCATGTTAGTGGCAGGGAAACGTTGTGAGAAAAGCATGTGGAATCGTTGTGCCTGAACCCACGTGTATCTGAGTTGAATACAGCGATTTCCAAAGTCCTTCTTCATCAGAGTGTAGCTAGGTTCCCACTCGCATGTCCGAGTGGGTAGCAGACATCTGCCTCCCATGTATACACACTTCTGAGAGTTGAGCTTATGGCCTGTAAGCCTACCTCCTGCCTGCAGCTACCTTTCGCTTCCAAAAGGCCTAGGCTCGCTGCTTCACCGAAGTGTTGGGAGAGGTAACTGGAATCTCCCGGCACACAAGACTAGTGCCACCAAGCTCAATCCAGCGATTTCCCAGTAATTCCTGGGGTAGACTGGTGCTACATACTAAGTTCCATATGTGAGAAGGTAGCTGAACGCCTTGTCCAAAATCATCTTACTGCTGAGAGTTGAGCTCACCCTCAGTCCCTCACAGTTCCACACTGCCTGCAGAGTGAGTTTCCCACGTCTTCACCAGAGACTTTTGCCAGAGGCTTCTGAGACGCAAGTTAACAATGCACACCTGGACGGTATCTCCAGGTGCAGTAGAGTGGTAATCTGGGAACCTCCTTACTCAGAATACTGCTACCTTCACACTGTCATAAGAATGCAGCTAGTTGAGAGCTGGCTTCTAGGCAAGCTTCCCTGTGAGAGCTGAGGACAGGGCAGAACCCTCCCGCATCCTGCCTGACTGTAGACGTACCTGCTAACCTCCTTATGTTAGTGGCTGGGATGGGTTGCGGGAAAAGCATGTGTAAGCATTGGGCCTGAACTCCCGTGTATCTGAGTTGAATACAGCGATTTCCAACATCCTTCTTCAATAGGAGTGTAGCTAGGTTCCAACTCCCATGTCCGAGTGGGCAGCAGACATCTGCCTCCCATGCATACACACTTCTGAGAGTTGAGCTTATGGCCTGTAACCCTACATCCTGCCTGCCGCTACCTTTCGCTTCCAAAAGGCCTAGGCTCGCTGCTTGACGCAAGTGTTGGGAGAGGTAACTGGAATCTCCCGGCACACAAGACGAGTGCCTCCAAGCTCAATCAAGCGATTTCCTAGTAATTCCTGGGGTAGACTGGTGGTACATACTAAGTTCCATACGTGAGTAGGTAGTTGAACGCCTTGTCCAAAAACATCTTACTTCTGAGAGTTGAGCTCACCCTCAGTCCCTCACAGTTCCACACTGCCTGCAGAGTGAGTTTCGCACGTCTTCACCAGAGACGTTTGCCAGAGGCTTCTGAGACGCAAGTTAACAATGCAGACCTGGAGGGTATCTCCAGGTCCAGTAGAGTGGTAACCTGGGAACCTCCTGTCTCAGAATCCTGCTACCTTCACCCTGCCATAAGAATGCAGCTAGTTGACAGCTGGCTTCAAGGCCTGCTTCCCTGTGAGAGCTAAGGACAGGGCACAACCCTCCCGCATCCTGCTTGACTGTAGAAGGCGCTGCTAACGTCCTCATGTTAGTGGCAGGGAAACGTTGTGAGAAAAGCATGTGGAATCGTTGTGCCTGAACCCACGTGTATCTGAGTTGAATACAGCGATTTCCAAAGTCCTTCTTCATCAGAGTGTAGCTAGGTTCCCACTCGCATGTCCGAGTGGGTAGCAGACATCTGCCTCCCATGTATACACACTTCTGAGAGTTGAGCTTATGGCCTGTAAGCCTACCTCCTGCCTGCAGCTACCTTTCGCTTCCAAAAGGCCTAGGCTCGCTGCTTCACCGAAGTGTTGGGAGAGGTAACTGGAATCTCCCGGCACACAAGACTAGTGCCACCAAGCTCAATCCAGCGATTTCCCAGTAATTCCTGGGGTAGACTGGTGCTACATACTAAGTTCCATATGTGAGAAGGTAGCTGAACGCCTTGTCCAAAATCATCTTACTGCTGAGAGTTGAGCTCACCCTCAGTCCCTCACAGTTCCACACTGCCTGCAGAGTGAGTTTCCCACGTCTTCACCAGAGACTTTTGCCAGAGGCTTCTGAGACGCAAGTTAACAATGCACACCTGGACGGTATCTCCAGGTGCAGTAGAGTGGTAATCTGGGAACCTCCTTACTCAGAATACTGCTACCTTCACACTGTCATAAGAATGCAGCTAGTTGAGAGCTGGCTTCTAGGCAAGCTTCCCTGTGAGAGCTGAGGACAGGGCAGAACCCTCCCGCATCCTGCCTGACTGTAGACGTACCTGATAACCTCCTTATGTTAGTGGCTGGGATGGGTTGCGGGAAAAGCATGTGTAAGCATTGGGCCTGAACTCCCGTGTATCTGAGTTGAATACAGCGATTTCCAACATCCTTCTTCAATAGGAGTGTAGCTAGGTTCCAACTCCCATGTCCGAGTGGGCAGCAGACATCTGCCTCCCATGCATACACACTTCTGAGAGTTGAGCTTATGGCCTGTAACCCTACATCCTGCCTGCCGCTACCTTTCGCTTCCAAAAGGCCTAGGCTCGCTGCTTGACGCAAGTGTTGGGAGAGGTAACTGGAATCTCCCGGCACACAAGACGAGTGCCTCCAAGCTCAATCAAGCGATTTCCTAGTAATTCCTGGGGTAGACTGGTGCTACATACTAAGTTCCATACGTGAGTATGTAGTTGAACGCCTTGTCCAAAAACATCTTACTTCTGAGAGTTGAGCTCACCCTCAGTCCCTCACAGTTCCACACTGCCTGCAGAGTGAGTTTCGCACGTCTTCACCAGAGACGTTTGCCAGAGGCTTCTGAGACGCAAGTTAACAATGCAGACCTGGAGGGTATCTCCAGGTCCAGTAGAGTGGTAACCTGGGAACCTCCTGTCTCAGAATCCTGCTACCTTCACCCTGCCATAAGAATGCAGCTAGTTGACAGCTGGCTTCAAGGCCTGCTTCCCTGTGAGAGCTAAGGACAGGGCACAACCCTCCCGCATCCTGCTTGACTGTAGAAGGCGCTGCTAACGTCCTCATGTTAGTGGCAGGGAAACGTTGTGAGAAAAGCATGTGGAATCGTTGTGCCTGAACCCACGTGTATCTGAGTTGAATACAGCGATTTCCAAAGTCCTTCTTCATCAGAGTGTAGCTAGGTTCCCACTCGCATGTCCGAGTGGGTAGCAGACATCTGCCTCCCATGTATACACACTTCTGAGAGTTGAGCTTATGGCCTGTAAGCCTACCTCCTGCCTGCAGCTACCTTTCGCTTCCAAAAGGCCTAGGCTCGCTGCTTCACCGAAGTGTTGGGAGAGGTAACTGGAATCTCCCGGCACACAAGACTAGTGCCACCAAGCTCAATCCAGCGATTTCCCAGTAATTCCTGGGGTAGACTGGTGCTACATACTAAGTTCCATATGTGAGAAGGTAGCTGAACGCCTTGTCCAAAATCATCTTACTGCTGAGAGTTGAGCTCACCCTCAGTCCCTCACAGTTCCACACTGCCTGCAGAGTGAGTTTCCCACGTCTTCACCAGAGACTTTTGCCAGAGGCTTCTGAGACGCAAGTTAACAATGCACACCTGGACGGTATCTCCAGGTGCAGTAGAGTGGTAATCTGGGAACCTCCTTACTCAGAATACTGCTACCTTCACACTGTCATAAGAATGCAGCTAGTTGAGAGCTGGCTTCTAGGCAAGCTTCCCTGTGAGAGCTGAGGACAGGGCAGAACCCTCCCGCATCCTGCCTGACTGTAGACGTACCTGCTAACCTCCTTATGTTAGTGGCTGGGATGGGTTGCGGGAAAAGCATGTGTAAGCATTGGGCCTGAACTCCCGTGTATCTGAGTTGAATACAGCGATTTCCAACATCCTTCTTCAATAGGAGTGTAGCTAGGTTCCAACTCCCATGTCCGAGTGGGTAGCAGACATCTGCCTCCCATGCATACACACTTCTGAGAGTTGAGCTTATGGCCTGTAACCCTACATCCTGCCTGCCGCTACCTTTCGCTTCCAAAAGGCCTAGGCTCGCTGCTTGACGCAAGTGTTGGGAGAGGTAACTGGAATCTCCCGGCACACAAGACGAGTGCCTCCAAGCTCAATCAAGCGATTTCCTAGTAATTCCTGGGGTAGACTGGTGCTACATACTAAGTTCCATACGTGAGTAGGTAGTTGAACGCCTTGTCCAAAAACATCTTACTTCTGAGAGTTGAGCTCACCCTCAGTCCCTCACAGTTCCACACTGCCTGCAGAGTGAGTTTCGCACGTCTTCACCAGAGACGTTTGCCAGAGGCTTCTGAGACGCAAGTTAACAATGCAGACCTGGAGGGTATCTCCAGGTCCAGTAGAGTGGTAACCTGGGAAACTCCTGTCTCAGAATCCTGCTACCTTCACCCTGCCATAAGAATGCAGCTAGTTGACAGCTGGCTTCAAGGCCTGCTTCCCTGTGAGAGCTAAGGACAGGGCACAACCCTCCCGCATCCTGCTTGACTGTAGAAGGCGCTGCTAACGTCCTCATGTTAGTGGCAGGGAAACGTTGTGAGAAAAGCATGTGGAATCGTTGTGCCTGAACCCACGTGTATCTGAGTTGAATACAGCGATTTCCAAAGTCCTTCTTCATCAGAGTGTAGCTAGGTTCCCACTCGCATGTCCGAGTGGGTAGCAGACATCTGCCTCCCATGTATACACACTTCTGAGAGTTGAGCTTATGGCCTGTAAGCCTACCTCCTGCCTGCAGCTACCTTTCGCTTCCAAAAGGCCTAGGCTCGCTGCTTCACCGAAGTGTTGGGAGAGGTAACTGGAATCTCCCGGCACACAAGACTAGTGCCACCAAGCTCAATCCAGCGATTTCCCAGTAATTCCTGGGGTAGACTGGTGCTACATACTAAGTTCCATATGTGAGAAGGTAGCTGAACGCCTTGTCCAAAATCATCTTACTGCTGAGAGTTGAGCTCACCCTCAGTCCCTCACAGTTCCACACTGCCTGCAGAGTGAGTTTCCCACGTCTTCACCAGAGACTTTTGCCAGAGGCTTCTGAGACGCAAGTTAACAATGCACACCTGGACGGTATCTCCAGGTGCAGTAGAGTGGTAATCTGGGAACCTCCTTACTCAGAATACTGCTACCTTCACACTGTCATAAGAATGCAGCTAGTTGAGAGCTGGCTTCTAGGCAAGCTTCCCTGTGAGAGCTGAGGACAGGGCAGAACCCTCCCGCATCCTGCCTGACTGTAGACGTACCTGCTAACCTCCTTATGTTAGTGGCTGGGATGTGTTGAGGGAAAAGCATGTGTAAGCATTGGGCCTGAACTCCCGTGTATCTGAGTTGAATACAGCGATTTCCAACATCCTTCTTCAATAGGAGTGTAGCTAGGTTCCAACTCCCATGTCCGAGTGGGTAGCAGACATCTGCCTCCCATGCATACACACTTCTGAGAGTTGAGCTTATGGCCTGTAACCCTACATCCTGCCTGCCGCTACCTTTCGCTTCCAAAAGGCCTAGGCTCGCTGCTTGACGCAAGTGTTGGGAGAGGTAACTGGAATCTCCCGGCACACAAGACGAGTGCCTCCAAGCTCAATCAAGCGATTTCCTAGTAATTCCTGGGGTAGACTGGTGCTACATACTAAGTTCCATACGTGAGTAGGTAGTTGAACGCCTTGTCCAAAAACATCTTACTTCTGAGAGTTGAGCTCACCCTCAGTCCCTCACAGTTCCACACTGCCTGCAGAGTGAGTTTCGCACGTCTTCACCAGAGACGTTTGCCAGAGGCTTCTGAGAAGCAAGTTAACAATGCAGACCTGGAGGGTATCTCCAGGTCCAGTAGAGTGGTAACCTGGGAACCTCCTGTCTCAGAATCCTGCTACCTTCACCCTGCCATAAGAATGCAGCTAGTTGACAGCTGGCTTCAAGGCCTGCTTCCCTGTGAGAGCTAAGGACAGGGCACAACCCTCCCGCATCCTGCTTGACTGTAGAAGGCGCTGCTAACGTCCTCATGTTAGTGGCAGGGAAACGTTGTGAGAAAAGCATGTGGAATCGTTGTGCCTGAACCCACGTGTATCTGAGTTGAATACAGCGATTTCCAAAGTCCTTCTTCATCAGAGTGTAGCTAGGTTCCCACTCGCATGTCCGAGTGGGTAGCAGACATCTGCCTCCCATGTATACACACTTCTGAGAGTTGAGCTTATGGCCTGTAAGCCTACCTCCTGCCTGCAGCTACCTTTCGCTTCCAAAAGGCCTAGGCTCGCTGCTTCACCGAAGTGTTGGGAGAGGTAACTGGAATCTCCCGGCACACAAGACTAGTGCCACCAAGCTCAATCCAGCGATTTCCCAGTAATTCCTGGGGTAGACTGGTGCTACATACTAAGTTCCATATGTGAGAAGGTAGCTGAACGCCTTGTCCAAAATCATCTTACTGCTGAGAGTTGAGCTCACCCTCAGTCCCTCACAGTTCCACACTGCCTGCAGAGTGAGTTTCCCACGTCTTCACCAGAGACTTTTGCCAGAGGCTTCTGAGACGCAAGTTAACAATGCACACCTGGACGGTATCTCCAGGTGCAGTAGAGTGGTAATCTGGGAACCTCCTTACTCAGAATACTGCTACCTTCACACTGTCATAAGAATGCAGCTAGTTGAGAGCTGGCTTCTAGGCAAGCTTCCCTGTGAGAGCTGAGGACAGGGCAGAACCCTCCCGCATCCTGCCTGACTGTAGACGTACCTGATAACCTCCTTATGTTAGTGGCTGGGATGGGTTGCGGGAAAAGCATGTGTAAGCATTGGGCCTGAACTCCCGTGTATCTGAGTTGAATACAGCGATTTCCAACATCCTTCTTCAATAGGAGTGTAGCTAGGTTCCAACTCCCATGTCCGAGTGGGCAGCAGACATCTGCCTCCCATGCATACACACTTCTGAGAGTTGAGCTTATGGCCTGTAACCCTACATCCTGCCTGCCGCTACCTTTGGCTTCCAAAAGGCCTAGGCTCGCTGCTTGACGCAAGTGTTGGGAGAGGTAACTGGAATCTCCCGGCACACAAGACGAGTGCCTCCAAGCTCAATCAAGCGATTTCCTAGTAATTCCTGGGGTAGACTGGTGCTACATACTAAGTTCCATACGTGAGTAGGTAGTTGAACGCCTTGTCCAAAAACATCTTACTTCTGAGAGTTGAGCTCACCCTCAGTCCCTCACAGTTCCACACTGCCTGCAGAGTGAGTTTCGCACGTCTTCACCAGAGACGTTTGCCAGAGGCTTCTGAGACGCAAGTTAACAATGCAGACCTGGAGGGTATCTCCAGGTCCAGTAGAGTGGTAACCTGGGAACCTCCTGTCTCAGAATCCTGCTACCTTCACCCTGCCATAAGAATGCAGCTAGTTGACAGCTGGCTTCAAGGCCTGCTTCCCTGTGAGAGCTAAGGACAGGGCACAACCCTCCCGCATCCTGCTTGACTGTAGAAGGAGCTGCTAACGTCCTCATGTTAGTGGCAGGGAAACGTTGTGAGAAAAGCATGTGGAATCGTTGTGCCTGAACCCACGTGTATCTGAGTTGAATACAGCGATTTCCAAAGTCCTTCTTCATCAGAGTGTAGCTAGGTTCCCACTCGCATGTCCGAGTGGGTAGCAGACATCTGCCTCCCATGTATACACACTTCTGAGAGTTGAGCTTATGGCCTGTAAGCCTACCTCCTGCCTGCAGCTACCTTTCGCTTCCAAAAGGCCTAGGCTCGCTGCTTCACCGAAGTGTTGGGAGAGGTAACTGGAATCTCCCGGCACACAAGACTAGTGCCACCAAGCTCAATCCAGCGATTTCCCAGTAATTCCTGGGGTAGACTGGTGCTACATACTAAATTCCATATGTGAGAAGGTAGCTGAACGCCTTGTCCAAAATCATCTTACTGCTGAGAGTTGAGCTCACCCTCAGTCCCTCACAGTTCCACACTGCCTGCAGAGTGAGTTTCCCACGTCTTCACCAGAGACTTTTGCCAGAGGCTTCTGAGACGCAAGTTAACAATGCACACCTGGACGGTATCTCCAGGTGCAGTAGAGTGGTAATCTGGGAACCTCCTTACTCAGAATACTGCTACCTTCACACTGTCATAAGAATGCAGCTAGTTGAGAGCTGGCTTCTAGGCAAGCTTCCCTGTGAGTGCTGAGGACAGGGCAGAACCCTCCCGCATCCTGCCTGACTGTAGACGTACCTGATAACCTCCTTATGTTAGTGGCTGGGATGGGTTGCGGGAAAAGCATGTGTAAGCATTGGGCCTGAACTCCCGTGTATCTGAGTTGAATACAGCGATTTCCAACATCCTTCTTCAATAGGAGTGTAGCTAGGTTCCAACTCCCATGTCCGAGTGGGCAGCAGACATCTGCCTCCCATGCATACACACTTCTGAGAGTTGAGCTTATGGCCTGTAACCCTACATCCTGCCTGCCGCTACCTTTCGCTTCCAAAAGGCCTAGGCTCGCTGCTTGACGCAAGTGTTGGGAGAGGTAACTGGAATCTCCCGGCACACAAGACGAGTGCCTCCAAGCTCAATCAAGCGATTTCCTAGTAATTCCTGGGGTAGACTGGTGCTACATACTAAGTTCCATACGTGAGTAGGTAGTTGAACGCCTTGTCCAAAAACATCTTACTTCTGAGAGTTGAGCTCACCCTCAGTCCCTCACAGTTCCACACTGCCTGCAGAGTGAGTTTCGCACGTCTTCACCAGAGACGTTTGCCAGAGGCTTCTGAGACGCAAGTTAACAATGCAGACCTGGAGGGTATCTCCAGGTCCAGTAGAGTGGTAACCTGGGAACCTCCTGTCTCAGAATCCTGCTACCTTCACCCTGCCATAAGAATGCAGCTAGTTGACAGCTGGCTTCAAGGCCTGCTTCCCTGTGAGAGCTAAGGACAGGGCACAACCCTCCCGCATCCTGCTTGACTGTAGAAGGAGCTGCTAACGTCCTCATGTTAGTGGCAGGGAAACGTTGTGAGAAAAGCATGTGGAATCGTTGTGCCTGAACCCACGTGTATCTGAGTTGAATACAGCGATTTCCAAAGTCCTTCTTCATCAGAGTGTAGCTAGGTTCCCACTCGCATGTCCGAGTGGGTAGCAGACATCTGCCTCCCATGTATACACACTTCTGAGAGTTGAGCTTATGGCCTGTAAGCCTACCTCCTGCCTGCAGCTACCTTTCGCTTCCAAAAGGCCTAGGCTCGCTGCTTCACCGAAGTGTTGGGAGAGGTAACTGGAATCTCCCGGCACACAAGACTAGTGCCACCAAGCTCAATCCAGCGATTTCCCAGTAATTCCTGGGGTAGACTGGTGCTACATACTAAGTTCCATATGTGAGAAGGTAGCTGAACGCCTTGTCCAAAATCATCTTACTGCTGAGAGTTGAGCTCACCCTCAGTCCCTCACAGTTCCACACTGCCTGCAGAGTGAGTTTCCCACGTCTTCACCAGAGACTTTTGCCAGAGGCTTCTGAGACGCAAGTTAACAATGCACACCTGGACGGTATCTCCAGGTGCAGTAGAGTGGTAATCTGGGAACCTCCTTACTCAGAATACTGCTACCTTCACACTGTCATAAGAATGCAGCTAGTTGAGAGCTGGCTTCTAGGCAAGCTTCCCTGTGAGAGCTGAGGACAGGGCAGAACCCTCCCGCATCCTGCCTGACTGTAGACGTACCTGCTAACCTCCTTATGTTAGTGGCTGGGATGGGTTGCGGGAAAAGCATGTGTAAGCATTGGGCCTGAACTCCCGTGTATCTGAGTTGAATACAGCGATTTCCAACATCCTTCTTCAATAGGAGTGTAGCTAGGTTCCAACTCCCATGTCCGAGTGGGCAGCAGACATCTGCCTCCCATGCATACACACTTCTGAGAGTTGAGCTTATGGCCTGTAACCCTACATCCTGCCTGCCGCTACCTTTCGCTTCCAAAAGGCCTAGGCTCGCTGCTTGACGCAAGTGTTGGGAGAGGTAACTGGAATCTCCCGGCTCACAAGACGAGTGCCTCCAAGCTCAATCAAGCGATTTCCTAGTAATTCCTGGGGTAGAGTGGTGCTACATACTAAGTTCCATACGTGAGTAGGTAGTTGAACGCCTTGTCCAAAAACATCTTACTTCTGAGAGTTGAGCTCACCCTCAGTCCCTCACAGTTCCACACTGCCTGCAGAGTGAGTTTCGCACGTCTTCACCAGAGACGTTTGCCAGAGGCTTCTGAGACGCAAGTTAACAATGCAGACCTGGAGGGTATCTCCAGGTCCAGTAGAGTGGTAACCTGGGAACCTCCTGTCTCAGAATCCTGCTACCTTCACCCTGCCATAAGAATGCAGCTAGTTGACAGCTGGCTTCAAGGCCTGCTTCCCTGTGAGAGCTAAGGACAGGGCACAACCCTCCCACATCCTGCTTGACTGTAGAAGGAGCTGCTAACGTCCTCATGTTAGTGGCAGGGAAACGTTGTGAGAAAAGCATGTGGAATCGTTGTGCCTGAACCCACGTGTATCTGAGTTGAATACAGCGATTTCCAAAGTCCTTCTTCATCAGAGTGTAGCTAGGTTCCCACTCGCATGTCCGAGTGGGTAGCAGACATCTGCCTCCCATGTATACACACTTCTGAGAGTTGAGCTTATGGCCTGTAAGCCTACCTCCTGCCTGCAGCTACCTTTCGCTTCCAAAAGGCCTAGGCTCGCTGCTTCACCGAAGTGTTGGGAGAGGTAACTGGAATCTCCCGGCACACAAGACTAGTGCCACCAAGCTCAATCCAGCGATTTCCCAGTAATTCCTGGGGTAGACTGGTGCTACATACTAAGTTCCATATGTGAGAAGGTAGCTGAACGCCTTGTCCAAAATCATCTTACTGCTGAGAGTTGAGCTCACCCTCAGTCCCTCACAGTTCCACACTGCCTGCAGAGTGAGTTTCCCACGTCTTCACCAGAGACTTTTGCCAGAGGCTTCTGAGACGCAAGTTAACAATGCACACCTGGACGGTATCTCCAGGTGCAGTAGAGTGGTAATCTGGGAACCTCCTTACTCAGAATACTGCTACCTTCACACTGTCATAAGAATGCAGCTAGTTGAGAGCTGGCTTCTAGGCAAGATTCCCTGTGAGAGCTGAGGACAGGGCAGAACCCTCCCGCATCCTGCCTGACTGTAGACGTACCTGATAACCTCCTTATGTTAGTGGCTGGGATGGGTTGCGGGAAAAGCATGTGTAAGCATTGGGCCTGAACTCCCGTGTATCTGAGTTGAATACAGCGATTTCCAACATCCTTCTTCAATAGGAGTGTAGCTAGGTTCCAACTCCCATGTCCGAGTGGGCAGCAGACATCTGCCTCCCATGCATACACACTTCTGAGAGTTGAGCTTATGGCCTGTAACCCTACATCCTGCCTGCCGCTACCTTTCGCTTCCAAAAGGCCTAGGCTCGCTGCTTGACGCAAGTGTTGGGAGAGGTAACTGGAATCTCCCGGCTCACAAGACGAGTGCCTCCAAGCTCAATCAAGCGATTTCCTAGTAATTCCTGGGGTAGACTGGTGCTACATACTAAGTTCCATACGTGAGTAGGTAGTTGAACGCCTTGTCCAAAAACATCTTACTTCTGAGAGTTGAGCTCACCCTCAGTCCCTCACAGTTCCACACTGCCTGCAGAGTGAGTTTCGCACGTCTTCACCAGAGACGTTTGCCAGAGGCTTCTGAGACGCAAGTTAACAATGCAGACCTGGAGGGTATCTCCAGGTCCAGTAGAGTGGTAACCTGGGAACCTCCTGTCTCAGAATCCTGCTACCTTCACCCTGCCATAAGAATGCAGCTAGTTGACAGCTGGCTTCAAGGCCTGCTTCCCTGTGAGAGCTAAGGACAGGGCACAACCCTCCCGCATCCTGCTTGACTGTAGAAGGAGCTGCTAACGTCCTCATGTTAGTGGCAGGGAAACGTTGTGAGAAAAGCATGTGGAATCGTTGTGCCTGAACCCACGTGTATCTGAGTTGAATACAGCGATTTCCAAAGTCCTTCTTCATCAGAGTGTAGCTAGGTTCCCACTCGCATGTCCGAGTGGGTAGCAGACATCTGCCTCCCATGTATACACACTTCTGAGAGTTGAGCTTATGGCCTGTAAGCCTACCTCCTGCCTGCAGCTACCTTTCGCTTCCAAAAGGCCTAGGCTCGCTGCTTCACCGAAGTGTTGGGAGAGGTAACTGGAATCTCCCGGCACACAAGACTAGTGCCACCAAGCTCAATCCAGCGATTTCCCAGTAATTCCTGGGGTAGACTGGTGCTACATACTAAGTTCCATATGTGAGAAGGTAGCTGAACGCCTTGTCCAAAATCATCTTACTGCTGAGAGTTGAGCTCACCCTCAGTCCCTCACAGTTCCACACTGCCTGCAGAGTGAGTTTCCCACGTCTTCACCAGAGACTTTTGCCAGAGGCTTCTGAGACGCAAGTTAACAATGCACACCTGGACGGTATCTCCAGGTGCAGTAGAGTGGTAATCTGGGAACCTCCTTACTCAGAATACTGCTACCTTCACACTGTCATAAGAATGCAGCTAGTTGAGAGCTGGCTTCTAGGCAAGCTTCCCTGTGAGAGCTGAGGACAGGGCAGAACCCTCCCGCATCCTGCCTGACTGTAGACGTACCTGATAACCTCCTTATGTTAGTGGCTGGGATGGGTTGCGGGAAAAGCATGTGTAAGCATTGGGCCTGAACTCCCGTGTATCTGAGTTGAATACAGCGATTTCCAACATCCTTCTTCAATAGGAGTGTAGCTAGGTTCCAACTCCCATGTCCGAGTGGGTAGCAGACATCTGCCTCCCATGCATACACACTTCTGAGAGTTGAGCTTATGGCCTGTAACCCTACATCCTGCCTGCCGCTACCTTTCGCTTCCAAAAGGCCTAGGCTCGCTGCTTGACGCAAGTGTTGGGAGAGGTAACTGGAATCTCCCGGCACACAAGACGAGTGCCTCCAAGCTCAATCAAGCGATTTCCTAGTAATTCCTGGGGTAGACTGGTGCTACATACTAAGTTCCATACGTGAGTAGGTAGTTGAACGCCTTGTCCAAAAACATCTTACTTCTGAGAGTTGAGCTCACCCTCAGTCCCTCACAGTTCCACACTGCCTGCAGAGTGAGTTTCGCACGTCTTCACCAGAGACGTTTGCCAGAGGCTTCTGAGACGCAAGTTAACAATGCAGACCTGGAGGGTATCTCCAGGTCCAGTAGAGTGGTAACCTGGGAACCTCCTGTCTCAGAATCCTGCTACCTTCACCCTGCCATAAGAATGCAGCTAGTTGACAGCTGGCTTCAAGGCCTGCTTCCCTGTGAGAGCTAAGGACAGGGCACAACCCTCCCGCATCCTGCTTGACTGTAGAAGGAGCTGCTAACGTCCTCATGTTAGTGGCAGGGAAACGTTGTGAGAAAAGCATGTGGAATCGTTGTGCCTGAACCCACGTGTATCTGAGTTGAATACAGCGATTTCCAAAGTCCTTCTTCATCAGAGTGTAGCTAGGTTCCCACTCGCATGTCCGAGTGGGTAGCAGACATCTGCCTCCCATGTATACACACTTCTGAGAGTTGAGCTTATGGCCTGTAAGCCTACCTCCTGCCTGCAGCTACCTTTCGCTTCCAAAAGGCCTAGGCTCGCTGCTTCACCGAAGTGTTGGGAGAGGTAACTGGAATCTCCCGGCACACAAGACTAGTGCCACCAAGCTCAATCCAGCGATTTCCCAGTAATTCCTGGGGTAGACTGGTGCTACATACTAAGTTCCATATGTGAGAAGGTAGCTGAACGCCTTGTCCAAAATCATCTTACTGCTGAGAGTTGAGCTCACCCTCAGTCCCTCACAGTTCCACACTGCCTGCAGAGTGAGTTTCCCACGTCTTCACCAGAGACTTTTGCCAGAGGCTTCTGAGACGCAAGTTAACAATGCACACCTGGACGGTATCTCCAGGTGCAGTAGAGTGGTAATCTGGGAACCTCCTTACTCAGAATACTGCTACCTTCACACTGTCATAAGAATGCAGCTAGTTGAGAGCTGGCTTCTAGGCAAGCTTCCCTGTGAGAGCTGAGGACAGGGCAGAACCCTCCCGCATCCTGCCTGACTGTAGACGTACCTGATAACCTCCTTATGTTAGTGGCTGGGATGGGTTGCGGGAAAAGCATGTGTAAGCATTGGGCCTGAACTCCCGTGTATCTGAGTTGAATACAGCGATTTCCAACATCCTTCTTCAATAGGAGTGTAGCTAGGTTCCAACTCCCATGTCCGAGTGGGTAGCAGACATCTGCCTCCCATGCATACACACTTCTGAGAGTTGAGCTTATGGCCTGTAACCCTACATCCTGCCTGCCGCTACCTTTCGCTTCCAAAAGGCCTAGGCTCGCTGCTTGACGCAAGTGTTGGGAGAGGTAACTGGAATCTCCCGGCACACAAGACGAGTGCCTCCAAGCTCAATCAAGCGATTTCCTAGTAATTCCTGGGGTAGACTGGTGCTACATACTAAGTTCCATACGTGAGTAGGTAGTTGAACGCCTTGTCCAAAAACATCTTACTTCTGAGAGTTGAGCTCACCCTCAGTCCCTCACAGTTCCACACTGCCTGCAGAGTGAGTTTCGCACGTCTTCACCAGAGACGTTTGCCAGAGGCTTCTGAGACGCAAGTTAACAATGCAGACCTGGAGGGTATCTCCAGGTCCAGTAGAGTGGTAACCTGGGAACCTCCTGTCTCAGAATCCTGCTACCTTCACCCTGCCATAAGAATGCAGCTAGTTGACAGCTGGCTTCAAGGCCTGCTTCCCTGTGAGAGCTAAGGACAGGGCACAACCCTCCCGCATCCTGCTTGACTCTAGAAGGCGCTGCTAACGTCCTCATGTTAGTGGCAGGGAAACGTTGTGAGAAAAGCATGTGGAATCGTTGTGCCTGAACCCACGTGTATCTGAGTTGAATACAGCGATTTCCAAAGTCCTTCTTCATCAGAGTGTAGCTAGGTTCCCACTCGCATGTCCGAGTGGGTAGCAGACATCTGCCTCCCATGTATACACACTTCTGAGAGTTGAGCTTATGGCCTGTAAGCCTACCTCCTGCCTGCAGCTACCTTTCGCTTCCAAAAGGCCTAGGCTCGCTGCTTCACCGAAGTGTTGGGAGAGGTAACTGGAATCTCCCGGCACACAAGACTAGTGCCACCAAGCTCAATCCAGCGATTTCCCAGTAATTCCTGGGGTAGACTGGTGCTACATACTAAGTTCCATATGTGAGAAGGTAGCTGAACGCCTTGTCCAAAATCATCTTACTGCTGAGAGTTGAGCTCACCCTCAGTCCCTCACAGTTCCACACTGCCTGCAGAGTGAGTTTCCCACGTCTTCACCAGAGACTTTTGCCAGAGGCTTCTGAGACGCAAGTTAACAATGCACACCTGGACGGTATCTCCAGGTGCAGTAGAGTGGTAATCTGGGAACCTCCTTACTCAGAATACTGCTACCTTCACACTGTCATAAGAATGCAGCTAGTTGAGAGCTGGCTTCTAGGCAAGCTTCCCTGTGAGAGCTGAGGACAGGGCAGAACCCTCCCGCATCCTGCCTGACTGTAGACGTACCTGCTAACCTCCTTATGTTAGTGGCTGGGATGGGTTGCGGGAAAAGCATGTGTAAGCATTGGGCCTGAACTCCCGTGTATCTGAGTTGAATACAGCGATTTCCAACATCCTTCTTCAATAGGAGTGTAGCTAGGTTCCAACTCCCATGTCCGAGTGGGCAGCAGACATCTGCCTCCCATGCATACACACTTCTGAGAGTTGAGCTTATGGCCTGTAACCCTACATCCTGCCTGCCGCTACCTTTCGCTTCCAAAAGGCCTAGGCTCGCTGCTTGACGCAAGTGTTGGGAGAGGTAACTGGAATCTCCCGGCACACAAGACGAGTGCCTCCAAGCTCAATCAAGCGATTTCCTAGTAATTCCTGGGGTAGACTGGTGCTACATACTAAGTTCCATACGTGAGTAGGTAGTTGAACGCCTTGTCCAAAAACATCTTACTTCTGAGAGTTGAGCTCACCCTCAGTCCCTCACAGTTCCACACTGCCTGCAGAGTGAGTTTCGCACGTCTTCACCAGAGACGTTTGCCAGAGGCTTCTGAGACGCAAGTTAACAATGCAGACCTGGAGGGTATCTCCAGGTCCAGTAGAGTGGTAACCTGGGAAACTCCTGTCTCAGAATCCTGCTACCTTCACCCTGCCATAAGAATGCAGCTAGTTGACAGCTGGCTTCAAGGCCTGCTTCCCTGTGAGAGCTAAGGACAGGGCACAACCCTCCCGCATCCTGCTTGACTGTAGAAGGCGCTGCTAACGTCCTCATGTTAGTGGCAGGGAAACGTTGTGAGAAAAGCATGTGGAATCGTTGTGCCTGAACCCACGTGTATCTGAGTTGAATACAGCGATTTCCAAAGTCCTTCTTCATCAGAGTGTAGCTAGGTTCCCACTCGCATGTCCGAGTGGGTAGCAGACATCTGCCTCCCATGTATACACACTTCTGAGAGTTGAGCTTATGGCCTGTAAGCCTACCTCCTGCCTGCAGCTACCTTTCGCTTCCAAAAGGCCTAGGCTCGCTGCTTCACCGAAGTGTTGGGAGAGGTAACTGGAATCTCCCGGCACACAAGACTAGTGCCACCAAGCTCAATCCAGCGATTTCCCAGTAATTCCTGGGGTAGACTGGTGCTACATACTAAGTTCCATATGTGAGAAGGTAGCTGAACGCCTTGTCCAAAATCATCTTACTGCTGAGAGTTGAGCTCACCCTCAGTCCCTCACAGTTCCACACTGCCTGCAGAGTGAGTTTCCCACGTCTTCACCAGAGACTTTTGCCAGAGGCTTCTGAGACGCAAGTTAACAATGCACACCTGGACGGTATCTCCAGGTGCAGTAGAGTGGTAATCTGGGAACCTCCTTACTCAGAATACTGCTACCTTCACACTGTCATAAGAATGCAGCTAGTTGAGAGCTGGCTTCTAGGCAAGCTTCCCTGTGAGAGCTGAGGACAGGGCAGAACCCTCCCGCATCCTGCCTGACTGTAGACGTACCTGCTAACCTCCTTATGTTAGTGGCTGGGATGGGTTGCGGGAAAAGCATGTGTAAGCATTGGGCCTGAACTCCCGTGTATCTGAGTTGAATACAGCGATTTCCAACATCCTTCTTCAATAGGAGTGTAGCTAGGTTCCAACTCCCATGTCCGAGTGGGCAGCAGACATCTGCCTCCCATGCATACACACTTCTGAGAGTTGAGCTTATGGCCTGTAACCCTACATCCTGCCTGCCGCTACCTTTCGCTTCCAAAAGGCCTAGGCTCGCTGCTTGACGCAAGTGTTGGGAGAGGTAACTGGAATCTCCCGGCACACAAGACGAGTGCCTCCAAGCTCAATCAAGCGATTTCCTGGTAATTCCTGGGGTAGACTGGTGCTACATACTAAGTTCCATACGTGAGTAGGTAGTTGAACGCCTTGTCCAAAAACATCTTACTTCTGAGAGTTGAGCTCACCCTCAGTCCCTCACAGTTCCACACTGCCTGCAGAGTGAGTTTCGCACGTCTTCACCAGAGACGTTTGCCAGAGGCTTCTGAGACGCAAGTTAACAATGCAGACCTGGAGGGTATCTCCAGGTCCAGTAGAGTGGTAACCTGGGAACCTCCTGTCTCAGAATCCTGCTACCTTCACCCTGCCATAAGAATGCAGCTAGTTGACAGCTGGCTTCAAGGCCTGCTTCCCTGTGAGAGCTAAGGACAGGGCACAACCCTCCCGCATCCTGCTTGACTGTAGAAGGCGCTGCTAACGTCCTCATGTTAGTGGCAGGGAAACGTTGTGAGAAAAGCATGTGGAATCGTTGTGCCTGAACCCACGTGTATCTGAGTTGAATACAGCGATTTCCAAAGTCCTTCTTCATCAGAGTGTAGCTAGGTTCCCACTCGCATGTCCGAGTGGGTAGCAGACATCTGCCTCCCATGTATACACACTTCTGAGAGTTGAGCTTATGGCCTGTAAGCCTACCTCCTGCCTGCAGCTACCTTTCGCTTCCAAAAGGCCTAGGCTCGCTGCTTCACCGAAGTGTTGGGAGAGGTAACTGGAATCTCCCGGCACACAAGACTAGTGCCACCAAGCTCAATCCAGCGATTTCCCAGTAATTCCTGGGGTAGACTGGTGCTACATACTAAGTTCCATATGTGAGAAGGTAGCTGAACGCCTTGTCCAAAATCATCTTACTGCTGAGAGTTGAGCTCACCCTCAGTCCCTCACAGTTCCACACTGCCTGCAGAGTGAGTTTCCCACGTCTTCACCAGAGACTTTTGCCAGAGGCTTCTGAGACGCAAGTTAACAATGCACACCTGGACGGTATCTCCAGGTGCAGTAGAGTGGTAATCTGGGAACCTCCTTACTCAGAATACTGCTACCTTCACACTGTCATAAGAATGCAGCTAGTTGAGAGCTGGCTTCTAGGCAAGCTTCCCTGTGAGAGCTGAGGACAGGCAGAACCCTCCCGCATCCTGCCTGACTGTAGACGTACCTGATAACCTCCTTATGTTAGTGGCTGGGATGGGTTGCGGGAAAAGCATGTGTAAGCATTGGGCCTGAACTCCCGTGTATCTGAGTTGAATACAGCGATTTCCAACATCCTTCTTCAATAGGAGTGTAGCTAGGTTCCAACTCCCATGTCCGAGTGGGCAGCAGACATCTGCCTCCCATGCATACACACTTCTGAGAGTTGAGCTTATGGCCTGTAACCTTACATCCTGCCTGCCGCTACCTTTCGCTTCCAAAAGGCCTAGGCTCGCTGCTTGACGCAAGTGTTGGGAGAGGTAACTGGAATCTCCCGGCACACAAGACGAGTGCCTCCAAGCTCAATCAAGCGATTTCCTAGTAATTCCTGGGGTAGACTGGTGCTACATACTAAGTTCCATACGTGAGTAGGTAGTTGAACGCCTTGTCCAAAAACATCTTACTTCTGAGAGTTGAGCTCACCCTCAGTCCCTCACAGTTCCACACTGCCTGCAGAGTGAGTTTCGCACGTCTTCACCAGAGACGTTTGCCAGAGGCTTCTGAGACGCAAGTTAACAATGCAGACCTGGAGGGTATCTCCAGGTCCAGTAGAGTGGTAACCTGGGAACCTCCTGTCTCAGAATCCTGCTACCTTCACCCTGCCATAAGAATGCAGCTAGTTGACAGCTGGCTTCAAGGCCTGCTTCCCTGTGAGAGCTAAGGACAGGGCACAACCCTCCCGCATCCTGCTTGACTGTAGAAGGCGCTGCTAACGTCCTCATGTTAGTGGCAGGGAAACGTTGTGAGAAAAGCATGTGGAATCGTTGTGCCTGAACCCACGTGTATCTGAGTTGAATACAGCGATTTCCAAAGTCCTTCTTCATCAGAGTGTAGCTAGGTTCCCACTCGCATGTCCGAGTGGGTAGCAGACATCTGCCTCCCATGTATACACACTTCTGAGAGTTGAGCTTATGGCCTGTAAGCCTACCTCCTGCCTGCAGCTACCTTTCGCTTCCAAAAGGCCTAGGCTCGCTGCTTCACCGAAGTGTTGGGAGAGGTAACTGGAATCTCCCGGCACACAAGACTAGTGCCACCAAGCTCAATCCAGCGATTTCCCAGTAATTCCTGGGGTAGACTGGTGCTACATACTAAGTTCCATATGTGAGAAGGTAGCTGAACGCCTTGTCCAAAATCATCTTACTGCTGAGAGTTGAGCTCACCCTCAGTCCCTCACAGTTCCACACTGCCTGCAGAGTGAGTTTCCCACGTCTTCACCAGAGACTTTTGCCAGAGGCTTCTGAGACGCAAGTTAACAATGCACACCTGGACGGTATCTCCAGGTGCAGTAGAGTGGTAATCTGGGAACCTCCTTACTCAGAATACTGCTACCTTCACACTGTCATAAGAATGCAGCTAGTTGAGAGCTGGCTTCTAGGCAAGCTTCCCTGTGAGAGCTGAGGACAGGGCAGAACCCTCCCGCATCCTGCCTGACTGTAGACGTACCTGCTAACCTCCTTATGTTAGTGGCTGGGATGGGTTGCGGGAAAAGCATGTGTAAGCATTGGGCCTGAACTCCCGTGTATCTGAGTTGAATACAGCGATTTCCAACATCCTTCTTCAATAGGAGTGTAGCTAGGTTCCAACTCCCATGTGCGAGTGGGCAGCAGACATCTGCCTCCCATGCATACACACTTCTGAGAGTTGAGCTTATGGCCTGTAACCCTACATCCTGCCTGCCGCTACCTTTCGCTTCCAAAAGGCCTAGGCTCGCTGCTTGACGCAAGTGTTGGGAGAGGTAACTGGAATCTCCCGGCACACAAGACGAGTGCCTCCAAGCTCAATCAAGCGATTTCCTAGTAATTCCTGGGGTAGACTGGTGCTACATACTAAGTTCCATACGTGAGTAGGTAGTTGAACGCCTTGTCCAAAAACATCTTACTTCTGAGAGTTGAGCTCACCCTCAGTCCCTCACAGTTCCACACTGCCTGCAGAGTGAGTTTCGCACGTCTTCACCAGAGACGTTTGCCAGAGGCTTCTGAGACGCAAGTTAACAATGCAGACCTGGAGGGTATCTCCAGGTCCAGTAGAGTGGTAACCTGGGAACCTCCTGTCTCAGAATCCTGCTACCTTCACCCTGCCATAAGAATGCAGCTAGTTGACAGCTGGCTTCAAGGCCTGCTTCCCTGTGAGAGCTAAGGACAGGGCACAACCCTCCCGCATCCTGCTTGACTGTAGAAGGAGCTGCTAACGTCCTCATGTTAGTGGCAGGGAAACGTTGTGAGAAAAGCATGTGGAATCGTTGTGCCTGAACCCACGTGTATCTGAGTTGAATACAGCGATTTCCAAAGTCCTTCTTCATCAGAGTGTAGCTAGGTTCCCACTCGCATGTCCGAGTGGGTAGCAGACATCTGCCTCCCATGTATACACACTTCTGAGAGTTGAGCTTATGGCCTGTAAGCCTACCTCCTGCCTGCAGCTACCTTTCGCTTCCAAAAGGCCTAGGCTCGCTGCTTCACCGAAGTGTTGGGAGAGGTAACTGGAATCTCCCGGCACACAAGACTAGTGCCACCAAGCTCAATCCAGCGATTTCCCAGTAATTCCTGGGGTAGACTGGTGCTACATACTAAGTTCCATATGTGAGAAGGTAGCTGAACGCCTTGTCCAAAATCATCTTACTGCTGAGAGTTGAGCTCACCCTCAGTCCCTCACAGTTCCACACTGCCTGCAGAGTGAGTTTCCCACGTCTTCACCAGAGACTTTTGCCAGAGGCTTCTGAGACGCAAGTTAACAATGCACACCTGGACGGTATCTCCAGGTGCAGTAGAGTGGTAATCTGGGAACCTCCTTACTCAGAATACTGCTACCTTCACACTGTCATAAGAATGCAGCTAGTTGAGAGCTGGCTTCTAGGCAAGCTTCCCTGTGAGAGCTGAGGACAGGGCAGAACCCTCCCGCATCCTGCCTGACTGTAGACGTACCTGCTAACCTCCTTATGTTAGTGGCTGGGATGGGTTGCGGGAAAAGCATGTGTAAGCATTGGGCCTGAACTCCCGTGTATCTGAGTTGAATACAGCGATTTCCAACATCCTTCTTCAATAGGAGTGTAGCTAGGTTCCAACGCCCATGTCCGAGTGGGTAGCAGACATCTGCCTCCCATGCATACACACTTCTGAGAGTTGAGCTTATGGCCTGTAACCCTACATCCTGCCTGCCGCTACCTTTCGCTTCCAAAAGGCCTAGGCTCGCTGCTTGACGCAAGTGTTGGGAGAGGTAACTGGAATCTCCCGGCACACAAGACGAGTGCCTCCAAGCTCAATCAAGCGATTTCCTAGTACTTCCTGGGGTAGACTGGTGCTACATACTAAGTTCCATACGTGAGTAGGTAGTTGAACGCCTTGTCCAAAAACATCTTACTTCTGAGAGTTGAGCTCACCCTCAGTCCCTCACAGTTCCACACTGCCTGCAGAGTGAGTTTCGAACGTCTTCACCAGAGACGTTTGCCAGAGGCTTCTGAGACGCAAGTTAACAATGCAGACCTGGAGGGTATCTCCAGGTCCAGTAGAGTGGTAACCTGGGAACCTCCTGTCTCAGAATCCTGCTACCTTCACCCTGCCATAAGAATGCAGCTAGTTGACAGCTGGCTTCAAGGCCTGCTTCCCTGTGAGAGCTAAGGACAGGGCACAACCCTCCCGCATCCTGCTTGACTGTAGAAGGCGCTGCTAACGTCCTCATGTTAGTGGCAGGGAAACGTTGTGAGAAAAGCATGTGGAATCGTTGTGCCTGAACCCACGTGTATCTGAGTTGAATACAGCGATTTCCAAAGTCCTTCTTCATCAGAGTGTAGCTAGGTTCCCACTCGCATGTCCGAGTGGGTAGCAGACATCTGCCTCCCATGTATACACACTTCTGAGAGTTGAGCTTATGGCCTGTAAGCCTACCTCCTGCCTGCAGCTACCTTTCGCTTCCAAAAGGCCTAGGCTCGCTGCTTCACCGAAGTGTTGGGAGAGGTAACTGGAATCTCCCGGCACACAAGACTAGTGCCACCAAGCTCAATCCAGCGATTTCCCAGTAATTCCTGGGGTAGACTGGTGCTACATACTAAGTTCCATATGTGAGAAGGTAGCTGAACGCCTTGTCCAAAATCATCTTACTGCTGAGAGTTGAGCTCACCCTCAGTCCCTCACAGTTCCACACTGCCTGCAGAGTGAGTTTCCCACGTCTTCACCAGAGACTTTTGCCAGAGGCTTCTGAGACGCAAGTTAACAATGCACACCTGGACGGTATCTCCAGGTGCAGTAGAGTGGTAATCTGGGAACCTCCTTACTCAGAATACTGCTACCTTCACACTGTCATAAGAATGCAGCTAGTTGAGAGCTGGCTTCTAGGCAAGCTTCCCTGTGAGAGCTGAGGACAGGGCAGAACCCTCCCGCATCCTGCCTGACTGTAGACGTACCTGATAACCTCCTTATGTTAGTGGCTGGGATGGGTTGCGGGAAAAGCATGTGTAAGCATTGGGCCTGAACTCCCGTGTATCTGAGTTGAATACAGCGATTTCCAACATCCTTCTTCAATAGGAGTGTAGCTAGGTTCCAACTCCCATGTCCGAGTGGGCAGCAGACATCTGCCTCCCATGCATACACACTTCTGAGAGTTGAGCTTATGGCCTGTAACCCTACATCCTGCCTGCCGCTACCTTTCGCTTCCAAAAGGCCTAGGCTCGCTGCTTGACGCAAGTGTTGGGAGAGGTAACTGGAATCTCCCGGCACACAAGACGAGTGCCTCCAAGCTCAATCAAGCGATTTCCTAGTAATTCCTGGGGTAGACTGGTGCTACATACTAAGTTCCATACGTGAGTAGGTAGTTGAACGCCTTGTCCAAAAACATCTTACTTCTGAGAGTTGAGCTCACCCTCAGTCCCTCACAGTTCCACACTGCCTGCAGAGTGAGTTTCGCACGTCTTCACCAGAGACGTTTGCCAGAGGCTTCTGAGACGCAAGTTAACAATGCAGACCTGGAGGGTATCTCCAGGTCCAGTAGAGTGGTAACCTGGGAACCTCCTGTCTCAGAATCCTGCTACCTTCACCCTGCCATAAGAATGCAGCTAGTTGACAGCTGGCTTCAAGGCCTGCTTCCCTGTGAGAGCTAAGGACAGGGCACAACCCTCCCGCATCCTGCTTGACTGTAGAAGGCGCTGCTAACGTCCTCATGTTAGTGGCAGGGAAACGTTGTGAGAAAAGCATGTGGAATCGTTGTGCCTGAACCCACGTGTATCTGAGTTGAATACAGCGATTTCCAAAGTCCTTCTTCATCAGAGTGTAGCTAGGTTCCCACTCGCATGTCCGAGTGGGTAGCAGACATCTGCCTCCCATGTATACACACTTCTGAGAGTTGAGCTTATGGCCTGTAAGCCTACCTCCTGCCTGCAGCTACCTTTCGCTTCCAAAAGGCCTAGGCTCGCTGCTTCACCGAAGTGTTGGGAGAGGTAACTGGAATCTCCCGGCACACAAGACTAGTGCCACCAAGCTCAATCCAGCGATTTCCCAGTAATTCCTGGGGTAGACTGGTGCTACATACTAAGTTCCATATGTGAGAAGGTAGCTGAACGCCTTGTCCAAAATCATCTTACTGCTGAGAGTTGAGCTCACCCTCAGTCCCTCACAGTTCCACACTGCCTGCAGAGTGAGTTTCCCACGTCTTCACCAGAGACTTTTGCCAGAGGCTTCTGAGACGCAAGTTAACAATGCACACCTGGACGGTATCTCCAGGTGCAGTAGAGTGGTAATCTGGGAACCTCCTTACTCAGAATACTGCTACCTTCACACTGTCATAAGAATGCAGCTAGTTGAGAGCTGGCTTCTAGGCAAGCTTCCCTGTGAGAGCTGAGGACAGGGCAGAACCCTCCCGCATCCTGCCTGACTGTAGACGTACCTGATAACCTCCTTATGTTAGTGGCTGGGATGGGTTGCGGGAAAAGCATGTGTAAGCATTGGGCCTGAACTCCCGTGTATCTGAGTTGAATACAGCGATTTCCAACATCCTTCTTCAATAGGAGTGTAGCTAGGTTCCAACTCCCATGTCCGAGTGGGTAGCAGACATCTGCCTCCCATGCATACACACTTCTGAGAGTTGAGCTTATGGCCTGTAACCCTACATCCTGCCTGCCGCTACCTTTCGCTTCCAAAAGGCCTAGGCTCGCTGCTTGACGCAAGTGTTGGGAGAGGTAACTGGAATCTCCCGGCACACAAGACGAGTGCCTCCAAGCTCAATCAAGCGATTTCCTAGTAATTCCTGGGGTAGACTGGTGCTACATACTAAGTTCCATACGTGAGTAGGTAGTTGAACGCCTTGTCCAAAAACATCTTACTTCTGAGAGTTGAGCTCACCCTCAGTCCCTCACAGTTCCACACTGCCTGCAGAGTGAGTTTCGCACGTCTTCACCAGAGACGTTTGCCAGAGGCTTCTGAGACGCAAGTTAACAATGCAGACCTGGAGGGTATCTCCAGGTCCAGTAGAGTGGTAACCTGGGAACCTCCTGTCTCAGAATCCTGCTACCTTCACCCTGCCATAAGAATGCAGCTAGTTGACAGCTGGCTTCAAGGCCTGCTTCCCTGTGAGAGCTAAGGACAGGGCACAACCCTCCCGCATCCTGCTTGACTCTAGAAGGCGCTGCTAACGTCCTCATGTTAGTGGCAGGGAAACGTTGTGAGAAAAGCATGTGGAATCGTTGTGCCTGAACCCACGTGTATCTGAGTTGAATACAGCGATTTCCAAAGTCCTTCTTCATCAGAGTGTAGCTAGGTTCCCACTCGCATGTCCGAGTGGGTAGCAGACATCTGCCTCCCATGTATACACACTTCTGAGAGTTGAGCTTATGGCCTGTAAGCCTACCTCCTGCCTGCAGCTACCTTTCGCTTCCAAAAGGCCTAGGCTCGCTGCTTCACCGAAGTGTTGGGAGAGGTAACTGGAATCTCCCGGCACACAAGACTAGTGCCACCAAGCTCAATCCAGCGATTTCCCAGTAATTCCTGGGGTAGACTGGTGCTACATACTAAGTTCCATATGTGAGAAGGTAGCTGAACGCCTTGTCCAAAATCATCTTACTGCTGAGAGTTGAGCTCACCCTCAGTCCCTCACAGTTCCACACTGCCTGCAGAGTGAGTTTCCCACGTCTTCACCAGAGACTTTTGCCAGAGGCTTCTGAGACGCAAGTTAACAATGCACACCTGGACGGTATCTCCAGGTGCAGTAGAGTGGTAATCTGGGAACCTCCTTACTCAGAATACTGCTACCTTCACACTGTCATAAGAATGCAGCTAGTTGAGAGCTGGCTTCTAGGCAAGCTTCCCTGTGAGAGCTGAGGACAGGGCAGAACCCTCCCGCATCCTGCCTGACTGTAGACGTACCTGCTAACCTCCTTATGTTAGTGGCTGGGATGGGTTGCGGGAAAAGCATGTGTAAGCATTGGGCCTGAACTCCCGTGTATCTGAGTTGAATACAGCGATTTCCAACATCCTTCTTCAATAGGAGTGTAGCTAGGTTCCAACTCCCATGTCCGAGTGGGCAGCAGACATCTGCCTCCCATGCATACACACTTCTGAGAGTTGAGCTTATGGCCTGTAACCCTACATCCTGCCTGCCGCTACCTTTCGCTTCCAAAAGGCCTAGGCTCGCTGCTTGACGCAAGTGTTGGGAGAGGTAACTGGAATCTCCCGGCACACAAGACGAGTGCCTCCAAGCTCAATCAAGCGATTTCCTAGTAATTCCTGGGGTAGACTGGTGCTACATACTAAGTTCCATACGTGAGTAGGTAGTTGAACGCCTTGTCCAAAAACATCTTACTTCTGAGAGTTGAGCTCACCCTCAGTCCCTCACAGTTCCACACTGCCTGCAGAGTGAGTTTCGCACGTCTTCACCAGAGACGTTTGCCAGAGGCTTCTGAGACGCAAGTTAACAATGCAGACCTGGAGGGTATCTCCAGGTCCAGTAGAGTGGTAACCTGGGAACCTCCTGTCTCAGAATCCTGCTACCTTCACCCTGCCATAAGAATGCAGCTAGTTGACAGCTGGCTTCAAGGCCTGCTTCCCTGTGAGAGCTAAGGACAGGGCACAACCCTCCCGCATCCTGCTTGACTGTAGAAGGCGCTGCTAACGTCCTCATGTTAGTGGCAGGGAAACGTTGTGAGAAAAGCATGTGGAATCGTTGTGCCTGAACCCACGTGTATCTGAGTTGAATACAGCGATTTCCAAAGTCCTTCTTCATCAGAGTGTAGCTAGGTTCCCACTCGCATGTCCGAGTGGGTAGCAGACATCTGCCTCCCATGTATACACACTTCTGAGAGTTGAGCTTATGGCCTGTAAGCCTACCTCCTGCCTGCAGCTACCTTTCGCTTCCAAAAGGCCTAGGCTCGCTGCTTCACCGAAGTGTTGGGAGAGGTAACTGGAATCTCCCGGCACACAAGACTAGTGCCACCAAGCTCAATCCAGCGATTTCCCAGTAATTCCTGGGGTAGACTGGTGCTACATACTAAGTTCCATATGTGAGAAGGTAGCTGAACGCCTTGTCCAAAATCATCTTACTGCTGAGAGTTGAGCTCACCCTCAGTCCCTCACAGTTCCACACTGCCTGCAGAGTGAGTTTCCCACGTCTTCACCAGAGACTTTTGCCAGAGGCTTCTGAGACGCAAGTTAACAATGCACACCTGGACGGTATCTCCAGGTGCAGTAGAGTGGTAATCTGGGAACCTCCTTACTCAGAATACTGCTACCTTCACACTGTCATAAGAATGCAGCTAGTTGAGAGCTGGCTTCTAGGCAAGCTTCCCTGTGAGAGCTGAGGACAGGGCAGAACCCTCCCGCATCCTGCCTGACTGTAGACGTACCTGCTAACCTCCTTATGTTAGTGGCTGGGATGGGTTGCGGGAAAAGCATGTGTAAGCATTGGGCCTGAACTCCCGTGTATCTGAGTTGAATACAGCGATTTCCAACATCCTTCTTCAATAGGAGTGTAGCTAGGTTCCAACTCCCATGTCCGAGTGGGCAGCAGACATCTGCCTCCCATGCATACACACTTCTGAGAGTTGAGCTTATGGCCTGTAACCCTACATCCTGCCTGCCGCTACCTTTCGCTTCCAAAAGGCCTAGGCTCGCTGCTTGACGCAAGTGTTGGGAGAGGTAACTGGAATCTCCCGGCACACAAGACGAGTGCCTCCAAGCTCAATCAAGCGATTTCCTAGTAATTCCTGGGGTAGACTGGTGCTACATACTAAGTTCCATACGTGAGTAGGTAGTTGAACGCCTTGTCCAAAAACATCTTACTTCTGAGAGTTGAGCTCACCCTCAGTCCCTCACAGTTCCACACTGCCTGCAGAGTGAGTTTCGCACGTCTTCACCAGAGACGTTTGCCAGAGGCTTCTGAGACGCAAGTTAACAATGCAGACCTGGAGGGTATCTCCAGGTCCAGTAGAGTGGTAACCTGGGAACCTCCTGTCTCAGAATCCTGCTACCTTCACCCTGCCATAAGAATGCAGCTAGTTGACAGCTGGCTTCAAGGCCTGCTTCCCTGTGAGAGCTAAGGACAGGGCACAACCCTCCCGCATCCTGCTTGACTCTAGAAGGCGCTGCTAACGTCCTCATGTTAGTGGCAGGGAAACGTTGTGAGAAAAGCATGTGGAATCGTTGTGCCTGAACCCACGTGTATCTGAGTTGAATACAGCGATTTCCAAAGTCCTTCTTCATCAGAGTGTAGCTAGGTTCCCACTCGCATGTCCGAGTGGGTAGCAGACATCTGCCTCCCATGTATACACACTTCTGAGAGTTGAGCTTATGGCCTGTAAGCCTACCTCCTGCCTGCAGCTACCTTTCGCTTCCAAAAGGCCTAGGCTCGCTGCTTCACCGAAGTGTTGGGAGAGGTAACTGGAATCTCCCGGCACACAAGACTAGTGCCACCAAGCTCAATCCAGCGATTTCCCAGTAATTCCTGGGGTAGACTGGTGCTACATACTAAGTTCCATATGTGAGAAGGTAGCTGAACGCCTTGTCCAAAATCATCTTACTGCTGAGAGTTGAGCTCACCCTCAGTCCCTCACAGTTCCACACTGCCTGCAGAGTGAGTTTCCCACGTCTTCACCAGAGACTTTTGCCAGAGGCTTCTGAGACGCAAGTTAACAATGCAC
This sequence comes from Canis aureus, assembly GCF_053574225.1. Classification (NCBI taxonomy): domain Eukaryota; kingdom Metazoa; phylum Chordata; class Mammalia; order Carnivora; family Canidae; genus Canis; species Canis aureus. Next base: position 20,669 of record NW_027554421.1, on the reverse strand, counting down.
ACCTGGACGGTATCTCCAGGTGCAGTAGAGTGGTAATCTGGGAACCTCCTTACTCAGAATACTGCTACCTTCACACTGTCATAAGAATGCAGCTAGTTGAGAGCTGGCTTCTAGGCAAGCTTCCCTGTGAGAGCTGAGGACAGGGCAGAACCCTCCCGCATCCTGCCTGACTGTAGACGTACCTGCTAACCTCCTTATGTTAGTGGCTGGGATGGGTTGCGGGAAAAGCATGTGTAAGCATTGGGCCTGAACTCCCGTGTATCTGAGTTGAATACAGCGATTTCCAACATCCTTCTTCAATAGGAGTGTAGCTAGGTTCCAACTCCCATGTCCGAGTGGGCAGCAGACATCTGCCTCCCATGCATACACACTTCTGAGAGTTGAGCTTATGGCCTGTAACCTTACATCCTGCCTGCCGCTACCTTTCGCTTCCAAAAGGCCTAGGCTCGCTGCTTGACGCAAGTGTTGGGAGAGGTAACTGGAATCTCCCGGCACACAAGACGAGTGCCTCCAAGCTCAATCAAGCGATTTCCTAGTAATTCCTGGGGTAGACTGGTGCTACATACTAAGTTCCATACGTGAGTAGGTAGTTGAACGCCTTGTCCAAAAACATCTTACTTCTGAGAGTTGAGCTCACCCTCAGTCCCTCACAGTTCCACACTGCCTGCAGAGTGAGTTTCGCACGTCTTCACCAGAGACGTTTGCCAGAGGCTTCTGAGACGCAAGTTAACAATGCAGACCTGGAGGGTATCTCCAGGTCCAGTAGAGTGGTAACCTGGGAACCTCCTGTCTCAGAATCCTGCTACCTTCACCCTGCCATAAGAATGCAGCTAGTTGACAGCTGGCTTCAAGGCCTGCTTCCCTGTGAGAGCTAAGGACAGGGCACAACCCTCCCGCATCCTGCTTGACTGTAGAAGGCGCTGCTAACGTCCTCATGTTAGTGGCAGGGAAACGTTGTGAGAAAAGCATGTGGAATCGTTGTGCCTGAACCCACGTGTATCTGAGTTGAATACAGCGATTTCCAAAGTCCTTCTTCATCAGAGTGTAGCTAGGTTCCCACTCGCATGTCCGAGTGGGTAGCAGACATCTGCCTCCCATGTATACACACTTCTGAGAGTTGAGCTTATGGCCTGTAAGCCTACCTCCTGCCTGCAGCTACCTTTCGCTTCCAAAAGGCCTAGGCTCGCTGCTTCACCGAAGTGTTGGGAGAGGTAACTGGAATCTCCCGGCACACAAGACTAGTGCCACCAAGCTCAATCCAGCGATTTCCCAGTAATTCCTGGGGTAGACTGGTGCTACATACTAAGTTCCATATGTGAGAAGGTAGCTGAACGCCTTGTCCAAAATCATCTTACTGCTGAGAGTTGAGCTCACCCTCAGTCCCTCACAGTTCCACACTGCCTGCAGAGTGAGTTTCCCACGTCTTCACCAGAGACTTTTGCCAGAGGCTTCTGAGACGTAAGTTAACAATGCACACCTGGACGGTATCTCCAGGTGCAGTAGAGTGGTAATCTGGGAACCTCCTTACTCAGAATACTGCTACCTTCACACTGTCATAAGAATGCAGCTAGTTGAGAGCTGGCGTCTAGGCAAGCTTCCCTGTGAGAGCTGAGGACAGGGCAGAACCCTCCCGCATCCTGCCTGACTGTAGACGTACCTGATAACCTCCTTATGTTAGTGGCTGGGATGGGTTGCGGGAAAAGCATGTGTAAGCATTGGGCCTGAACTCCCGTGTATCTGAGTTGAATACAGCGATTTCCAACATCCTTCTTCAATAGGAGTGTAGCTAGGTTCCAACTCCCATGTCCGAGTGGGCAGCAGACATCTGCCTCCCATGCATACACACTTCTGAGAGTTGAGCTTATGGCCTGTAACCCTACATCCTGCCTGCCGCTACCTTTCGCTTCCAAAAGGCCTAGGCTCGCTGCTTGACGCAAGTGTTGGGAGAGGTAACTGGAATCTCCCGGCACACAAGACGAGTGCCTCCAAGCTCAATCAAGCGATTTCCTAGTAATTCCTGGGGTAGACTGGTGCTACATACTAAGTTCCATACGTGAGTAGGTAGTTGAACGCCTTGTCCAAAAACATCTTACTTCTGAGAGTTGAGCTCACCCTCAGTCCCTCACAGTTCCACACTGCCTGCAGAGTGAGTTTCGCACGTCTTCACCAGAGACGTTTGCCAGAGGCTTCTGAGACGCAAGTTAACAATGCAGACCTGGAGGGTATCTCCAGGTCCAGTAGAGTGGTAACCTGGGAACCTCCTGTCTCAGAATCCTGCTACCTTCACCCTGCCATAAGAATGCAGCTAGTTGACAGCTGGCTTCAAGGCCTGCTTCCCTGTGAGAGCTAAGGACAGGGCACAACCCTCCCGCATCCTGCTTGACTGTAGAAGGAGCTGCTAACGTCCTCATGTTAGTGGCAGGGAAACGTTGTGAGAAAAGCATGTGGAATCGTTGTGCCTGAACCCACGTGTATCTGAGTTGAATACAGCGATTTCCAAAGTCCTTCTTCATCAGAGTGTAGCTAGGTTCCCACTCGCATGTCCGAGTGGGTAGCAGACATCTGCCTCCCATGTATACACACTTCTGAGAGTTGAGCTTATGGCCTGTAAGCCTACCTCCTGCCTGCAGCTACCTTTCGCTTCCAAAAGGCCTAGGCTCGCTGCTTCACCGAAGTGTTGGGAGAGGTAACTGGAATCTCCCGGCACACAAGACTAGTGCCACCAAGCTCAATCCAGCGATTTCCCAGTAATTCCTGGGGTAGACTGGTGCTACATACTAAGTTCCATATGTGAGAAGGTAGCTGAACGCCTTGTCCAAAATCATCTTACTGCTGAGAGTTGAGCTCACCCTCAGTCCCTCACAGTTCCACACTGCCTGCAGAGTGAGTTTCCCACGTCTTCACCAGAGACTTTTGCCAGAGGCTTCTGAGACGCAAGTTAACAATGCACACCTGGACGGTATCTCCAGGTGCAGTAGAGTGGTAATCTGGGAACCTCCTTACTCAGAATACTGCTACCTTCACACTGTCATAAGAATGCAGCTAGTTGAGAGCTGGCTTCTAGGCAAGCTTCCCTGTGAGAGCTGAGGACAGGGCAGAACCCTCCCGCATCCTGCCTGACTGTAGACGTACCTGATAACCTCCTTATGTTAGTGGCTGGGATGGGTTGCGGGAAAAGCATGTGTAAGCATTGGGCCTGAACTCCCGTGTATCTGAGTTGAATACAGCGATTTCCAACATCCTTCTTCAATAGGAGTGTAGCTAGGTTCCAACTCCCATGTCCGAGTGGGCAGCAGACATCTGCCTCCCATGCATACACACTTCTGAGAGTTGAGCTTATGGCCTGTAACCCTACATCCTGCCTGCCGCTACCTTTCGCTTCCAAAAGGCCTAGGCTCGCTGCTTGACGCAAGTGTTGGGAGAGGTAACTGGAATCTCCCGGCACACAAGACGAGTGCCTCCAAGCTCAATCAAGCGATTTCCTAGTAATTCCTGGGGTAGACTGGTGCTACATACTAAGTTCCATACGTGAGTAGGTAGTTGAACGCCTTGTCCAAAAACATCTTACTTCTGAGAGTTGAGCTCACCCTCAGTCCCTCACAGTTCCACACTGCCTGCAGAGTGAGTTTCGCACGTCTTCACCAGAGACGTTTGCCAGAGGCTTCTGAGACGCAAGTTAACAATGCAGACCTGGAGGGTATCTCCAGGTCCAGTAGAGTGGTAACCTGGGAACCTCCTGTCTCAGAATACTGCTACCTTCACCCTGTCATAAGAATGTAGCTAGTTGACAGCTGGCTTCAAGGCCTACTTCCCTGTGAGAGCTAAGGACAGGGCACAACCCTCCCGCATCCTGCTTGACTGTAGAAGGCGCTGCTAACGTCCTCATGTTAGTGGCAGGGAAACGTTGTGAGAAAAGCATGTGGAATCGTTGTGCCTGAACCCACGTGTATCTGAGTTGAATACAGCGATTTCCAAAGTCCTTCTTCATCAGAGTGTAGCTAGGTTCCCACTCGCATGTCCGAGTGGGTAGCAGACATCTGCCTCCCATGTATACACACTTCTGAGAGTTGAGCTTATGGCCTGTAAGCCTACCTCCTGCCTACAGCTACCTTTCGCTTCCAAAAGGCCTAGGCTCGCTGCTTCACCGAAGTGTTGGGAGAGGTAACTGGAATCTCCCGGCACACAAGACTAGTGCCACCAAGCTCAATCCAGCGATTTCCCAGTAATTCCTGGGGTAGACTGGTGCTACATACTAAGTTCCATATGTGAGAAGGTAGCTGAACGCCTTGTCCAAAATCATCTTACTGCTGAGAGTTGAGCTCACCCTCAGTCCCTCACAGTTCCACACTGCCTGCAGAGTGAGTTTCCCACGTCTTCACCAGAGACTTTTGCCAGAGGCTTCTGAGACGCAAGTTAACAATGCACACCTGGACGGTATCTCCAGGTGCAGTAGAGTGGTAATCTGGGAACCTCCTTACTCAGAATACTGCTACCTTCACACTGTCATAAGAATGCAGCTAGTTGAGAGCTGGCTTCTAGGCAAGCTTCCCTGTGAGAGCTGAGGACAGGGCAGAACCCTCCCGCATCCTGCCTGACTGTAGACGTACCTGCTAACCTCCTTATGTTAGTGGCTGGGATGGGTTGCGGGAAAAGCATGTGTAAGCATTGGGCCTGAACTCCCGTGTATCTGAGTTGAATACAGCGATTTCCAACATCCTTCTTCAATAGGAGTGTAGCTAGGTTCCAACTCCCATGTCCGAGTGGGTAGCAGACATCTGCCTCCCATGTATACACACTTCTGAGAGTTGAGCTTATGGCCTGTAACCCTACATCCTGCCTGCCGCTACCTTTCGCTTCCAAAAGGCCTAGGCTCGCTGCTTGACGCAAGTGTTGGGAGAGGTAACTGGAATCTCCCGGCACACAAGACGAGTGCCTCCAAGCTCAATCAAGCGATTTCCTAGTAATTCCTGGGGTAGACTGGTGCTACATACTAAGTTCCATACGTGAGTAGGTAGTTGAACGCCTTGTCCAAAAACATCTTACTTCTGAGAGTTGAGCTCACCCTCAGTCCCTCACAGTTCCACACTGCCTGCAGAGTGAGTTTCGCACGTCTTCACCAGAGACGTTTGCCAGAGGCTTCTGAGACGCAAGTTAACAATGCAGACCTGGAGGGTATCTCCAGGTGCAGTAGAGTGGTAACCTGGGAACCTCCTGTCTCAGAATCCTGCTACCTTCACCCTGCCATAAGAATGCAGCTAGTTGACAGCTGGCTTCAAGGCCTGCTTCCCTGTGAGAGCTAAGGACAGGGCACAACCCTCCCGCATCCTGCTTGACTGTAGAAGGCGCTGCTAACGTCCTCATGTTAGTGGCAGGGAAACGTTGTGAGAAAAGCATGTGGAATCGTTGTGCCTGAACCCACGTGTATCTGAGTTGAATACAGCGATTTCCAAAGTCCTTCTTCATCAGAGTGTAGCTAGGTTCCCACTCGCATGTCCGAGTGGGTAGCAGACATCTGCCTCCCATGTATACACACTTCTGAGAGTTGAGCTTATGGCCTGTAAGCCTACCTCCTGCCTGCAGCTACCTTTCGCTTCCAAAAGGCCTAGGCTCGCTGCTTCACCGAAGTGTTGGGAGAGGTAACTGGAATCTCCCGGCACACAAGACTAGTGCCACCAAGCTCAATCCAGCGATTTCCCAGTAATTCCTGGGGTAGTCTGGTGCTACATACTAAGTTCCATATGTGAGAAGGTAGCTGAACGCCTTGTCCAAAATCATCTTACTGCTGAGAGTTGAGCTCACCCTCAGTCCCTCACAGTTCCACACTGCCTGCAGAGTGAGTTTCCCACGTCTTCACCAGAGACTTTTGCCAGAGGCTTCTGAGACGCAAGTTAACAATGCACACCTGGACGGTATCTCCAGGTGCAGTAGAGTGGTAATCTGGGAACCTCCTTACTCAGAATACTGCTACCTTCACACTGTCATAAGAATGCAGCTAGTTGAGAGCTGGCTTCTAGGCAAGCTTCCCTGTGAGAGCTGAGGACAGGGCAGAACCCTCCCGCATCCTGCCTGACTGTAGACGTACCTGCTAACCTCCTTATGTTAGTGGCTGGGATGGGTTGCGGGAAAAGCATGTGTAAGCATTGGGCCTGAACTCCCGTGTATCTGAGTTGAATACAGCGATTTCCAACATCCTTCTTCAATAGGAGTGTAGCTAGGTTCCAACTCCCATGTCCGAGTGGGCAGCAGACATCTGCCTCCCATGCATACACACTTCTGAGAGTTGAGCTTATGGCCTGTAACCCTACATCCTGCCTGCCGCTACCTTTCGCTTCCAAAAGGCCTAGGCTCGCTGCTTGACGCAAGTGTTGGGAGAGGTAACTGGAATCTCCCGGCACACAAGACGAGTGCCTCCAAGCTCAATCAAGCGATTTCCTAGTAATTCCTGGGGTAGACTGGTGCTACATACTAAGTTCCATACGTGAGTATGTAGTTGAACGCCTTGTCCAAAAACATCTTACTTCTGAGAGTTGAGCTCACCCTCAGTCCCTCACAGTTCCACACTGCCTGCAGAGTGAGTTTCGCACGTCTTCACCAGAGACGTTTGCCAGAGGCTTCTGAGACGCAAGTTAACAATGCAGACCTGGAGGGTATCTCCAGGTCCAGTAGAGTGGTAACCTGGGAACCTCCTGTCTCAGAATCCTGCTACCTTCACCCTGCCATAAGAATGCAGCTAGTTGACAGCTGGCTTCAAGGCCTGCTTCCCTGTGAGAGCTAAGGACAGGGCACAACCCTCCCGCATCCTGCTTGACTGTAGAAGGAGCTGCTAACGTCCTCATGTTAGTGGCAGGGAAACGTTGTGAGAAAAGCATGTGGAATCGTTGTGCCTGAACCCACGTGTATCTGAGTTGAATACAGCGATTTCCAAAGTCCTTCTTCATCAGAGTGTAGCTAGGTTCCCACTCGCATGTCCGAGTGGGTAGCAGACATCTGCCTCCCATGTATACACACTTCTGAGAGTTGAGCTTATGGCCTGTAAGCCTACCTCCTGCCTGCAGCTACCTTTCGCTTCCAAAAGGCCTAGGCTCGCTGCTTCACCGAAGTGTTGGGAGAGGTAACTGGAATCTCCCGGAACACAAGACTAGTGCCACCAAGCTCAATCCAACGATTTCCCAGTAATTCCTGGGGTAGACTGGTGCTACATACTAAGTTCCATATGTGAGAAGGTAGCTGAACGCCTTGTCCAAAATCATCTTACTGCTGAGAGTTGAGCTCACCCTCAGTCCCTCACAGTTCCACACTGCCTGCAGAGTGAGTTTCCCACGTCTTCACCAGAGACTTTTGCCAGAGGCTTCTGAGACGCAAGTTAACAATGCACACCTGGACGGTATCTCCAGGTGCAGTAGAGTGGTAATCTGGGAACCTCCTTACTCAGAATACTGCTACCTTCACACTGTCATAAGAATGCAGCTAGTTGAGAGCTGGCTTCTAGGCAAGCTTCCCTGTGAGAGCTGAGGACAGGGCAGAACCCTCCCGCATCCTGCCTGACTGTAGACGTACCTGCTAACCTCCTTATGTTAGTGGCTGGGATGGGTTGCGGGAAAAGCATGTGTAAGCATTGGGCCTGAACTCCCGTGTATCTGAGTTGAATACAGCGATTTCCAACATCCTTCTTCAATAGGAATGTAGCTAGGTTCCAACTCCCATGTCCGAGTGGGTAGCAGACATCTGCCTCCCATGCATACACACTTCTGAGAGTTGAGCTTATGGCCTGTAACCCTACATCCTGCCTGCCGCTACCTTTCGCTTCCAAAAGGCCTAGGCTCGCTGCTTGACGCAAGTGTTGGGAGAGGTAACTGGAATCTCCCGGCACACAAGACGAGTGCCTCCAAGCTCAATCAAGCGATTTCCTAGTAATTCCTGGGGTAGACTGGTGCTACATACTAAGTTCCATACGTGAGTAGGTAGTTGAACGCCTTGTCCAAAAACATCTTACTTCTGAGAGTTGAGCTCACCCTCAGTCCCTCACAGTTCCACACTGCCTGCAGAGTGAGTTTCGCACGTCTTCACCAGAGACGTTTGCCAGAGGCTTCTGAGACGCAAGTTAACAATGCAGACCTGGAGGGTATCTCCAGGTCCAGTAGAGTGGTAACCTGGGAACCTCCTGTCTCAGAATCCTGCTACCTTCACCCTGCCATAAGAATGCAGCTAGTTGACAGCTGGCTTCAAGGCCTGCTTCCCTGTGAGAGCTAAGGACAGGGCACAACCCTCCCGCATCCTGCTTGACTGTAGAAGGCGCTGCTAACGTCCTCATGTTAGTGGCAGGGAAACGTTGTGAGAAAAGCATGTGGAATCGTTGTGCCTGAACCCACGTGTATCTGAGTTGAATACAGCGATTTCCAAAGTCCTTCTTCATCAGAGTGTAGCTAGGTTCCCACTCGCATGTCCGAGTGGGTAGCAGACATCTGCCTCTCATGTATACCCACTTCTGAGAGTTGAGCTTATGGCCTGTAAGCCTACCTCCTGCCTGCAGCTACCTTTCGCTTCCAAAAGGCCTAGGCTCGCTGCTTCACCGAAGTGTTGGGAGAGGTAACTGGAATCTCCCGGCACACAAGACTAGTGCCACCAAGCTCAATCCAGCGATTTCCCAGTAATTCCTGGGGTAGACTGGTGCTACATACTAAGTTCCATATGTGAGAAGGTAGCTGAACGCCTTGTCCAAAATCATCTTACTGCTGAGAGTTGAGCTCACCCTCAGTCCCTCACAGTTCCACACTGCCTGCAGAGTGAGTTTCCCACGTCTTCACCAGAGACTTTTGCCAGAGGCTTCTGAGACGCAAGTTAAAAATGCACACCTGGACGGTATCTCCAGGTGCAGTAGAGTGGTAATCTGGGTACCTCCTTACTCAGAATACTGCTACCTTCACAGTGTTATAAGAATGCAGCTAGTTGAGAGCTGGCTTCTAGGCAAGCTTCCCTGTGAGAGCTGAGGACAGGGCAGAACCCTCCCGCATCCTGCCTGACTGTAGACGTACCTGATAACCTCCTTATGTTAGTGGCTGGGATGGGTTGCGGGAAAAGCATGTGTAAGCATTGGGCCTGAACTCCCGTGTATCTGAGTTGAATACAGCGATTTCCAACATCCTTCTTCAATAGGAGTGTAGCTAGGTTCCAACTCCCATGTCCGAGTGGGCAGCAGACATCTGCCTCCCATGCATACACACTTCTGAGAGTTGAGCTTATGGCCTGTAACCCTACATCCTGCCTGCCGCTACCTTTCGCTTCCAAAAGGCCTAGGCTCGCTGCTTGACGCAAGTGTTGGGAGAGGTAACTGGAATCTCCCGGCACACAAGACGAGTGCCTCCAAGCTCAATCAAGCGATTTCCTAGTAATTCCTGGGGTAGACTGGTGCTACATACTAAGTTCCATACGTGAGTAGGTAGTTGAACGCCTTGTCCAAAAACATCTTACTTCTGAGAGTTGAGCTCACCCTCAGTCCCTCACAGTTCCACACTGCCTGCAGAGTGAGTTTCGCACGTCTTCACCAGAGACGTTTGCCAGAGGCTTCTGAGACGCAAGTTAACAATGCAGACCTGGAGGGTATCTCCAGGTCCAGTAGAGTGGTAACCTGGGAACCTCCTGTCTCAGAATACTGCTACCTTCACCCTGCCATAAGAATGCAGCTAGTTGACAGCTGGCTTCAAGGCCTGCTTCCCTGTGAGAGCTAAGGACAGGGCACAACCCTCCCGCATCCTGCTTGACTGTAGAAGGAGCTGCTAACGTCCTCATGTTAGTGGCAGGGAAACGTTGTGAGAAAAGCATGTGGAATCGTTGTGCCTGAACCCACGTGTATCTGAGTTGAATACAGCGATTTCCAAAGTCCTTCTTCATCAGAGTGTAGCTAGGTTCCCACTCGCATGTCCGAGTGGGTAGCAGACATCTGCCTCCCATGTATACACACTTCTGAGAGTTGAGCTTATGGCCTGTAAGCCTACCTCCTGCCTGCAGCTACCTTTCGCTTCCAAAAGGCCTAGGCTCGCTGCTTCACCGAAGTGTTGGGAGAGGTAACTGGAATCTCCCGGCACACAAGACTAGTGCCACCAAGCTCAATCCAGCGATTTCCCAGTAATTCCTGGAGTAGACTGGTGCTACATACTAAGTTCCATATGTGAGAAGGTAGCTGAACGCCTTGTCCAAAATCATCTTACTGCTGAGAGTTGAGCTCACCCTCAGTCCCTCACAGTTCCACACTGCCTGCAGAGTGAGTTTCCCACGTCTTCACCAGAGACTTTTGCCAGAGGCTTCTGAGACGCAAGTTAACAATGCACACCTGGACGGTATCTCCAGGTGCAGTAGAGTGGTAATCTGGGAACCTCCTTACTCAGAATACTGCTACCTTCACACTGTCATAAGAATGCAGCTAGTTGAGAGCTGGCTTCTAGGCAAGCTTCCCTGTGAGAGTTGAGGACAGGGCAGAACCCTCCCGCATCCTGCCTGACTGTAGACGTACCTGCTAACCTCCTTATGTTAGTGGCTGGGATGGGTTGCGGGAAAAGCATGTGTAAGCATTGGGCCTGAACTCCCGTGTATCTGAGTTGAATACAGAGATTTCCAACATCCTTCTTCAATAGGAGTGTAGCTAGGTTCCAACTCCCATGTCCGAGTGGGTAGCAGACATCTGCCTCCCATGCATACACACTTCTGAGAGTTGAGCTTATGGCCTGTAACCTTACATCCTGCCTGCCGCTACCTTTCGCTTCCAAAAGGCCTAGGCTCGCTGCTTGACGCAAGTGTTGGGAGAGGTAACTGGAATCTCCCGGCACACAAGACGAGTGCCTCCAAGCTCAATCAAGCGATTTCCTAGTAATTCCTGGGGTAGACTGGTGCTACATACTAAGTTCCATACGTGAGTAGGTAGTTGAACGCCTTGTCCAAAAACATCTTACTTCTGAGAGTTGAGCTCACCCTCAGTCCCTCACAGTTCCACACTGCCTGCAGAGTGAGTTTCGCACGTCTTCACCAGAGACGTTTGCCAGAGGCTTCTGAGACGCAAGTTAACAATGCAGACATGGAGGGTATCTCCAGGTCCAGTAGAGTGGTAACCTGGGAACCTCCTGTCTCAGAATACTGCTACCTTCACCCTGCCATAAGAATGCAGCTAGTTGACAGCTGGCTTCAAGGCCTGCTTCCCTGTGAGAGCTAAGGACAGGGCACAACCCTCCCGCATCCTGCTTGACTGTAGAAGGCGCTGCTAACGTCCTCATGTTAGTGGCAGGGAAACGTTGTGAGAAAAGCATGTGGAATCGTTGTGCCTGAACCCACGTGTATCTGAGTTGAATACAGCGATTTCCAAAGTCCTTCTTCATCAGAGTGTAGCTAGGTTCCCACTCGCATGTCCGAGTGGGTAGCAGACATCTGCCTCCCATGTATACACACTTCTGAGAGTTGAGCTTATGGCCTGTAAGCCTACCTCCTGCCTGCAGCTACCTTTCGCTTCCAAAAGGCCTAGGCTCGCTGCTTCACCGAAGTGTTGGGAGAGGTAACTGGAATCTCCCGGCACACAAGACTAGTGCCACCAAGCTCAATCCAGCGATTTCCCAGTAATTCCTGGGGTAGACTGGTGCTACATACTAAGTTCCATATGTGAGAAGGTAGCTGAACGCCTTGTCCAAAATCATCTTACTGCTGAGAGTTGAGCTCACCCTCAGTCCCTCACAGTTCCACACTGCCTGCAGAGTGAGTTTCCCACGTCTTCACCAGAGACTTTTGCCAGAGGCTTCTGAGACGCAAGTTAACAATGCACACCTGGACGGTATCTCCAGGTGCAGTAGAGTGGTAATCTGGGAACCTCCTTACTCAGAATACTGCTACCTTCACACTGTCATAAGAATGCAGCTAGTTGAGAGCTGGCTTCTAGGCAAGCTTCCCTGTGAGAGCTGAGGACAGGGCAGAACCCTCCCGCATCCTGCCTGACTGTAGACGTACCTGATAACCTCCTTATGTTAGTGGCTGGGATGGGTTGCGGGAAAAGCATGTGTAAGCATTGGGCCTGAACTCCCGTGTATCTGAGTTGAATACAGCGATTTCCAACATCCTTCTTCAATAGGAGTGTAGCTAGGTTCCAACTCCCATGTCCGAGTGGGCAGCAGACATCTGCCTCCCATGCATACACACTTCTGAGAGTTGAGCTTATGGCCTGTAACCCTACATCCTGCCTGCCGCTACCTTTCGCTTCCAAAAGGCCTAGGCTCGCTGCTTGACGCAAGTGTTGGGAGAGGTAACTGGAATCTCCCGGCACACAAGACGAGTGCCTCCAAGCTCAATCAAGCGATTTCCTAGTAATTCCTGGGGTAGACTGGTGCTACATACTAAGTTCCATACGTGAGTAGGTAGTTGAACGCCTTGTCCAAAAACATCTTACTTCTGAGAGTTGAGCTCACCCTCAGTCCCTCACAGTTCCACACTGCCTGCAGAGTGAGTTTCGCACGTCTTCACCAGAGACGTTTGCCAGAGGCTTCTGAGACGCAATTTAACAATGCAGACCTGGAGGGTATCTCCAGGTCCAGTAGAGTGGTAACCTGGGAACCTCCTGTCTCAGAATACTGCTACCTTCACCCTGTCATAAGAATGCAGCTAGTTGACAGCTGGCTTCAAGGCCTGCTTCCCTGTGAGAGCTAAGGACAGGGCACAACCCTCCCGCATCCTGCTTGACTGTAGAAGGCGCTGCTAACGTCCTCATGTTAGTGGCAGGGAAACGTTGTGAGAAAAGCATGTGGAATCGTTGTGCCTGAACCCACGTGTATCTGAGTTGAATACAGCGATTTCCAAAGTCCTTCTTCATCAGAGTGTAGCTAGGTTCCCACTCGCATGTCCGAGTGGGTAGCAGACATCTGCCTCCCATGTATACACACTTCTGAGAGTTGAGCTTATGGCCTGTAAGCCTACCTCCTGCCTACAGCTACCTTTCGCTTCCAAAAGGCCTAGGCTCGCTGCTTCACCGAAGTGTTGGGAGAGGTAACTGGAATCTCCCGGCACACAAGACTAGTGCCACCAAGCTCAATCCAGCGATTTCCCAGTAATTCCTGGGGTAGACTGGTGCTACATACTAAGTTCCATATGTGAGAAGGTAGCTGAACGCCTTGTCCAAAATCATCTTACTGCTGAGAGTTGAGCTCACCCTCAGTCCCTCACAGTTCCACACTGCCTGCAGAGTGAGTTTCCCACGTCTTCACCAGAGACTTTTGCCAGAGGCTTCTGAGACGCAAGTTAACAATGCACACCTGGACGGTATCTCCAGGTGCAGTAGAGTGGTAATCTGGGAACCTCCTTACTCAGAATACTGCTACCTTCACACTGTCATAAGAATGCAGCTAGTTGAGAGCTGGCTTCTAGGCAAGCTTCCCTGTGAGAGCTGAGGACAGGGCAGAACCCTCCCGCATCCTGCCTGACTGTAGACGTACCTGATAACCTCCTTATGTTAGTGGCTGGGATGGGTTGCGGGAAAAGCATGTGTAAGCATTGGGCCTGAACTCCCGTGTATCTGAGTTGAATACAGCGATTTCCAACATCCTTCTTCAATAGGAGTGTAGCTAGGTTCCAACTCCCATGTCCGAGTGGGTAGCAGACATCTGCCTCCCATGCATACACACTTCTGAGAGTTGAGCTTATGGCCTGTAACCCTACATCCTGCCTGCCGCTACCTTTCGCTTCCAAAAGGCCTAGGCTCGCTGCTTGACGCAAGTGTTGGGAGAGGTAACTGGAATCTCCCGGCACACAAGACGAGTGCCTCCAAGCTCAATCAAGCGATTTCCTAGTAATTCCTGGGGTAGACTGGTGCTACATACTAAGTTCCATACGTGAGTAGGTAGTTGAACGCCTTGTCCAAAAACATCTTACTTCTGAAAGTTGAGCTCACCCTCAGTCCCTCACAGTTCCACACTGCCTGCAGAGTGAGTTTCGCACGTCTTCACCAGAGACGTTTGCCAGAGGCTTCTGAGACGCAAGTTAACAATGCAGACCTGGAGGGTATCTCCAGGTGCAGTAGAGTGGTAACCTGGGAACCTCCTGTCTCAGAATCCTGCTACCTTCACCCTGCCATAAGAATGCAGCTAGTTGACAGCTGGCTTCAAGGCCTGCTTCCCTGTGAGAGCTAAGGACAGGGCACAACCCTCCCGCATCCTGCTTGACTGTAGAAGGCGCTGCTAACGTCCTCATGTTAGTGGCAGGGAAACGTTGTGAGAAAAGCATGTGGAATCGTTGTGCCTGAACCCACGTGTATCTGAGTTGAATACAGCGATTTCCAAAGTCCTTCTTCATCAGAGTGTAGCTAGGTTCCCACTCGCATGTCCGAGTGGGTAGCAGACATCTGCCTCCCATGTATACACACTTCTGAGAGTTGAGCTTATGGCCTGTAAGCCTACCTCCTGCCTGCAGCTACCTTTCGCTTCCAAAAGGCCTAGGCTCGCTGCTTCACCGAAGTGTTGGGAGAGGTAACTGGAATCTCCCGGCACACAAGACTAGTGCCACCAAGCTCAATCCAGCGATTTCCCAGTAATTCCTGGGGTAGACTGGTGCTACATACTAAGTTCCATATGTGAGAAGGTAGCTGAACGCCTTGTCCAAAATCATCTTACTGCTGAGAGTTGAGCTCACCCTCAGTCCCTCACAGTTCCACACTGCCTGCAGAGTGAGTTTCCCACGTCTTCACCAGAGACTTTTGCCAGAGGCTTCTGAGACGCAAGTTAACAATGCACACCTGGACGGTATCTCCAGGTGCAGTAGAGTGGTAATCTGGGAACCTCCTTACTCAGAATACTGCTACCTTCACACTGTCATAAGAATGCAGCTAGTTGAGAGCTGGCTTCTAGGCAAGCTTCCCTGTGAGAGCTGAGGACAGGGCAGAACCCTCCCGCATCCTGCCTGACTGTAGACGTACCTGCTAACCTCCTTATGTTAGTGGCTGGGATGGGTTGAGGGAAAAGCATGTGTAAGCATTGGGCCTGAACTCCCGTGTATCTGAGTTGAATACAGCGATTTCCAACATCCTTCTAAAATAGGAGTGTAGCTAGGTTCCAACTCCCATGTCCGAGTGGGCAGCAGACATCTGCCTCCCATGCATACACACTTCTGAGAGTTGAGCTTATGGCCTGTAACCCTACATCCTGCCTGCCGCTACCTTTCGCTTCCAAAAGGCCTAGGCTCGCTGCTTGACGCAAGTGTTGGGAGAGGTAACTGGAATCTCCCGGCACACAAGACGAGTGCCTCCAAGCTCAATCAAGCGATTTCCTAGTAATTCCTGGGGTAGACTGGTGCTACATACTAAGTTCCATACGTGAGTAGGTAGTTGAACGCCTTGTCCAAAAACATCTTACTTCTGAGAGTTGAGCTCACCCTCAGTCCCTCACAGTTCCACACTGTCTGCAGAGTGAGTTTCGCACGTCTTCACCAGAGACGTTTGCCAGAGGCTTCTGAGACGCAAGTTAACAATGCAGACCTGGAGGGTATCTCCAGGTCCAGTAGAGTGGTAACCTGGGAACCTCCTGTCTCAGAATCCTGCTACCTTCACCCTGCCATAAGAATGCAGCTAGTTGACAGCTGGCTTCAAGGCCTGCTTCCCTGTGAGAGCTAAGGACAGGGCACAACCCTCCCGCATCCTGCTTGACTGTAGAAGGAGCTGCTAACGTCCTCATGTTAGTGGCAGGGAAACGTTGTGAGAAAAGCATGTGGAATCGTTGTGCCTGAACCCACGTGTATCTGAGTTGAATACAGCGATTTCCAAAGTCCTTCTTCATCAGAGTGTAGCTAGGTTCCCACTCGCATGTCCGAGTGGGTAGCAGACATCTGCCTCCAATGTATACACACTTCTAAGAGTTGTTCTTATGGCCTGTAAGCCTACCTCCTGCCTGCCGCTACATTTCGCTTCCAAAAGGCCTAGGCTCGCTGCTTCACCGAAGTGTTGGGAGAGGTAACTGGAATCTCCCGGCACACAAGACTAGTGCCACCAAGCTCAATCCAGCGATTTCCCAGTAATTCCTGGGGTAGACTGGTGCTACATACTAAGTTCCATATGTGAGAAGGTAGCTGAACGCCTTGTCCAAAATCATCTTACTGCTGAGAGTTGAGCTCACCCTCAGTCC
Source organism: Canis aureus (assembly GCF_053574225.1). Taxonomy (NCBI): domain Eukaryota; kingdom Metazoa; phylum Chordata; class Mammalia; order Carnivora; family Canidae; genus Canis; species Canis aureus. The sequence goes on along the minus strand of NW_027554421.1, from coordinate 4,536 downwards.
CTCACAGTTCCACACTGCCTGCAGAGTGAGTTTCCCACGTCTTCACCAGAGACTTTTGCCAGAGGCTTCTGAGACGCAAGTTAACAATGCACACCTGGACGGTATCTCCAGGTGCAGTAGAGTGGTAATCTGGGAACCTCTTTACTCAGAATACTGCTACCTTCACACTGTCATAAGAATGCAGCTAGTTGAGAGCTGGCTTCTAGGCAAGCTTCCCTGTGAGAGCTGAGGACAGGGCAGAACCCTCCCGCATCCTGCCTGACTGTAGACGTACCTGCTAACCTCCTTATGTTAGTGGCTGGGATGGGTTGAGGGAAAAGCATGTGTAAGCATTGGGCCTGAACTCCCGTGTATCTGAGTTGAATACAGCGATTTCCAACATCCTTCTAAAATAGGAGTGTAGCTAGGTTCCAACTCCCATGTCCGAGTGGGCAGCAGACATCTGCCTCCCATGCATACACACTTCTGAGAGTTGAGCTTATGGCCTGTAACCCTACATCCTGCCTGCCGCTACCTTTCGCTTCCAAAAGGCCTAGGCTCGCTGCTTGACGCAAGTGTTGGGAGAGGTAACTGGAATCTCCCGGCACACAAGACGAGTGCCTCCAAGCTCAATCAAGCGATTTCCTAGTAATTCCTGGGGTAGACTGGTGCTACATACTAAGTTCCATACGTGAGTAGGTAGTTGAACGCCTTGTCCAAAAACATCTTACTTCTGAGAGTTGAGCTCACCCTCAGTCCCTCACAGTTCCACACTGTCTGCAGAGTGAGTTTCGCACGTCTTCACCAGAGACGTTTGCCAGAGGCTTCTGAGACGCAAGTTAACAATGCAGACCTGGAGGGTATCTCCAGGTCCAGTAGAGTGGTAACCTGGGAACCTCCTGTCTCAGAATCCTGCTACCTTCACCCTGCCATAAGAATGCAGCTAGTTGACAGCTGGCTTCAAGGCCTGCTTCCCTGTGAGAGCTAAGGACAGGGCACAACCCTCCCGCATCCTGCTTGACTGTAGAAGGAGCTGCTAACGTCCTCATGTTAGTGGCAGGGAAAGGTTGTGAGAAAAGCATGTGGAATCGTTGTGCCTGAACCCACGTGTATCTGAGTTGAATACAGCGATTTCCAAAGTCCTTCTTCATCAGAGTGTAGCTAGGTTCCCACTCGCATGTCCGAGTGGGTAGCAGACATCTGCCTCCAATGTATACACACTTCTAAGAGTTGTTCTTATGGCCTGTAAGCCTACCTCCTGCCTGCCGCTACATTTCGCTTCCAAAAGGCCTAGGCTCGCTGCTTCACCGAAGTGTTGGGAGAGGTAACTGGAATCTCCCGGCACACAAGACTAGTGCCACCAAGCTCAATCCAGCGATTTCCCAGTAATTCCTGGGGTAGACTGGTGCTACATACTAAGTTCCATATGTGAGAAGGTAGCTGAACGCCTTGTCCAAAATCATCTTACTGCTGAGAGTTGAGCTCACCCTCAGTCCCTCACAGTTCCACACTGCCTGCAGAGTGAGTTTCCCACGTCTTCACCAGAGACTTTTGCCAGAGGCTTCTGAGACGCAAGTTAACAATGCACACCTGGACGGTATCTCCAGGTGCAGTAGAGTGGTAATCTGGGAACCTCCTTACTCAGAATACTGCTACCTTCACACTGTCATAAGAATGCAGCTAGTTGAGAGCTGACTTCTAGGCAAGCTTCCCTGTGAGAGCTGAGGACAGGGCTGAACCCTCCCGCATCCTGCCTGACTGTAGACGTACCTGCTAACCTCCTTATGTTAGTGGCTGGGATGGGTTGCGGGAAAAGCATGTGTAAGCATTGGGCCTGAACTCCCGTGTATCTGAGTTGAATACAGCGATTTCCAACATCCTTCTAAAATAGGAGTGTAGCTAGGTTCCAACTCCCATGTCCGAGTGGGCAGCAGACATCTGCCTCCCATGCATACACACTTCTGAGAGTTGAGCTTATGGCCTGTAACCCTACATCCTGCCTGCCGCTACCTTTGGCTTCCAAAAGGCCTAGGCTCGCTGCTTGACGCAAGTGTTGGGAGAGGTAACTGGAATCTCCCGGCACACAAGACGAGTGCCTCCAAGCTCAATCAAGCGATTTCCTAGTAATTCCTGGGGTAGACTGGTGCTACATACTAAGTTCCATACGTGAGTAGGTAGTTGAACGCCTTGTCCAAAAACATCTTACTTCTGAGAGTTGAGCTCACCCTCAGTCCCTCACAGTTCCACACTGTCTGCAGAGTGAGTTTCGCACGTCTTCACCAGAGACGTTTGCCAGAGGCTTCTGAGACGCAAGTTAACAATGCAGACCTGGAGGGTATCTCCAGGTCCAGTAGAGTGGTAACCTGGGAACCTCCTGTCTCAGAATCCTGCTACCTTCACCCTGCCATAAGAATGCAGCTAGTTGACAGCTGGCTTCAAGGCCTGCTTCCCTGTGAGAGCTAAGGACAGGGCACAACCCTCCCGCATCCTGCTTGACTGTAGAAGGAGCTGCTAACGTCCTCATGTTAGTGGCAGGGAAAGGTTGTGAGAAAAGCATGTGGAATCGTTGTGCCTGAACCCACGTGTATCTGAGTTGAATACAGCGATTTCCAAAGTCCTTCTTCATCAGAGTGTAGCTAGGTTCCCACTCGCATGTCCGAGTGGGTAGCAGACATCTGCCTCCAATGTATACACACTTCTAAGAGTTGTTCTTATGGCCTGTAAGCCTACCTCCTGCCTGCCGCTACATTTCGCTTCCAAAAGGCCTAGGCTCGCTGCTTCACCGAAGTGTTGGGAGAGGTAACTGGAATCTCCCGGCACACAAGACTAGTGCCACCAAGCTCAATCCAGCGATTTCCCAGTAATTCCTGGGGTAGACTGGTGCTACATACTAAGTTCCATATGTGAGAAGGTAGCTGAACGCCTTGTCCAAAATCATCTTACTGCTGAGAGTTGAGCTCACCCTCAGTCCCTCACAGTTCCACACTGCCTGCAGAGTGAGTTTCCCACGTCTTCACCAGAGACTTTTGCCAGAGGCTTCTGAGACGCAAGTTAACAATGCACACCTGGACGGTATCTCCAGGTGCAGTAGAGTGGTAATCTGGGAACCTCCTTACTCAGAATACTGCTACCTTCACACTGTCATAAGAATGCAGCTAGTTGAGAGCTGACTTCTAGGCAAGCTTCCCTGTGAGAGCTGAGGACAGGGCTGAACCCTCCCGCATCCTGCCTGACTGTAGACGTACCTGCTAACCTCCTTATGTTAGTGGCTGGGATGGGTTGCGGGAAAAGCATGTGTAAGCATTGGGCCTGAACTCCCGTGTATCTGAGTTGAATACAGCGATTTCCAACATCCTTCTAAAATAGGAGTGTAGCTAGGTTCCAACTCCCATGTCCGAGTGGGCAGCAGACATCTGCCTCCCATGCATACACACTTCTGAGAGTTGAGCTTATGGCCTGTAACCCTACATCCTGCCTGCCGCTACCTTTGGCTTCCAAAAGGCCTAGGCTCGCTGCTTGACGCAAGTGTTGGGAGAGGTAACTGGAATCTCCCGGCACACAAGACGAGTGCCTCCAAGCTCAATCAAGCGATTTCCTAGTAATTCCTGGGGTAGACTGGTGCTACATACTAAGTTCCATACGTGAGTAGGTAGTTGAACGCCTTGTCCAAAAACATCTTACTTCTGAGAGTTGAGCTCACCCTCAGTCCCTCACAGTTCCACACTGCCTGCAGAGTGAGTTTCGCACGTCTTCACCAGAGACGTTTGCCAGAGGCTTCTGAGACGCAAGTTAACAATGCAGACCTGGAGGGTATCTCCAGGTCCAGTAGAGTGGTAACCTGGGAACCTCCTGTCTCAGAATCCTGCTACCTTCACCCTGCCATAAGAATGCAGCTAGTTGACAGCTGGCTTCAAGGCCTGCTTCCCTGTGAGAGCTAAGGACAGGGCACAACCCTCCCGCATCCTGCTTGACTGTAGAAGGCGCTGCTAACGTCCTCATGTTAGTGGCAGTGAAACGTTGTGAGAAAAGCATGTGGAATCGTTGTGCCTGAACCCACGTGTATCTGAGTTGAATACAGCGATTTCCAAAGTCCTTCTTCATCAGAGTGTAGCTAGGTTCCCACTCGCATGTCCGAGTGGGTAGCACACATCTGCCTCCCATGTATACACACTTCTAAGAGTTGAACTTATGGCCTGTAAGCCTACCTCCTGCCTGCAGCTACCTTTCGCTTCCAAAAGGCCTAGGCTCGCTGCTTCACCGAAGTGTTGGGAGAGGTAACTGGAATCTCCCGGCACACAAGACTAGTGCCACCAAGCTCAATCCAGCGATTTCCCAGTAATTCCTGGGGTAGACTGGTGCTACATACTAAGTTCCATATGTGAGAAGGTAGCTGAACGCCTTGTCCAAAATCATCTTACTGCTGAGAGTTGAGCTCACCCTCAGTCCCTCACAGTTCCACACTGCCTGCAGAGTGAGTTTCCCACGTCTTCACCAGAGACTTTTGCCAGAGGCTTCTGAGACGCAAGTTAACAATGCACACCTGGACGGTATCTCCAG